>NC_137034.1:14657038-14876785 GCF_032717465.1 Coenobita brevimanus
TTCATAAGATAATAGATGAGGGTATGAGTATCGGAGTGACCATTAATGTTTGCCTCAGTACCCACATGTCCCTCGCAGGAACCTAAAGCTCCATATCACCCCGCCCGCCAGGGGAGACCTGCCAGCATGGTAATAGTGCTAAAGATTCTACCACTTCCACCACCATAACCCACCCTGCTGCCACAGTGCTGGGCAGAGGCCCATTGTGCTGCCAAGGGGGTAACTGCCAGAATGGTAATAGTACCAAGGATCCTACTACTACCATAGTAGCCCACCCTCCTACCACAGTGCTCAGCAGAGACCCCTTGTGCTTATGTGTTCTGTGTGATGATGTGCGCCAGAGGGAGACCAGGGTGTTCCTCAGATTGAACTAGTACCTCACGTCACTGGACATATCCCTCAATCGACTCAGACACCCTGAATTACAAATAAGTCCCCCATCAGGCGTCTTTCCTCCTGTCCTCTTCCGAACCTCATATTTTTCACTCCAGGCCACACTCTTATCTTCCCCATCCCACTCCACCAGACCCAGACTCAATCCGAGACACTTCTACTCTCACCACCACACCCTACTAAATTCCATTCCACGCCAAACACGATTCAACCCCACAAATGCTCACTCTGCCACAGCCCCAAAACTTTGCCCTTCCCCATCATCCTACCTCACAAACATACATTCTCTGACTGCCCCGGACTTGTGTAGTTCCTCACAACACAATCTCATAAACATGCATTCTCTCCCAATCCCAGATTCATGCCACGTCTTAGACACCATCACAACCTAAACACGATTCAACCTCACCAGCAATCCCTTTTCTACAGTCGAAGAATCATGCCTGTCTGACCTTCCCTCTGTCGAAGCTACAGATCCTAGTCTTGCCATTTTCTCACCTTGCCAATACCCATGCAGTCCAAGACTAGATTTTCCTGGCCCTAAAACATGCCCTCTACCCAGCCGATGCCCAGAGAGTCCCAAAATCTCTGCCCCAGACAGGATAATATGTTCCTGCTCTCCTATACCCACTCCCTCCACCCATCTTACCACCCTTCCAGCCACATCTGATTCCTCTATTCCTTCGCTTCCCTCTCTTACCTGTCTGAAAGCCTCCCGGAGAACTAGACGACCAAGGCCGAGATGTAAGGAGGTTAGTGGTGCTGATATGAGCCAAACTTCATCCACCAATCTGAGTTTGCAAGAGGAGAGATGTCATCCAAAAGAGACGGCATTGAGCGTTCTCTCCCTGGTAATCAGTGTTCTTTTTGGCAGAGACGGAAGTGGATCTTGAGATAGAGCCTGAGATGGAGCTGAGTGAGATAGTGACCAGTTTGTGTATATATATATATATATATATATATATATATATATATATATATATATATATACCATCAAATGGGGCAATGTGATTCAAATTTCTACCCTTTTTTATACACTGAGATTTGTAGTGAAAATCATAGGACAATTCAGGTGCTTTATTTAGTACTGTTTTAAACTTTAAAATTTAAACTACATTTGTACTATTTTTTATCCAAATCAAAACGTAATTAAATGAGCTGTAAAGAGAAATGTAACAATAGGTGAAACATACATGTTCTGGGGCAAAGTGAATCACCGATCTGTGGATGATATGCAATTTCCCTTATGGGTCGTCTGTAATGTTCATCTCATCATTATTATTGATGTTGGAAGGTGGAACACCTTCTAATGTCTTCTCAAGGTTGTTGAAGTACTCTGAGACAACTGCCTAGGATACTGCTGCCTGCTTCCTCGATATATGCTGGCACATGAGAGATGGCAGGAGTTTTGAGTGCATCTTCAAAAAAACCTGCACCCAGTCGGGGCCAGGGCGATTTTCCCGGACATGAGCAGCCTTTCAGAAATGGCTGCCGAGGAAGAACTTAATGAAATTTCTTAGCTCTTGCGAGTCACACGCAAGGCCAAAATCACCCAGTATTGCCAAGTTCCTGGCCAACGCAAACTCTTCATTTCGGAGGAGTGCTGTCTTACCTCCAGCTTTGCTAGGGGATTTGACAAGCCCCAGGTAATGGCGTCTTAGCGTGGCCTGGGGAATGCCATAGTGACGAGCAGCCTGTCGCTGCAGTAATCCATTGGCGATGTCGACAAGGGCCTGGGGAATCGCCTCTTTCGAATAATATCGGGAGTCAACCGACTTCCTTTTGTATGTCCTGACCATCATAGAAGAGAAAGAAAAGCCATATTAGCCAAAAACCAATGTGAGAAGGCATAAAAAAGCATAAAGTATAGCCTCATATGGGTGATTCACATTGCCCCGTATGATTATTCGCATTACCCCGAAGTAATAAAATCATAATATTTTGTCAAATACTTCACTGATAATAAAGTATTCATATCCAAAACTTTATTTATACCTACCTTGTTCATTCATTAGTTGGCTGTCTTGCAACTTGTATTGTCCTTTTCTCAGGAAACCTTAGCAGCTACAGGTTAAAAAAAACCTGAAGTTCATATAGAAACTTGAAATCAATCTGGCTTGTATACTTTCATCATCATGGAGAAAACAATGATTGCAAATGACAGTACATTAAAAAAAGAACAAAATGAAAGGCAGTTCTTAAAAATTCAATAAAAAATAAGCCTCCCACAGCTTTTTATTCGATTTGCCCTGTAATTATTCGTTTTGCCCAAGGTGATTCACATTACCCATTTGACGATAAATATATATATATATATACTGTATATATATATATATATATATATATATATATATATATATATATACAGTATCCCTGACTGCTTTGGAGAGAGCTCCAACATACTTGATCTCTTCCTTACAACTAATCCTTCTGCTTACACTGTTAATCTTTTCTCTCTGTTGAGCTCCTCCGATCACAACCTTATCACCTTAACCTGTCCTATCGCTCCAGTGCAGCCTGCGGACCCTCCAAAAAAACTTTGGAGCTGCGGATTGGGAGGCCCTCAGGCAGTACTTCTTTGATTTTCCCTGGAATGATTATTGCCTCCATGGCCGGGAGCCACCTGGGTATGCCTTGCGCATTACGGAGGTTATTGTCTCGGGCATTGAAGCATACATTCCTTTCTCATATCCTTTGACTAATGCACGAAAGCCTTGGTTTAATCACGCTTGTTCTAATGCTGTCCGCAACAAGAAGAGGGCCTATAAAAGGTACCGGAGCCAACCCACCCCTGAATCACATCTTTTATACATTTCTGCCCGGAATTGTGCTAAGTCTGTTCTTCGCTCTGCTAAAAATAATTTCATCTGTACAAGATGCTCTCACCTCTCTAACTCGAACTCTTCTCGCTCCTTCTGGCACCTTGCCAAAAACCTTTCTAACAACTTTACCTCATCATCCTTCCCTCCTCTTTTCTACTCTGATGGCTCTGTAGCTATTTCTTCTACTGATAAAGCAGATCTCTTCGCTCAGACTTTCTCCTCCAATTCTACCTTAGACGATTCCGGTGCTGTTCCTCCCTCACTTCCCCCCTCTGATTTCCTCATGGCTAACATTAAAATTTCTTCATCTGATGTATTTTCTGCCATTGCTGGCCTCAGTACTAATAAGGCATATGGGCCTGATGGAGTCCCTCCTGTTGTTCTCAAGAACTGTACTTGTGTGTTTACACCCTGCCTAGGCAAACTCTTTCGCCTTTGTCTGTCAACTTGTACCTTTCCTTCTTGCTGGAAGTTTGCTCTCATTCAGCCGGTCCCAAAGAAGGGTGACCATTCCCAACCCTCTAACTATCGTCCAATTGCTTTAACATCCTGTATCTCAAAAGTTTTTGAGTCTATTCTTAATAGAAAAATTCTAAAGCATCTTTCCTATCACAACCTTCTTTCTGATCGTCAGTATGGTTTCCGTCATATATATATATATATATATATATATATATATATATATATATATATATATATATATAGATAGATAGATAGATAGATAGATAGAGAGAGAGAGAGAGAGAGAGAGAGAGGGTTAGATCAAGCTCTGTGGTTAGGCTAAGGAGTGGTTCGAGGAAGTTCTGGGAGTTCTTGCCTCTCCTATCATTGAGAAGATTCCCACTCCGTGCTGAGGGATCCTTGTATGCGACATGTGATAGGAGTGTAGGCCTAACGCTGTATGGTCATGATACCTGGGGAGTAATGGAAGAGGATATTCGTAGGCTCAAACATACAGAAATTACAAGATTAGATGGATGTTTAGTGCGTCCTTCAATGCGAAGCCTTGAGGGGAAGGGCTAGGATTGTGATGACAGAGTTAAGAGAAAGGGTGGAACTAGAATGTAATAGTGTTATGATGAAGAGGGGTAGATTGAGATAGTTTGGGCATGCTGAGAGGGGGAAAGGATGACAGTTCACAGTTTGGTGTGAACGTCATGGGTATGGTTGCCATAGGGCGACCAAAAAAATAACTGGATGAGGTCATAGAGTATCACTTCAGCAATAAGGAATACAATAGGGGAGCTGCCAGTGATGAAGCAGCAGGGAGAGTTGCCATTAAGTGGCCAAAGTGGACGTATGCAAACATCTTGGAGCTTTTATAAATGATACAGTAATACAGAGAGAGAGAGAGAGAGAGAGAGAGAGATGCTGATATCCATGGGGAAGAAAAGGAAACCCTATGCATTCATGAATGAGTATTCACATCTTTATGGGTGAGCTCCCATGAAGATATGAAGATACCAGAGCATTCGGGATATTTCTTGTTTCCTTTTTTCCCTGTGGATATCAGCATATCTGTGAATCACGTGTTATTAGGTGATTTTTTTGCAAATGTATAAAGGTATATGGGTTTCCTTCCATTTTTAAAAATCATGGTTTCAAGTTGCAGTTTCCCAGGTTTACATCAGAGTATGTGGAAAACAAAGAAATATTATTGCAAAATGTTTATTTTATACATAGGAATACCTATCAAACCTCTCTCATCCTCAGTAACGCATGGAGGTGGATTGCTAAGTTGGGGGTGGGTAGGGGAGGTTAACATGAGGTGAAGGTGTTGGGGAGGATGGCAGGAGAGTGGGGGGGGGACGTCTTAAGGTGTGGTATATAGGCTGGAGGGACCACTAGAGCCACCATCCCCACTGCCTAAGATGTAGCCACCACCAGAGCCAAAACCATCACCGATGACGCCACCACTGATGCCGAAACCACCACCATCGTTGAAGCCACTGCCGCCGCTGCCAGTGTGGCCGCCATCACCCACCAGCTCACCACTGCCCTGGGATGCCTGGCTGAGGGCAGACTGCAGGTCACCACCGCTGGGTAGCAGTGGATTCTCACCATCAGCATAGTTGACAAAGTAGATCTCTGGTGCCTGCTGCTCTGGTGCAGGTACATGCACCACCTGTTGGTCTTGTTGTGGCCGCTTGCTAAGCACGTACACTACATTCTTCTGCTGTGGCGGCGGCACTACCAGTGGCTCCTGGTTGAACAAGTTTTCTGGTGTATGGATGAATACGACGTTGTGTTCCAGACGGGGTGGTGGCACGTATGGTCGGGGTCCCACACTAGGTGACACAGGTGGAGCACGGTACACGTACAGGTTCTGGGTTACCTGAGGTGTCACACAGGACCCATCAATGTGTCGCACCTGTCCACCACCACACACGCCACCAATACCACCACCACCACCACCATACCCACCAGAGAACCCAGAACCACCAGAAAATCCAGATGAGAACCCGGAGTCAAATGAGCCCAAGAAACTAGAGCCTCCTAATCTGAAGAAGCCACCACCACTGGAGAATCCCTCCCCTGCTGAACTATAGCTGATGGAATCAGCGCTCACACCCACCACCACCGTCGTCAGCAGCACCTGGGGGAAGAAAATTTAAGCTGTTTGAACAAATGATACACAGAAATGAAAGTTTTAACCCTGGTAATGATTGACTTTAATGCTCACGGTCAGTCCAGGTCACGCCAGACTTCTTCATTCAGCTTTGTAATGACTGTCGGTAGTAACACTCTTATGGTCGGGACAACTTCTAGGATTGTAAAAGTCATCCCCAGAACCATATTACTTGTGAGCTGTAAGAGCCTGAGAGAATTATTTTAATATCCATCTTCCAGTAAGTGAATTGCATGAAGCTGAAGACTGAAACTCTGATCAGTATCTGCAAGAGTACTATATCCTTGGAGAGTACAGGTCCGACACCTTCATGTGGTAGACAGCGCCTCGTCAGAGTTGGATCAAGGTCCTTCCCAATGTGAGATGCGGGAGATATGAGGAAGTTTGGCTCCTCAGTGGATGCTGTAGCTGCTTCATGCAGGATGCACAGCAGCACCACGTGTAGATTCCTCGCCAGCACCTCATGCGAGGTATACTGCAAGGATGAAGGTGCCCACTGGGTGCATTATCATATGAAACCAAGTGGCTGATGAATGCAGTCCTTTGTGTAAGATGAGATGGATCGTTGGCTGGGTTGTGAACAGTTTGTGAACGTACTCGTATATATCGTCAAGTCTTCTTTGAACCTCCACTAGACCCACAAACGTACTACTGTATGTAAATGAAAATGCTCCTCTTGTACCATCAAAAGCCCTAAGATGATTCGACATGAACAGTTCGGTGTTAGTTCCCAAACGGTGACATGTGAAAGTGCATGATGACATCTGTTGATGGAATGGTGCGTAGGAAAAAATGGTAGTTCCCGGGGAGATGAATGTCCTTCTATGCCCAGAGACTGATAATCAGAATAATATAAAAAAGAAAGAATAGAAAAATGCAGTAGGCCTAGAGTGCTACTGATTTCCTTAACTCTGTTTCTTCCAGGGTGTGTTAAGATAAGATTTTTTTTTTGTTGTGCATTATTCTGTTATTAACAACTCGTGTGGTGAGAAGCTTATCTATTTACCTGTCTAGTAATCAATTTGTATGTCGCTATTGATTTAGCTATCCATTATCTAATGCCTAATCCGAGTTGTTCCCAGTTAGTTGTGACAAAAAAAAGCCCCCCCCCCCTCAGAAAAAAAAAAGAAGCCTGATTATCACCACTCATTACTACACTGCTCCCTCCCGCCACGCCAGGCCTCACTTAAGCACTCCATTAATAGCCTGTCTAGGATGCTTCCTCACGGCCTTCTTCACCACATCCTCTTCCTCCTTAGTTTCGCTTTCATTATCCCCCTTCTCTACTTTCTTCATAATCATCGTTTTTTTTATCATTTTTCCTCCTCCTCCTCCTCCTTTGTTCTCCCTAATGCTGTTTGTCATTGTATCGTGTCTCTGTGGTGTGTTCTTAACCATTTCTTGTATTCTTCGTCTTTTTTCTTTCTCGTCTCCGTCTCTCGTGTTGATCATATTGTTATACATATTCATTCATCTTCCTCCTCTTTCTCCTCCTCCTTCTTTATCATCATCATCATCATCATCTTGTTATTGCCTCTTTGTACGGTTGTGTTAAACCTGTAATGTCAAGTTCCAGTCTCTTCCCCTCTTCTACTTATTCTTTTCTTTGTTCGTCCTCCTCCTCTTCTCCTGCTTCGTGTTTTCCTGCCTCTGTACCTGTGTCCTGGTCTCGTGCCTGTGGTGTGAAATTTCCAACAACTTCTTCTCTTCTTCCTTGTATACCTGTTTTTATTTTCCCCATCCTCCTGTTCTTGTTCGTGTTCTACTTTCCTTTTCTTTGTTCTTGCTTTCACCTCCTCCTCCTCTCTTCTTTTCTTTTTCTTTTTGACATAATCTTCATTATCTTGTTCTACTTAACGTTTTTGCTATTGTTTTTTCCTCCTCCTCCTCCTGTTCCCCGATCCCCTCTGTTGTTTGTGTCGGGCCTGTGTTGTCGTGTAGGGTAGGGTGGGGTATAAAGCCCCCCTTAAGGCAAAAGGCCTGCTGCATTTAAGCTATTTGAGCTATTCATCTGACACCGGTTTTGCTAGAAACCTTAGTTAATGGACTACCATTGCTGAGATTTTTATTCATCTATTACTATTTTGTAGGGGTGAAACTGTGTATTACAATGGAAAAAAGAAAAGGGCCTTTTACCCCAGGCCAGGGGTAAAAGGCCCAGGGGGTGGGCTTTTTACCCTATACTAGGAATTATATTAGGTATCAATAAAACAATACTTTATATACTGAATTTCTATATCTATTTTGTTGTGAGACGTAGAAGATAATATTTAGTGCCCAAACAATTAGAAAATCATTCATTTTGAAATAAAATTAAAGCTCTTAGTTTCTTCTAAACAGTATGAAAGCAAAAACCTTCTCTATGTGAAAGAAAATGATTTTGTATGAGCCTTGGAGAAACATTCTTTGTTGCATCCGAACTGATCCTTACTCTCTACAAATATTTTTCAAATACTGAGCCTACTTAATAACAAATAAATGGCCTTCTCTTAAAATATTTTTCAATTACTTACTGATACCAAATAAATGAGCAAACTGAATTGTAGTTTCCGTTTTATAAAAACCATGTAATTAAGGAAAATTGTATTTCTAAATCTCTGCTAGGACTTTATATAATCAACATGATAACTTAACATTATCAATCTTCGTCAGATTCACAGTTGTGACAAACATACCAATCAAAGCCAGGTGTGCAGTCTTCATGTGACCACTTCTTGCATGAATTACACCGCACCCACTTTTCAGAGGGTCTGCTGCTACCATAAGGTGCTCCACATACTAAGCAAGGCCATTCTTCATCATCAGAAGAAACTGGGCTTGGAATTTTCTTCCTTTTCTTTGGAGCTTTTCCTTTAGCTGAGGTTTTAGAAGTTGCATTCTTATCAAGCAGTTGTTTTTTGTAAGGTGATGATGTTATGACCTCAGAATTCTGTGTTTTCCTTTTCCTAGCTCGCTTCTCACTTGGTTTGGGGGGGCTACAAAGACTTGTAAGTAACCTCCTGGCTTCACCGTCTTTGGACGTTCCAGCTTGAGGCTCTTGTGTGTTGGAATCGCAGGGATCATTAAGTGATACATCACCAATGTTACTGCTAGTAGGAATGTCTTCCACATCTTGATTCTAATTTGGAGGATCATTGTTGTTATTCTTGTTTTTGCTAGCAGCAGTGGGTGGTGGTTCTTCTGTTAACTGTGCTGCTACGAAGTCCTCATCTGTAAACACATCATCATTAAATGGCCAGATGCCTGTTGCTCTAAAACCATTAATGGCCTTGTCAATAGTGGCTGTCTTCATGTAAGCAGTGCCAAATATTTCTGCCACATTAAATTGGGAAATGCGCTTGCCAGCATTTGCAAGCATCCAGTTGTCTGCTGCTCTGTTGTAGGCAGCCTTTAATGACTTGAAATATGATACATCAAGAAGCTGCATCTTGTGAGTACAGTGAGGCGGCAGAGTTATCAAACCTATGCCATTTTCTCTTGCAAAGTCAATGGCAGCTAGAGTTTTGTGACTGTGGTGCCCATCTAGAATTATAATGTGCCTGTCATCTTGAGTTGGTTTTGCATGGGTAACAAAATGTTGCAGCCATTGTAAGAAACAATCATCATCAGACCATCCATTAGCAGTGCATCTTGAAATAGATCCAGGTGGGCAACCAGTCATTAAAAGTGGTGTCATCCTTTTACGGGCAAATACAAACATTGGGGGAATATATGCTCCAGCTGCATTAACTGCACAAAGAACGGATGTTGTCTGTCCACGTTCAGCACTAGTTATACGTCCAATTGATTTTGCTCCTTTTGTTGCCACAATGTTACATGGATTCTGCACATTCTTTGTACCTGTCTCATCCATATTCCACACCTGTCTTGGACTGTAGTTACCCTTCGATAATTCATCACGATAAACTTTGAAGAATTGGTGAACCTGAGGACGATTGAATCCTACCGCTCGTGCCATACTAGTAGCCTCTGGTTTCCTGATTGATAGTGTTGGATTTCTTTGGAGAAATCCTGCTAGCCAGTCTTTTCCTACCATCTTTGAAGTCTTACAAAATCGATGGTCGATCTTCATTTTTTCAGCAAAATCAAAAGCAAGCCGCCGTACATCAATAGGTGTGAGGCCAAACAGAGCCTTTTCCATTGCAAGGATATGAGAAACTAACATAGCCTCAAGATTTTCATCAAAGTCTGGTCTGAAACGACCTAGCAGTGCTGCCCCAGGATTCTTGACTTTCCCATCCCGATGTCGTCTAAGAGTTTTGCAAGGGATGCCATAATTTTTGGAAACAGTTTTTAGTGGTGTTCCATCCCGAATTGCTTGCAACGCATCCTGTAGAACTCTGGTCCCATACGAAGCACGGTTTGTCTTCCTTTGGTATACACGTGGTATCTCTTACCTGAAGCACAAAAAAAAAAAAAAAAAAAAAAAAAACTATAGTTTATTTAATTAAGCTGAAGAAAATAGACAACAAGCATATAAGTTATCATACAATAATCTGTAATACGGAACATAGTATAGTAAAACCAATAAAGCAAGTAATTATAAACACCCAATACTAATGAGGGTTTACCCCACGTGGGGTAAAAAGCCCCCTAGTGGGCTTCTTGACCCACAACACAGTAGGCCTTTTACCCCAAACGCCATATTGGTGTAAACGAAACACCACAACTAAACAGCACTATATTCAATTGTGAATTGCACTGCAAAGCAATCTTACGTTCCTAACCTCTCTATCTATACCCACAATGTTAATATTGCATGCAAAGCATATGCACAAGATATCACAAACATATCCCTATACTTACATGAAATGTGGTCAAAGGAGAAAAACACGTGCTGCTTCCTTCCCCGGTCATCTGCTACTGATTTGTTAGTGTAGGGAAATGCCACCAGATGGTGTTGATCCCTTGATCAGCTGACTAGGATGAATAAGTAGATAATAGAGGAGGAACAAGGGGGGGGCCTTTTACCTCACATGGGCCTTTTACCCCACTCTACCCTACTCATCCTCTTCCTCACAGTTCGCTTGTGTCCCTCTCTTTATAAAGTCTCACTCTCTTATCATCAACTTTCATCCTCTCCACCCTCCCTCTCTTCTGGAAACTGATCCTCCTGTGTTGGTGTCTCTCTGCCTTCTTGCCTCCTCCCTCCCCCCTACCTTTCTCTTCTCTCTCAAAAGCTAATCTTCTGACATTATTTAGTGTCTTCCTTTTCGACTTCCTCCATTCCCTATTTTCTTTTTCAGTTTGATCTCTCTCATATCAGTATTTAGTGCCTAATATCGTCCTCTTCAACCATGTTTCCACCTCCTCTACTTTTGTTTATGCGACTTTTTTTTTTTGTACTTCTTCAGTTTCTGGTGGGTGGAGGCGGTCACCATCCACTTAATTAGTGCAGTGATGCCTTTAGGTAACTCTGCATTGAGCGACGTATCATATAGTAGGAAAAAAATTTCCAATGTTGGGTGATGCAGTGTGGCTAGTAATTGGTGTCTGGTGGTCTAGGAAGTTAAGGCGCTCCAATTGCATATGCCCCACGAGTTTTAGTTCAAAAGGGGATCGGGGAATAACGCTCACATAATGCTACTCAGGGACAAGTGACTAGCCACCTCCTTCTTAAATATCTTGACTGAGTGTTCTATCCCCTTTCCCCAACGCTCATGAAATACAGGATTACAAGATAGATGCCTGAATCTCCTTCATTCTCCTCGCCCCAATTATATCTGACTCCTACCTGTCATTATTTAGCATTTCATCCCCTCCCCGTCTCATCTCTGGCTCCAATCTTACTTTTATATTATTATTTCTTGTCATCCCCTCCTCCCTCATATCAAGAACTGACTTTCCTAATAATTCTCTCTCTCTCTCTCTCTCTCTCTCTCTCTCTCTCTCTCTCTCTCTCTCTCTCTCTCTCTCTCTCTCTCTCTCTCTCTCAACACGTAATTAGGTGAGAATACTTTTTACAAAACTCTTGAGTGTGTGTGTGTGTGTGTGTGTGTGTGTGTGTGTGTGTGTGTGTGTGTGTGTGTGTGTGTGTGTGGCGTTCACGATGGCCAGAGAAAGCCTGATCTTTGTTCTGCCGAAGGAGAAATAACAGATTTGTGATCGTTTGACGAATCTGTTCCTGACGGTGGTAAAAATAAATAACAAAATGAAAAATATAAAGAAAACACACACACACACACACACACACACACACACACACACACACACACACACACACACAAGGAAAGACATGTAACGGTTAAACACGTAAGAATTAAAGAATGACAATATAAAACAAACGAGGAAAATGAGAAGAAGGAAAGAACAATATGAAAAAAAGATGCCAAGGAGAAGGAAGAGGAGGAGGAGGAAGAGGAGGAGGAAGAATAGGGTGAGTAGAAGGAGGAGAAGGAGAAAGAGGAGGAGGAGGAGGAGGAGGAGGAGATGAAAGGTAACAGTGGAAAGCAGAATTAAAATAACCAGTGGTGATAAAATAATTGGAAGTTATGTGGTTCAGCAATGGCAGAGAACTCGGTACCGGGTATTTAAATTTTGTTTGCAGCGACAGTGGCTTGGAGGAGGAGGAGGAGGAGGAGGAAGAGAAGGAGGAGTAGGAGGAGGAAGAGAAGGAGGAGGAGGAGGAGGAAGAGAAGGAGGAGGAGGAGGAGGAGGAGGGGAGAAAAAGAGAAAGAGGGGTAGGAGTTGAAAGATAAGCTGAGGTAGGAGGATGAAGAAGAGAGGAGGAGGAGGAGGAAGAGGAGGAGGAGGAGGAGGAGGAGGAGGAGTTGAAAAAATAGGTAAATGAATTAGAACACAAGCACGAGAAATGTCTAAACAGAGAGAGAGAGAGAGAGAGAGAGAGCGAGACCTTTGCAATAAGATAGAAATGCTCGTACTTGAAGAAGAAGAGAGAAAGCGAGTCAGTATTTTCTTGGTGATATCAGGTTAGCTCCATCCTTGAGGGAAGGTGAAGGGAAGTGAAAGAATTGCATTGTGGAGAGGGTTTTGGAGGTAGAAAGGAGAGCCAGAAGGACTGGATGAGGGTAATGGGTACGATGCTAATGACGATTATTGTGATGGTGGGTCTGGGTAGGAAATGGTTGTGATGGTTGTGGTAGGGAAGGGAGTAGCTGAATGGGGTATACTGGTGTATTGGTGGTGGTGAGGGGTTGTAAATGAGGCGTGTTCATTGTTATGGTTGAAATCGGGAGTAGAAATGGTGGTGTGGTTGTTGCTGGTTGTGACGGTGATGGAGAGGAGCTTGAAGTGGTGGAGAGGGATTGTAAGAGATACAATTGACGGTCATTATTGTTTTTATTGTAGTGATGAGGGGGCCTTAATTGTGGTCGTTGTGGTTGTACTGGTTGGACGGAGGGGTTCGTGGTGAGGTAGTGAAGGCTGTCCTGAGTGTGGTAGTGGTGGTGACAGAGGGCTGGTGGAGCTGTTTGGCAGGGGGGAAGGGGAGTGAATGATCCGGCTGTGCCACCAGTCCCATTTTGATACTTGTCAGGGAGGGCGGCAGGAGGGAGGGTGAAAGTGTTGCATTGATTTTATCAGAGAGTAAGGCGGAAAACAAGGTAGGGTAGTGTTGGTGGTTATTGTAGTAGTGAGAGTTGATTGGTGTTGTGATGATATTGGTTGCTGTTGTCGTGGTTGCAGTGATGAAATATTGGTGATGGAGGGTAGACTGGGAGCGACAGTGGTAGGTTGAGATGGTAGTAATGGTTGTTGTTATGGTGGTTGTAATAGTGGTTGTGATGATGGTAGTAGTATTGTGATAATCTGGTGATGGTGATGTGGGTGATCGTGTTAGTAGTCTTTGTATCGTCGGAGATGGTGATAGTACTGGTGGTGTTGGTGTTTGTGTAGCGCTGTGTGGAATGGTGCTTGCAGGTGATGGTGGTAGGATGAACCTTGCAAACAGGCAACCAGCACCAATGGCATGTAATTTTTGTTAGAGAATATTGTAGCTGCGGTGGTAGTAGCTGCGATGGTGGCAGCAGTGTTCCTTCTGTCTTGGGATGGTGGTGGTGAAATGGTTGTTGTTGTTAGTCTCCAGTCATTCACGTTAACGAGGAAATTGTGGCTGCGATGTTTGTAGTTGTGATGTTGGTAGGGATGGTGGTAGGTGGATAATGACTGTGGCAGATAGTGACAGTTGGAGGATGATTGTAGTAGGCGTCAGTAGTTAAGATATTGATAGTAATGGTGGCGTCCTGATAATGATTTTGGTTGCTGGTGGTAGAAATGATGGTAGTTGGAAGTTTTTGGTAGGTACAGTATTACTCTTGTTAGGAATGAAGGTAACAGATATATTGGTAATGCTATAATGGTGGTAGTGGTGGTTGTAAAGGTAATAAGGGTGGTTGTAATGGTGGCAGAAGTGGTTATAAGTACTTGTTGTGGATGGAATGGTGTTGTAGTGATTGTAATGTTGGTAGTAGTGGTTGTAAAGTTGACGGTAGTGGGTATAGAAGTGGCTGTCATATTGAAAGGAGAGGTTGTAATGATGATTGATTGATTGATTGAAAATAATTACAATCTGGCGGCGCAACTGCCAGGGTCATATGCCGCCGGGGTTGTAATGATGACAGTAGTGGTTGTTGATTGAATTATTTTGATTACTGATAACTGAGATACTCTGATGAGATTAGACAGGGATAACAGTGAGACTGGGATGAGTGGGTGGAAAGAAAGTATGTGTTTCCGGTAATGAGAGAGAGAGAGAGAGAGAGAGAGAGAAGTGCGTTTTTTTATTAGCGTATTTTTCCTATCTCCAGACACTTTTATTAGTCTTAGGAAATGAAGGAGTTCATGAAGCCATAGAAAGCGTCTTGGTCTGAATAAAATCGTATGGAGATAACAAGAATATTTAAGACGTTATCATACTGATGGGGTTAAATTCTTGACCTTGTAGTGATATATGTAATTTGGTTTTAGTGAGGAGGATATAGGAACATTAGTTTCTTGTACATCTAGTAAGACAAATGGTAATGAGAAGATTGTCTAGTTGTGTTCAGGTGGTTCTAGAGTTCATGTTCTGCAGCTTAACGAGGGAGGTGAATGTGGTGTCTTGTTCTGGCCTCACTGTTCTTCAAGATTTATGATACAAGCTGCAAGTCACGATTTTTGGCAGGTGAAAGAGTGGTGGTGATTATGGTGGTAATGGCACGGTAATAGTTATAAATAAGTGCTCGTGGGCCCTTCGGGCCCCTCGCACTTGCTCCTGCGGAGAGCTCTCGCGCTGCTGTAATATAATTTTATTTTCGTTATAGCTATGAGCAAAAAATTCTACGGAGATCCTATGCCGGGCGCCGGGAGCGACGTTTTTTGGTCAAAATATGATCGCTCATTAAATATAGTAAAAGTTTTTCAATCGTGATGGGACCAAGTTTTTTTCACATCTGCAAATTTTTTGGGATTTTTGTGCCAATTGTGGTGCGATTTGAACGTGTAGTTTCGGCTGCCCAAAACACACACACACACACACACACACACACACACACACACACACACGGCTACTGCTATAGCATATTAGATTATTATTGTGATGGTGGTGGTAATGATGGAGGTGATAATGGTGATGGTGGCGGTGGTGCTGTTGATGCTACTGGTGGCGGTGGTGTTGGTGATGGAATGGGAATGGTGGTGATATTAATACTACAGGTGCAACATACTGCCTGCGATACAGCATACAGTATCTACAATATCCCGCATTTGGTGACAAAACAGGCTGTCTAACTCTTTAGGTATAATGAGTCTCCTATGATGAAGAAAATCCCCTGGCGGTAGCAAAAATAAAATGCAAAGGCCGTCATCGTTGTGAAAAGGTTCATGAAAATTTTCTTACCTTCTCACAAAGAAGGTCTCTCGTAAGCAAAACAAAATGACTACGGTAGTAGAAGCATAATGCAAGGTCTTTGTACTGAAAGGGTTATTGGAGACTTTTTAACCCCTGCTGCGAGGTGACACTTTTTTTTATAGACCACCAGACAATTTCATGCAGCTGACGGGAGAGCACATGGTAGTGAAGGGGTTAAAACACTCTGCATTAACCTTTATAAGTCTGATGGTATTTTTATTGCTACGGTCAGACGATTCCGTAGTGAAGTAATCTGTAAGACATAGAAAATGAGGTTGTTGCCCTGGGAGGTTATAATCAGAATTGTGTGTGTGTGTGTGTGTGTGTGTGTGTGTGTGTGTGTGTGTGTGTGTGTTCTTACCTAATTGTATCTTTGCAGGAATGAGTCAAGCTCGTACTGTTCCGTGTCTTAAACCATATTTATCGCACATATCCTTAAATTTGTGAATTGTTTTGGCACACGCTATTTCATTCGGTAGTGCATTCCATTGATCAATTGCTCTGTTTGGGAAACTGAATTTCCTTACGTCTTTATCACCTCTCTTTTTAAGCAGTTTTTTGCAGTGTCCTCTTGCTGATGCTTCTCTATATGTTAAGTAATCATTTATGTCTATTTTCTCCTTCCCTGATATGCACTTATATAGCATTATCATGTCACCTCTTTTCCTTCTCTCCTGTAGTGTTGGTAGATTCAGTTTATTTAGTCTTTCTTCGTAGCTTAGGTCCCTTAAGCTTGGTATCCATCTTGTAGCGGCCCTTTGAACTTTTTCAATCTTGTCTGTGTTTTTTGAGATGGGGACTCCAGACTACTGATGCATATTCCAAGGTTGGTCTAATGAATGATGTTATTATTCTTCTTAGCATGTCTTCATTTATGTATGTGAATGCTATTCTCATATTTGCAAGCAGTGTATACCTGTTCCGTACCTTCTCGCTGATGTGGTCAGCCGGAGATAGTCTGTTATTGATAATCACACCTAGGTCCTTCTCTCTTTCTGATGTGTATAGGGTTTTATTTCCTAACTTATAATCCCAATCAGATCTTTTTCCACTTTTACCAAACTTGATTACATGACACTTGTCCACATTGAATTCCATTTGCCATGTATTACTCCATTCATGAAGTTTATTTAATTCTTCTTGTAGCTCTTTACAAGAGTCTGTGTTAGTAATTCTCCTTTGTATTTTTGCATCATCTGCAAACATATTTAGATAGTTCTCATTTCCAGTGTTACTGTTTATATCATTTATATACACTAAAAACATGATTGGTGCCAGCACTGAACCCTGTGGTACTCCACTAGTCACTTCTTTCCATGATGAGTAGTTTCCTCTTAGTACTGTTCTCATTTCTCTTTTTATGAGAAAATCTTGCATCCAACAAAACAGTTTGCCTCGAATTCCTCCTTGATGGTACAGTTTTCATAAAAGTCTTTGGTGTGGTACTGTGTCAAAAGCTTTCTTGAAATCTAAATAGATACTGTCCACCCATCCTTCTCTTTCCTGTATTGTGTTTGTTACTCTGTCATAGTAGCTCAACAGATTAGTTACACATGACTTTCCTTTTCTGAAACCAAACTGTCTTTCTGTTATCATATTGTGTTCTTCTAGATGATTTACCCAAGCTTTTCTTATAAGCTTTTCTAATACCTTGCTTACAACACTGGTCAGTGATACTGGTCGGTAGTTGAGTGGATTTTGTATATTTTCTTTCTTGAATAAGGGGACAATATTTGCTTTTTTCCAAATATCAGGTAGTTTACCTTGACTCAAGGATTTCTTGAAAATTAAAAATAATGGTTTACCTAACTCCTTTGCACATTCTCGTAGTACCCAACATGAAATTTCGTCAGGACCACTTGCTTTCCTCTGTCTAATTTACTTAACTTCTCCTGTATTACTTTTTTTGCTATTTGTATATCTGATATTATGTGTGGACATGCATGTTCCACATAGTCCCTCTCAAAGTTTTTTTCTTCTGTAAAAACTAATTGGAAATTCTTATATAGTGTTTCTCAAATATCCTTCTCTTGTGTATAAGTGATTCTCTCGTCCGTAATGGATTGTATTATATCTTTTACTTTGGTTTTGCTTCTGATATAGCTGTAAAACAGCTTTGGTTGATCACTATTTTTATTTATTATATCCTCCTCAAACTGTTTTTGGGCTTCCCTCCTTATTCTTGTATAATCGTTTCTTGCCTGTTTGTAATTATTATACGCCCTTTCACTATTGTGTGTGTGTGTGTGTGTGTGTGTGTGTGTGTGTGTGTGTGTGTGTGTGTGTGTGTGTGTTGATAAAGACAAGGAATGTGTTGGTGGCTGTGATGTAGTTGTGGTGTGTATGCGTTTGCTTTTATATAGTAGTGTGTTGTGGGGAATGGTTGTTAGGAAAGTGTGAAATGTTGGTAGGTATAAAAGAAGTATATAGGTAGCTCTGTAACTACAATCATGGTTACTGTGAAGTATTGGTTTCGTTAAAATTGTTCCTTGCTCTATAAAATATGATTTTAGGGTTATAGGGAAATGCAGAATATTAGTGTGAATGCCTAGAAAAATGGATGAAATATTAGTATCGTTACTGTTTATAGTTTCGGTTTTGGTATGTGAAGAGATAATTAGAATATTGATGGCTGTGTAATGTTTGAAGTTGTGGTTGTTAAGGGATACAGAAATCATTGGTAGCTCTAGTTAGTGTTTGTAGTTTTAGTGGTTACGAGATGCATAGAATGTTTGTAGGTGTGCAATGTTTGTAGTTGTGGTTGTTAAGAGATACACAGAAGCTGATAGGTGTGTAATGTTCGTAGCTGTGCTTGTTAAGAGATACGCAGAAACTTGTAGGTATGTAATGTTTGTAGTTGAGGTTGGCAGAGATTGCCTATACTCACAAGACTCCTCATGGCTGAGTGTGGTAAAGTGTAGCAATGCCGTGTGAGATGCCGCTATTTATATACTGCTCACTCTCAGGCCTCTCTCTTTTTCTCAACCCCATCCCCCCTCCATATCCCCTCCCCATCTTTCCTTCTCCAACCCCCCCCCTTCCCCCACTTTCCTTTCCTCATCTTCACCCCCGTCCTTTCCTTCACATATCATTTAAACACCTCCCCCACCCCGTCTCCTTCTTTCCTTCTTCTTCCCACTTCTATTTTCCTCCTTTCAGTCTATATTTTCCTTTACATCACCCCCTGTCATTCTTTCCTCTACTTATCATTTATTTCCTCCCTAAATCCTCCTTTCCTTCTCTTTACTCCTTCTCCCCTCCTTCTCTCCTCTTTCTTCTCTTTTCTCTTTCTTCTTCATTTTTTCCTTCCTTCCTTTGCTTCACCCGCTTTACGTCGTCCCCTCCCCCTCCCTGCTTTTCATCACCTAAGATTTGTTCTCCCCTCATTCCCTTCCTGTACTTCTTTCCCTCCTCCTTCTTTCTCCCCTCACCCTTCAACCTTCCCATCCTTTCCTCCACCGTTGATCTGTGCTCCTCCTCCCTGCCTTCGTACTCCCTTCTTTCTCGTTTTGTTCCATCTCTTTCCCTAACCCCGGTTCTCATTTTTTTCTCCTATTCCTTCACCAGCTCCCCTCCCTCCTTACCCCTTTCCTTTCCCCTAGTTTGGATTTTTACCCCCTCACCCCCTCTTTTCCCGCCCCTCATCCTTCCCCCTATTCCTCCCTCCTTTCCCACCCCTCTTCCTTCCCCCTATTCCTCCCTCCTTTCCCGCCCCTCTTCCTTCCCCCTATTCCTCCCTCCTTTCCCGCCCCTCTTCCTTCCCCCTATTCCTCCCTCCTTTCCCACCCCTCTTCCTTCCCCCTATTCCTCCCTCCTTTCCCACCCCTCTTCCTTCCCCCTATTCCTCCCTCCTTTCCCTTACCCCTCCTTCGTCTCTTTCCTTTCCTTTCTTCTCTCCTCTTCTCCCTCTCCTTTTCTCTCTTTCCATCCCTATTTTCCTCCCTTTCCCTCTCACCCTCCATTCTTCCTCCTCTCCTTCCCTCTCCTTCCACTACCTCCTTCCATAGCATCTCTTGTCTCTTTTCTCCCTCCACTCCTATCTCCTCCTTTCCTTCAAGCTATGTTTTTAGACCCTCCCTTCCCTACCCCCCTCGTCTCCTTTCCCTCCCCCCTCTCTCTCTCTCTCTCTCTCGTTCTCTCTCTCTCTCTCTCTCTCTCTCTCTCTCTCTCTCTCTCTCTCTCTCTCTCTCTCTCTCTCTCTCTCTCTCTCTCTCTCTCTCTCTCTCTCTCTCTCTCTCTCTCTCTCTCTCTCTCTCTCTCTCTCTCCTTCTCTCTCTCTCTCTCTCTCTCTTTTCTCTCCCTCTGTTTTTCCTCAACTCTTCCGCAATATCGTCCCTCTCCTTTTCCTCCCTTCTCTTCTCTTCCCCTTCCCTCCCTTCCCCTCCTCCAGCATGTCTTCTCTCCCTCCCTTCCCTCACTCATCCATGCTTGATTTGTGCCTTTCCTTCCCCTTCCCTTCTCTCTCTCTCTCTCTCTCTCTCTCTCTCTCTCTTGTCGATTCCCTTCTCTTTCTTTTCCTCTCGTTTTCTTTCCTTTTTTTTTTTCCGTTTCCTTTCCCCTCCTTTCCCTTTCCTTTCCTGTTCTTCTCAATCGCCTCTTGCGTCCCCTTCCCTTCCCTTCCCTTCCCTTCCCTTCCCTTCCCTCCCCTTCCCTTCCCTCCCCTTCCCTTCCCCTTCCCTTCCCTTCCCTTCCCTTCCCTTCCCTTCTATCCCCTTCTTTTTCGTTTCCTTTCCTCTCCTTTCTTTTCTTTCCTTTCTGTTCTCTTTCACTTTCTTTCCTCTTTCTTTCTCGTCCTTTCCCTTCCCTTCCCTCTTCCTCACATTCACACTTGCCTCTCCTACCGGTATACTTTCCCTTGTACTACTCCTTTCATTTTCCCGTCTTTCCTTTTAATTATTTCTTTCCCTTATTTCCTTTTCGTTTTCTTTCATCCCTTTGTCATTCACTTTTTATTTCGTTTCTTTCTCATTCCTTCATTTCGTGTTTAATTATCTTTCATCTATGCCCTCACAATCACCGCCTCTCTTCTGTAGCTGATTTTTATGCCTGCCCTCTCGTACCTTTTCTTTCGCTTCCCGTTCTCTTATTCTTTCATTTCTTTCTCTTTCTCCTTCGCATTTCCCCTCTCTCTTTTGACCTCTGTCTCCATTACTTCGCTTCTTTCCTTCCATTCGTTCATTTTCTTTTCCTCATTGCCCCTCCTGTCTCTCATTTCCCTTTCCCTTTAGTGCTTCCCCTGTCCTTCTTTCCAACTTCAGCATTTCTTCTTTCAAGTTATGCTTTCCTATTCCCTTTTTATTCTCTGTCTTTGCGTCTCTCCTTCTCACTTCCTTCTTTTCTTCCCCTTGTAAACGTCATTTCCTTCTCTTCCCTCCTCCTCTCTCCCCCATCCCTTCATCCTCACCCAGCTTTGTTTCTTCCCCTCTGTCTCTCCCCTCCCTACCTCTTCTTTCATTTCTTCCTCTTCCCACTGACTTCTTTCAACCCCTCTTCCATCCCTTTGCTGTCATCGCCTCTCACCTTTCCTTCCTTCTATCCCTTTCCCTCCCCTCCCCTTTCTCATTCCTTTCCCCTACTCTTCCCCTTCCTACCCCTCTCCCTTTTCCTCTCCCACTTCCTCCTCCTCCCTTTTTCTATTGTCATTTCCCTTCCCTCTTCTTCCTACCCACTTTTTTGTTTATGTTACTTCCTTCCCTCCCATTCCTCCACTCCTTCCTTTCTGCTCATCCACTTCCCCACCTTCCCACCCCCCCCACTTAGTACCTCCCCTAGCTCTTTCATTCCCCTCCCCTCTCCTTCCCTACCTTACCTTATTCATCACCCCACCATACTTCTAATCCCTTCCCCTCCTCTTCCTTCGCCTCTCCCTCTCCCTCCCTTTCCCTACTTTACCTTCACTCATCACATATTATCTTCACTTCCCTCCTTCTCTCTCTCTCTCTCTCTCTCTCTCTCTCTCTCTCTCTCTCTCTCTCTCTCTCTCTCTCTCTCTCTCTCTCTCTCACTCAGGTTTTCTTTACCACTATTCTCTTCACTTCCCCCTCCCCTCCTTGCCTTTCCCCCTTCCCACTCCTCTCCCTCTCTCTTCCCCTCCCCTCGCCTTTCTCTTCCCCCTTTCTATCCCTCCCCTCTCCTCACTCCGCCTTCCTGTTTTAATGCTTTTATTATCTTGTTCCTTTCCAGTCAGTCTTCCTCTTGTGTTTTTGTTGTCGTCTCTTGCTTTTTTTATGCAAGGAAGAAGGAACCAAAGGCCAGGAGCCTACAAACCGTTCCTTCCACAACAACAACAACAAAAAGAGAGAGAGAGAGAGAAAGAGCCAAATTCAAGATCCGTTCATTTCGAGATGCCTGGATATACTGCGTTTGAAAGACTGGAGATCATAGGAAGTAGGAAATACAGAGGGAGACAGTTCCAGAGTTGACCTGTTGCATAAATGAAGGTCTGAGAATGACGTTTAACTCTTGCATTAGAGAGCTGGACAGAAAAGGGATGAGAGTTTGTTGCTACACGGGTGCTACGTGCCCGTCTTGGAGGTGGAGGGATGCAAGCAGTCAGTTTAGAGGAGCAGTGGCCTTTGCAGTAGCGATAGAAAAGAGATAAAGATGCAACAGTGCGGCGAAGAGACAGAGGTTGAAGGGAGCCAGTAAGAGGAGGAGAGTTAAGGAGACGAAAAGCCTTTGACTCCACTCTACTGAGAACAGCTGTGTGTGGGAAGCCTCCCCACACATGAGAGTTGTACTCTACACAGAAGCGAATAATACCCGTGTATAAAGTCAACAACTGTGCAGGGGTAAAGAAGGTACTGAGTCGGCTTCTTACATCTAATGTCTTGGAAGCAGATTTTACGAGAGATGTAATATGATCTATCAAAGATAAGTCCCGAGAGATGAAACCCCAAGTAAGTTATGGATTATGCAACACTGAGCTGGATTATTATTAAACATTAGTGGGTACTCCTGTGGAATATTTTGTCGGATTGATAGGTGTAAGAACTGAGTCTGTGGTGTATTAAAAACAAGATTATTTTTACCCTAGTCAGAGATACGAGCCAAGTCAGACATTAGGTGTGCCATAGCCTCATCCCTTGTTTGTTTACTTAGTCCTTCCTTTCCTTTTACTCCATCTCCTTCTCAGCCTTCCTTCCTTTACGTCATTCATTCCCTCCTCTTCTCACTTCCTTCTCTCCCACTTGGCTACTTGTTCCGTCCTGCTTTCATTTCAATTGATCTTGTCTCCGTTCTCTCTCTCTCTCTCTCTCTCTCTCTCTCTCTCTCTCTCTCTCCCTCTCCTCGTTTTATATATATATATATATATATATATATATATATATATATATATATATATATATATATATATATATATATATATATATATATATATGGTAGCAGCCGTGGCTCAGTGGGTTAGAGCTCTCCTCTCTGGCCGCAGGGTCGGAGGATCGAATCCACCCAAGGGTCATTGGTAGACATCAGGAAGGGCATCCGGTCATAAAATGCTACATGCTCCAGTCCAAAGTCCTCTACCCAGAGGCAACTCCTTTGCCCTTCGGGGATACCTGGCGTAAAACCAAATTATTATTTTTTTATTATATATATATATATATATATATATATATATATATATATATATATATATATATATATATATATATGAAACCATCATCATCAGCTTTTAATTGTCCACTGCAGGACCGGCCTATCCCGACCGATGTGGGGACGATACAGCCAATGTATCTCTACCAAGCGGCTTAGGCTGTCTGGTAGAGGTTGTATGTGGGGTGAGCAGTGCTTGTAAGTGTGATTGTAGTGTTGGAGTGGCTTTGGATGTGTGTATAGTCTGTGAACCAAGTGTAATTGGCCCGCGCAAGCGACTGGGTGCAAACATACTTTATAGTAAGCGACGCTGGTTCAACCACAGCACCCATTCTGTCCGCCAAAGCAGTACGTGGCAGGAAGAACTCTCCCAAAGTATATTATCCTGGCGGGGCGCGAACCCTCGTTCTCCTATGTACGAAAACGCACACTCTACCACATTACCACAGAGGCTCCATATACTGTATATATACATATACATATATATATATAATTTGTTAGTGTATATACATATTTGTTCTTAAGCGTTGTTTTTATTTTCCCTTTTCTGTTTCAACCTTCATTTTATTCCATTGTTTCGTTCCTCGTTCCCTCTTAGGTTACCTGTCTTTATTTTTTTTTCCATTCCTTTCATCCTTTCCACCTTCCTTCCTTTCTTCAATTATCTTTCATTTTCCCTCTTTCATTCCCTCTCGTCTCTTCCTCCTCATCTCTCGTGCTTTGACGTTATTGTTTTACTTTTTCTTCTCGCTCACGTTTTATCTCTTCCTTCTTATTTTTCCTTTTACGTTCTACCGTCCCATTCTTCCTCTCTCCCCTTATCTCACCCACCCCCCTTCATTCCACATTTCTCAACCCCTTATGGATCCTTCCAGTCTCCCTCCACTCCCTTCTGTTCCCCGTCCCCCTTTCTTACTTTACTCTTTCCTCTCCCTCTCCCTTCCGTCTCCCCATCAGTCGTCTGTTTTTCCCTTTTCCTTTCCCTTCGTCTTCTTCTTCTTCTTCTTCTTCTTCTTCTCTCTCTCTCTCTCTCTCTCTCTCTCTCTCTCTCTCTCTCTCTCTCTCTCTCTCTTTTCTTCTTCTTCTGGTATCACCACCATCATCTTTTTGTGTATGTATAATGGTATATTTGTATTTGTGTGTGTGTGAGTGTGTGCAAATTAGTTTCCTTCATTCTCAATCTCACTGTATGTGCGTGTGTGTGCATACGTGTACGTCCTTTTCTAACTGAAATTATACACACTGGAACACACTACCTTACACGCACATACTCCTACATATTTGCTCTCGTGTACATGTAAACACACACGTAAATACACACACATCAAGCTTATCGAGAGAGAGAGAGAGAGAGAGAGAGAGAGAGAGAGAGAGAGAGAGAGAGAGAGAGAGAGAGAGAGAGAGAGACTTCGATATATCGATATGCGTGGGATAACTGATATATAAAAGATGAACATGCCAGCTCCTCCCACGTAGTATTAGTGTTCTTCCTACCGGCATTAGAAAAGGCAAACATATCCCTTCAATTTTGCAGTTGCTACCTGTAAGCCATTTTATCAGTTTATGAGAGACTTTACGAAATGGAAGGGTTAGGTGTGGCCATCTTAACCATTCCATTGTTTTTTTTTTTTTTTTGCCTCTCCCACGCTTATATTAGACTAAGTAACAGGCTCTCGTACTGAAGGGATACTTCAGTACGAGAGCCTGTTACTTAGTCTAATATAAGCGTGGGGGAGGCAAAAAAAAAAAAACAATGGAATGGTTAAGAGTTGGCAGGGACGAATGGAATGGATTTTGCTAGGTAATCTGTCAAATGGAGACGTGAAAAGAGACCTTCTTCAACTAGGTAGCTGAAGTAGACATCAAAAAGCAGAATCGGTTGTAGACAGGTCACGTCTTTCGTAGATACGATAACAGGAAACCTTGTTAACTGAAAGGCAATCCCGAAGTGGAGTGACAGGAAAAGGCAGACCGAGAACAAGATGGAGTGATGAACTTCACAAATTTACTGGGATTAGGCATAACAGGTTAACAATTAGGAGGTGAGGGCAGAAAGTTGATTGAGGCAGTCATCCATCAGTCACAGGCTGCTGCTACGGCTGCCGGTGGCGGTGGTTGTGGGAATGATAATATTAATTTGTAGTAGTATAAAACTAATATTGTTATCGGTACCGTTGTTTTTAACTGTTAGTATTAATGACTCATTTTATTATTATTACCGTATTGTTATTGCTATTAAGAACTCCATATTCTGTGATATATATACGGTATATATCTATATATATCTATAGATATATATATATATATCTATAGATATATATATATATATATATATATATATATATATATATATATATATATATATATATATATATATATATATATAAATATATATATATATATATATATATATATATATATATATATATATATATATATATATATATATATATATATTTTGCCAGACGCCTTAATCCCGTATGGGGTGGCCACAAACAAATCGCCTCCACGTCACCCTGTCTCCCACCATTTCACTGCCCTGCTCCCAACTCACACCCCACTCTCTTACTTACCTCTCCACTTCATCCCTCCATCTCATCCTTGGCCTCCTCCTCCCTCTCCCCCCTCCACCTCACTCACATACACTCTCATCGTCAGTCTCTCACTCTCCATCCTCACCACATGGCCAGACCACCTCATTGTGTTCCTCCTAACGCTTCCTATCACATCCATATCCACACCAAAACGGTCCTTTATATCCTCATTCGCCAGCCTGTCTCTCCATATGACTCCACAGGCTCCTCTTAAGTAACTCATTTCAACTGCTGTCACTCTTGACTTGTGTCCTTCCAGCAACGTCCAAGCTTCACTTCCGTACGTTAGAGTTGGTATCACAATATTGTCATGTAGTAACTTTTTCACTTCCATGCTCACTTCTCTGTTTCTTATCACTGCTTTCAAGAAACCAGCAACCTATCTTCCTTGTTGTACCCTTTCAAGCACTTCACCCTCCAAACCTCCATCCTTACTCATCACACTCCCCAAGTACTTAAACGTACTCACATTTTCCATTTCCTCACCATCCAACCTCACTGTACATTCACTCACTTCACTTCTCTCTCAAAGACCATCACTTTACTCTTCCCTACATGCACCTTCAGATTCCGTTTCATACACACTCTCCCAAACTCATCCACCAAGCTTTGCAGCTCCCCTTCGCCTTCAATTAACAACACAGTATCATCTGCAAACAACAGTACAGGGAGTTTCCAAACACTACCCTCTCTCACTAGGGCCACTCCAACATCCACTGCCCTACCTTGTATCTTATTTATTACCCCATCCATGTACAGACTGAACAACTATGGAGACATGACACATCCCTATTTCATCCCAACCTTCAAAGAGAAAAATTCACTCAGTTCACCATCCACACGCACTGCAGCCTTCGCACCATCGTACATACTCTTCACAGCATTCAACAACTTCCCATCTACTCCATATATTCTTAATACTTTCCACAATCCTTGTCTATCCACCCTGTCATATGCTTTCTCCAAATCCATGAAGGCCGCATACAACTTGTTCCCTTTTCTAGAAACCTGTCCACTAAAAATCTAAGAATGAATATCTGATCTACACAGCCTCTTCCCTTCCTAAAGCCTCCCTTATCTTCTCCAACTAATTCCTCTGTTATTTCCCTAACTATGTCAATAAGTGTCCTACTTTTCCTAATACACTAAGAAGGCAAATGCCCCTATGATTACCACACACTTCTTTTTCCCCCTTTTCCTTTGCACAAGGGAATAATTATACCTGACTTCCAATCCTCGGGATCTCTACCTTCCTCCCAGGCCAAAATCTGCACATCTTCCACATCCATTCAATTACTATCCTCCATTCTTCAGCATTTCACCACACACTCTCTCAGTTCATGGGGCTTTTCCCAATTTGACTTCTTTCATTGCTTACACAACTTCTATCCTACTGATTTCTTCCTCTCTTCTCACCTCCCTCCTTCTCCCAGCCACTCCCCAGTCACTTATACTCTCATTACTTCCATTATCTATGTTCAACAATTCCTTAAAGTGTTCTTTCCATCTGCTCACTTTTTCTCCCTTCTCCACTAGTAATCTACCATTTTTATCTTTCACTCCCCTGCTAACTTCACTTCCACCCTGTCTTACTCTCTTCACCTCTTTTCAGAACATTTTCTTACAGTCTCTCCACTTTACACTCAAATTCCTTCCAAATTCCTCATCCACTCTCTTCTTTCTCTTACTAATCTTTTCACCTCTCTCTTCCTTTCTACATATAACTCTCTCTTCTTCCTCTCAACTTCTTCCACGCCCCTATTTCTCATCCATTCATTGTATGCTTTCTTCTTTTGTGCCACAGCCTGTCTCACCTCTTCATTCTATCATGCTGTTCCTTGCACCCCCTTCCATCTTCTCTTCACCCCACACACCACATCACATACTGCACATATTTCTTCTGTGAATATCTTGCTCACACCTTCCACGTCCCCCATCTGCTCCAATTCATATTTACCCAATCGTTCCTCCACTTCTCTCTTATATTCTGCCTTCTTCTCATCCTCTTGTAACCTTTCCACTCTCCTTGCAACTACTCCTTCCTCCCGTCCTTCCTTTCTTTTATCTCTCCATCTTACTTGGATCTTGATTCTGGCCACCACCAAGTAGTGGTCAGAAAGCCCACTCCCCCAACCTCTATAAGCTCTTGCATCCATTACACATCTTCGCATCTTTTCATCCATACACACATAATCAATCAGTGAATTCCTTTCATTCAGGTCACCACCCACCCTTCTCATCACTCGCCATGTATACTTGTGGATCATTTTGTGCCTGAAAACGGTATTGGCTATCACTAACCCCCTCCCGGCACAAACATCCACTAACGCACTGCCATTCTCATCTATCTCAGCAGGCACACCCCACTCACCAACTATTTCATCCACCTTCACATTCCCTACTTTACCTTTCATATCACCAGTCAAAAACACTCTCTCATTCCTTCCAAACTTTTCCATGCACACTTCCACATTTGTCTAGAACCTTTCTCCCACTCTGCTTGCACGATCTTGCGTTGGCGTATACATGCACATAACCGCCCACATTTGTATTTCAACGTTCAATCTTTCCCACACAGTGCTTGAGCCAATTGATCCATACTCTCTTATGTTCTTCCATCTTTTACTCACAACAATACACACTCCTTCTTGTGCTCTCTCATTCGCACCTACTCCTGCACATATACCCCATCCATACTCCCATTCTCTCACACTCTCTCCTCACCATTTAGTTTCAGTTACTCCACATACATTCACTTTCGTACCATCAAGCACCTGGACAATCTCTCTTTCACCTCATCATTTGCACCCCTCACATTCCACGTCGCGATCCGTACCATGTCCTTTGTTCGGTCCTTGGTCGTCATCTTTTGGTCAGTCCTTGTTCGAGGTTTCTTGTTCGTCTTTTAGTTAATTGTTTTCCGGGGAGAGGCACTAATGCTCCTCCAACCCTTTTAGTCGCCTCATACAACAAGGAGGGATACTGGGGGAGTATTCTTGAACCCCCCCCCTACCCCCAAAGGGTATATATATATAATATATATATATATATATATATATATATATATATATATATATATATATATATTAAAATCCAGAAGGCAGGCATTCCAAGACCGTTCGAGATAAAGACTCGAAATATTCAGGAGTGATGTTTCTTGGCTGCAGGCTTCTTTTGGCACATTTCTTTTTTCCTAGCACCAGGCCACACTAACGCCCTTTGTATTATATTTTTAATTTTTGCGCACCTGCATCACTAGCGGCGCACTAGTGGCCTCTGTAATATTTTCAATTTTAGCCCTCCTACGCAGCAAAGACTAGAGAATCGACTGCTTTGCAAATGTTCTCGTATGTAGTCTTGAACATATTCTACTTTCTGTTATTTATTTATTTATTTTTTGTACTATTACCACCACCACCACAACCACCACCACCACCACTGCTACTTCTACTAAAGCAACAGCTACTACTGCTGCTACAACAACAACAACAACAACAACAACAACAACAACTACTACTACTACTACTACTACCATCACTACTACTACTACTACTACTACTACTACTACAGCAGCAGCAGTGGCAGTAGCAACAACAACAACAAAAACTACGACTACTACTACTACTGCTGCTCCTACAACTACTACTACTACTACTACTTCTACTACTGTTTCAACTTCTACTGCTACCACTACTACTACTACTTTCGCTACTGGTACTGCCACCGCTACCACCACCCTAATCAGCCACGATCACCACCACCACCACGATCACGACAAAAACAACGACGACTACCAATTGTTCCTGCCAGCACAGGATGTGTGGCATTAGTGCGCGTCCACATGTGTGCTCGAACAAGTGCTGGCAACATGTAAGCAACACAGTAACGAACACGCTGCAAACATGTTGGGAACAGCAGCGTCCAGATCATGTTGGCAACATCATGATGCAGTCTCAGCTGCCTGGTATGGACACACTTCTCCCATCGCCTCTGCTGCCAGTGTTCAAAGCTGCACTGAAACATGTTTGTATACTTCTGTCCAAATACTGCTGCATACATGCACCCAAACATGTTGCCAGCTGTGTTGCCAACATATGTTCTAGGGCACGTGTGGACGCGCACTTAAACAGATAAATAGGCATAAAAGAAAGAATATTAAAACTTGACGTAACCGAAGAAGTGAGAAAGTAAGAGAATGGAAAGGTATGACGAGAAATGTGCAGAGAGCAAGTGAAAGAATGGTGGAATGTGAGATAGTGAAGAAGCATTGGAGAGAGAGAGAGAGAGAGAGAGAGAGAGAATGTTAGAGTGAAAGCTCAAATGACGCAAATTGAGTGTAATCAATAAAACAAGCTCTCCCCCATGTATATATTTCCGTTTCATCACATCAAGGAAGTGAAAACCCAGTTGCATATTACCCTCTTCCAGTTACAGGGACCCGACACTAGGCTGTCGTAGGAAGGAGATGGTGGTGGAGTGGTTAGAAGAGTGGTTTACTGGCCGAGGGAAGGAGGACTGTTTGGGGTCTCATATTTCGTTATATGTCACCTGATGTTGCTCAAGACCCACCGACATATAGGCAGATATTTTTGTTGGGTAAGGAAGCTCCCTGACACCTCTTCCTTAACAATTTGTTTTTGGATATGATTGGTTGCCATCCATTTGTATGTTACTGCTGCAGGGAATGATGTTATTGGAAGGATTTATGTAACACAGAAAGGACGGTAAGGTGTGATAAACAAAATAAATCACCTAGGAAACTGTGTTAGGGAGCTTCCTCTCTCAACGAGAATACGAGCCATAGACATCCCTGGTAATACCATCATACCTGACTCTAAGTGAGAGATGCGTAACATGTGTTCAGTATGGACGTTGGGTGTTAGCGTCTAAGGGTGACTTGTGATGGTGTGTGACACCGAGGAGTACAACTGGACCTGGGAACGTACAGAACACTCTCATCTATACCCAGAACTGGAAGTATAAAATGAGGGAGAAAGAGGGAAAAAAATGGCATTGATTCCCTTCAGGGCCATGATGTCTTATGATCTATTCCGGCTACCTCAGGACGATTTTATTTAGCATATGGATCTTTCTTACCGAAAACATTAACGTAGCCTCTTTAAGCAAATTTTATTATATATCTGATTGGTTTATTAGGACAGGAAAGTCTTGATGTAGTGAAGGAATTGAAGGTAAATAACCGCCAGACTCTCTTTGATGGAATCACGTGAAAATCGATAAACCTCCAGTCACCTCTTCAGGCTCGAACCCATGACCTACACTCCGGCAGGAATGTTCTAACCACAAGACAACATGGTAAAAATACGAGCATACTCCTCTTGCTTTCTTTTTCAGTCCCTTCAGTGTCTGATGTCTCATACATAATTTTTTCTACCAGCAGTCGTTATTATTCATCTATAATGAGACCTGTGACAGAGAGGGAAGTAAAAACAATCGCCATTAATCCCTTCACTACGAGGGATCTCCCGTAAACTTTATAAAAATGGTCTTGTGACAGCAAGGATAAAATTCAAAGACAAGATGGAGCATTTCCACACCTTAAATTAGTTCAAGGGCCGAACAGTTGACTTTGCCCTGTGACCTTGATCATGGGCCGAATAATCCCAAAATAAAACTAGCTACTTCATGCTTGCCTGACCCTTAACCCTTCCTTCAACTTTGGCCCAGTGCCGATGAAAACTTTTGAGCTGACCTGCTCTCAAGATAGAATCTCTTCAGTCTTGGACGAGTTTCAGTCCTTTCACCAAGTCTGATCCAAATGAAATCAGTATTGTTTTAGTTACAGGGTCGAGCATTTGACCTTGCCCTGTGACGCTGATCACTGACTGATTTTTTCAAGAATCGAATCCCTTCTTCCTTGCTTCCTTTACCCTGAACTTTGCAAAAAAGTGTTCGCATCAGATGAATAATGTTCACGTTAACCTCCCCATGTGACCGAGACCTTTAACTTTTTTTTTCTTATTACTATTACAGTAGGTCAGCACCTTGACTGAACTTTAGTCTTTCCACTAAGTTTGGTTACATCAGACAGAAACTGGCTGAGTTGCTTTGATCACACACACACACACACACACACACACACACACACACACACACACACACACAGCAAAATATAACACCTGCATCCCTACCGCGAGCACGAATGTAATGATATTGTAATAAAGTGTACAAAGAGAATCACCTGGTTTACTATCTTTTAAACTTTTCACACTGCTGGCACTTTTTCTTTGTTGTAAGTACAGTACATCCAACCGATTTTATATACATGAAGGAGAACCTATTTGACGCAAAATGCCGACACACCTTCACGATGACTGTAGAATTTGTGTCTTATTCTTTCTAACACCCTCCTTGAATCAGTGAAGAGGTTAAGGCTCTGTGAAGGAGGAATAAGCTTTAAAGCTGGACTCAAGGTCCAGCTTTAAAGTTGGGGGCGTGGCTCAGTTTTGTTAAGTTAGAATAATGGCACCGTAGAACAGAGAGTACTGGAACAGAATGCAGCACCGTCCGATTTCTGTTGCACTCTTCGCTCGAACGTTCAGAACATCAGGCATATTAGTTGCCTTTCCAGTGGGATTACTTTTTTCATTATTTATTTATTTATTTACTTATTTTGCTTTTGTTGAATTTGAGGAGTAAGTTATACGCTTCATTAACCCTTTCACAACAAGGGTGCTCTCCAGACCTGAATGAAAATCGTTTAGTAACAGCAAGAATCAAAAGTGACGACCCCAACGTGACGAGGTAAACCCTTTGACTGCGGTGTGTCTGAACTGAACTAACTCGTCCGCCGTAAGCTGGAATAAAATACTAAGTTTATTCCCGGCCCAAACGTCAATCGTAGTGTCTTTAGTGTAGTCCGTACCCTGAGTCTGTGTTGAGTGTTGTAAAATCGTCTGAAGTATAAGACAGCGCAGGTAATTTGCAACCAAAGAAATTGTGATATTCTAGTTGAAGGTATTTGTATATTTTTAAAAGAGACTCTGATACTGTACTCATTACAGTAGCCAACCCTTTCCTTCCTCTCCCCTTCCCCCTTCTCTCTCTCTCTCTCTCTCTCTCTCTCTCTCTCTCTCTCTCTCTCTCTTATTTTTCTTTAAACTTTCAGCAGGATAATCTACAGTGACGCCTTTATCATTTTACACATGTTACCTCCCGACAGTTTTAATGCGTTATGGAAACATCAATATGTAATAAAGGCAATTATCACCAGAGAGAGAGAGAGAGAGAGAGAGAGAGAGAGAGAGAGAGAGAGAGAGAGGGGAAATGAGGGTGGTTACGTCTTGAATGATGGGACAATTTTCTTACTGTACTTTCGTCTGTTTTTGATACTTTCATTATTGTTTTGTAGTAAAGGGGGTGAAGGACGAGGGAGATGAAAGGGGAGGAAGGTGAGACGTGAGAGGAAGGGAGAGAGGGAATATGTAGGGTGAGAAAGAGTGAGGGTGGGTGGAATGAGAGGAAGATAAGGAGTTATAGGGAGAGAGAAAATCGGAATATGTATGGTGAGAAAGGATGAGGGTGGACAGAATGAGAGGAAGGTGAGGGGTGAGGTTGGACAGAATGAGAGGAAGGTGAGGGGTGAGGGTGGACAGAATGAGAGGAAGGTGAGGGGTGAGGTTGGACAGAATGAGAGGAAGGTGAGAGGTGAGGGTGGACAGAATGAGAGGAAGGTGAGGGGTGAGGGTGGAGGGAAAGGGAGGAAGGTGTTGAGTGCGACGAGTTAGGGGGAGGGAGGAGAGGTATACAGTGTACGAGTATACCACGTTTGAATCTGAGACAGAATCAGAGCGTAGTGGGGTCTGACAATGGGTATGCCTGAAAATATTTACGTACTCATGTGTTTGCTGGTACTATGATAAAGGAATGGGATTGCCAATGCTGGCTGAAATGATCAAAAAACTGTCATAAGCATAAAAAACTTAGGTTTCTCTTTGTAAGAAACATCCATTACTGTCACAAGTTCACATGTGGCAAGTTATACGTAGACTGAGAAGATGTGAAGGGTGAGGGTGGAGAGAAAGAGAGTAAAATGTAAAATGGAATACAAAGGAAAGCAAGCAGCAACATGCTATTGATCCTTTCGTGACATTTTATAGGGAGGGTTATAGCTAACAAAACTATTCTATCAGCTGAAGACAAGGAAAGAGAGCAGCAACAAACGTAAGGGTCTTTTTGAGGTTGTTTGTTACAGAAAACTATGACTGTAATATCTGCTTCCCTGAGTTTAGGAGAAGGATAGTGAAGGAAGAAGAGGGAGAAGGTATAGTAAGTACTGTGGGAAAGAATGATGAATGATGGGATAGAGAATTGGGGAAGATGTTGAGTGAGGGAAGTGAGGGGGTGAGAGGGTGCGGTTGCCTGTATGAGAGGGAAAATGTAAGAAGGTGTAGAATGAGGAGCAAAGAGGGCGAGAAAGGGTGATGGGTGGTGGAGGAGGGAAAGGGAGGATGACGTTGGGTGAAGCGATGTACGAGGAGAGGGAGAGGGAAGAGGAAAAGGTAGGAAGATTTGGGTAATGATAGGTGACAAGGAGAATGGGGATTACTGTAGGATGAGGGGTGAAGAATGAGGGGAGGGGAGGAAAGGGTGGGATGAGGGAAATACAGAGATAGTATGTAGGGTGAGAATAAAGGGATAAAGATATGGGGTGAGGGGGAGAGTGGGGGGGTACCTTGAGTGAGAAGGGATGGGAGGGAGAGTACAAAGGAGTACAAAGAAGTACAAAGGAAAGCAAACAGGATGACCTATTTGACCTTTCGAGGCAGATTGTTACAGGTTAGGTTACAATTAACATAATTGTTATTTGCCAAAAACAAGGACAGGAAAGCAGGGAAAGGGAAAAAAGAGTGTGGGGTGAGAGGGGAAAAGGGGAGAGGGTTACGCAGGGTGAAAAAGGGTGAGGGGTGAGGGAGGCGGGAAAGGCAGGAAGATTGAGTAAAGAAGGATGAGGACGGGAGTGGGATGCGAAGGGGGGGAAAGGTGTGGGGTGAGATGGAGATAAAACGGAGAGAGGTAGAGGTATGTTCTCAATCTTGCATCATCTTTAAACATACTTGATATTTTGTTCTCTCGGAATTTAGCTTGGAAAAATTATATATATTGTTTCTTTTGTAACATCTGCTTCCAAGGGATTAGGTGTGCTGAGCCGACTCCGTGCCTTCTTTACCCCTGCACATTTGTTGACTTTATACTGGGGTTTCATTCGCCCCTGTGTAGAGTAGACCTCTCGTGTATGAGGAGGCTCCCCAAATACAGCTCTTCTCAACAAGGTGGCGCCAAAGGCTTTTCGTCTGATTAACTTTCCTCCTCTTACTGGCTCCCTTCAATTTGTCTCCTCGCAGCACTGTTGCATCTTCATCTCCTTTCTGTCGCCACTTCAATGGTTACTGCGTCTCTGGGCTGTCTGCTTACGTCCCTCCACCACTACGGCGGGCGTGTAGCACTCATTTAGTAGCAAACTCTCATCCCTTTTCTGTCCAACTCTCCAGTGCCAGAGTTGGATGTTAATTCAAATTCTTCATGTATGCAACAGCTTAACTCTGGGACTGTCTTCCTCTGTCTGTATCTCCTACTGCCGATTACCTACAGTCTTTCAAACGCAGTGTGTCCAGGCATCTCGAAACGAATGGATCTTAAGTGTGGCTCCCTTTTATCTTGTTTTTTATTTTTCATGGAGGGATCAATTTTGCTGGCTTTGTAACCTTTGGTTCCTTTTTCCTTGCATAAAAACATGTATAGTACATAGAGTGAGAAAGGGTAAGTGAGAAGGGAAGGGAGGAAGATGTGCAGTGAGAGAGGTGAGGGGGGGGAACGAGAGAGAGAGGTAACAGAGTGAGAAGTGAGTGGAGTGAGGGTGTAAATGAGAAGGTATGAAATGCGTGGGGAGTGATCGAGGAAGGTGAGACGTGTAGGGTGAGGTGGTATTGAGGAGGGCGTTTGTAAGAGGAAGAATGAGGGGAGAGGAGGGGATGTCGGGTGAGGAGGTGACTGGAGCGGTGGGATGAGGCTAGAAGGTTAGGAGGAGCGAGGAGTGAGGAAGGAAGGTCAGAGGTGAAGGAGATATACAGGAAGGAAATGCGGGTCAGGGAAGAGGGCCAGGAGTGAGAGAGGGATAATGAGTAAAAGTAGGATAAAAAGATGATTGGGAAAGGAGAAGGATGAGGAAGTACGGGAGAGGGAGGTGAAGGGGGAGGGAGGGGGTGAGTGAAAGGGAGGAGGTTGAGGGATGAGGAGAGGTGAACTGAAGTGTGAGAGAGAAGGGAAGAGGGTGAAGGGTGAGGTGGGAGTGTGAGAGGTTGAGGAAGAGTATGAATGAGTAGGGTGTTAAGGTGATGGAGTGATTGGATAGGGTTAGGAGAGGGAGGAGAAGGGATGTGAGGAGAGGTGAGGGAGGAAGGTAGGAATAACGGATGAGGGAGGAGGGTAAGCGGGTGGAGGGAGAGGGAGAAAAGTGGGAGTAACGGCCTATGCAAGAGTATGAGAGAGAGAGAGAGAGAGAGAGAGAGAGAGAGAGAGAGAGAGAGAGGGAGTTAGGATTAATTGTGAAGGAAGGAAAGGGCGAGGTGATGGAGTGAAGGTGACAGGAAGATAAGGGTGACAGAAAGTATCCTTATGCGCGTAATTGATGGTTTCACGATGAGCGGAAATGCTGTTCGCTTTCTTTTTCGTAAGACAAATATTTCTGATTGAACGGAATTTTTTATTAGGTAACCGTGCATAAAATTCTGTCTTTACGTTGTACTTACAGTATATTAATATCATCCATAAACTTAAACGAGAAGTCATGGAATAATGATAACGATAAGGAAGAGGAGGAGGAGGAAGAAGAGTAGGAGGAGGACCATTCAGAAATAACTGCCTTAGTCAATAGTGATTAGGAATATTTTCAGTATTTCATCCACTGCTCCAAAATATTTAAACAGAAAAAGATGCAGTTTTTCAACACAGAACACTTTGTAGGGGTGAGGGTGGCAGGGAAAGGGGGGGGGGGAGCAGAGTTTGAGGTTAGTGGGTGAGAGGTGAGTGGGTAAGGGAGAAGGGGTGAAGATGGTGAGGAGGGGCGAAAGTGGGGTAAAGGTGGAGGAAACAAAGTGTGAGAGAGTTGTGGTGCGAAGGATGAGCGGGAGGGGGGGGGGAGGAATGTGGAGGGAGAAGGTGGGAGGGGATAGGAAGGGTGTGAAGGAAGTGTGAGAGGTGAGGAAGGATGGAAGATGACGGTAAGAGATGACTGGCTGTGGAATGAAGGAGAAGAGTGAGTGAGGAGCATTGAAACTGGTAGGAAAGATGAGTTAATGGGGTGAGTGGGAGGTTCAAGAGGGTTGGGGAGAGAAGATGGTGATGGAGGGGCCGTGTTCTCGTGGCTTATGTGACTCACTCACACCTTAACCTGCCATAGTTTACTGGGTAATTTCTATAGGGTATGGTATATTTATGTTCCACATTTTTATTCTGCTGCATGTTATGTATGCAGACTACTGTAAATCAGTAGTAATCCCTTCAGTACAAAGACATTTATTTTGTATGTTCCTTTGCTACCATCCAGGATTCTTATTCATTTGAAGGAGATCTTATGAAGTGAAGGAAATAAAATATAATTGACTTACTAAAAAGTACGGAATTAAAAGTTATAATATGAGAAATGTGTCAGAAAGGAAGAGGTGGCAGGGAACCTCCTAAGGCCTAAAGTATACGCCTTCACCCCACACTGACAGCATAGAAGGTCGCTACACTCACCTCCTCTAGCCAGCCTAACATGGGTAAAGCTCTCAGTCCACCCCTCGCCCACACACACACACACACACACACACACACACACACACACACACATTTATGGGCACAGTACTCATTGAAGGCCGTATCCAGAATTATAGGAGGAGGTCCTTGACCTAAAATGTAGAGAGAGAGAGAGAGAGAGAGAGAGAGAGAGAGAGAGAGAGAGCAGTATAGTATTGCCGATATGGCTTCCTAGGACACTGGATAATTTTTACAGTAATTGGAATAATGTTTTAAAATCTCTCTCTCTCTCTCTCTCTCTCTCTCTCTCTCTCTCTCTCTCTCTCTCTCTCTCTTTCTATACTACAGGTTTGCTACTTTCATTTAGAAGTTGGGAAGTGAGGTATCCTAAAAATAAATTAAATCCACAAAAAATAAATAAGTAAATATAAACCTAATTGGTGAAGGAGAGGGCGGTGAAACATTGGTGCCTACGCGGTGACCCCCTCCAGTATGGTGTGTGTGTCGTCAACGTGAGCCTTTCACCACCAGGACCTCGCAGACTCCTGTAATACCTGGTATCTTCAGACGGTTTTATTCAGTTTGGCAAGACGCTTTAAACTTGACGAGATATATGCAATCTGTATTAACCTCCTTATCACTTTAATCCCTCAGAAGATTAATTAATATCCTTATCACTCGAATTCCCGTAAAACTGAATAATATCCTTATTAACTGAATTCCCATGAAGTTGAATAACATCGTCTGACTGCAACAAGATTAAATAAATATGGCTTTATCGTGTTGGTTGGAAGAATTGGTCGATGTGTGTGTGTGTGTGTGTGTGTGTGTGTGTGTGTGTGTGTGTGTGTGTGTGTGTGTGTGTGTGTGTGTGTGTTGTTCACAAGGTGTTCTCTAAGCTAAATATAATTTCTCTTTGCGTAGTCGGAATAAACAGAAATAAAAGACGTTATAGCTACTAAAACTGCTAACTGAGGCTGTTTCCAACCCATTCACAATGAGAGGTCTTCCCTAAGCAGAACAAAATAATTTGACGGTGACAAGAATGAACCAAATACAGACGTCATCGTAATAAATGTTAACCCCTTCATTCGAGGACGTAGCCTACTTTCCTTTGTATTCTTTCTGCCGAATACAAGATGTGATGCAATTTATGGGAGACTCTTATAGTGAAGGGATTAATGAAGGCTGTATCTAACCCCTTCCTTTCGAAAGCCTGCCCTAAGCTAAATGTAATCGCCTGCGGGTAACAAGAATATAATAAAAATGATGCACTGTGGTTCACGGGGTTGATAATGGAGGCGGTAGTGGTAATTGCCTTGTGGTTTTTACCTGGCCTTTGTGGTCTTGTTATTGTAGCTATTTGGGCTAAACAGCAATTAATCCCTTCAGTGCGATTATCTTAATTACACCGTCTCATGCTAAACAAGATGGGGTGTTATGTATTGTTCGACGTGTGTGTGTGTGTGTGTGTGTGTAATCGCCTATTCTAACTCATCTGAAAAGAGAAGAGCCTTAGGCTTTTGAAAGCTGGAGGCTGATTGGTTATTTGAGTGCATGCATTAGTAACTATGTATTTTAAACATTTTTATTGTATGGGTTGTGCTTCATTCAGCACACCAATAATCGAAAGTACTAGTACAGTGTGATGATTTAACTACCTTTATACAGTGTGAATTTTAGTGGTTGCCAAGTGTTTTCGTCTGCAAGAGATTTATCCAGGATTAAATGTGGAGTGTCACTGAGGAAATCACGTGAGACTTCCGTTGTTCCTCAAACACTCTCTCAGCATCATTGACTTTTTTCATTCTTCTTGCCTACAGCTCTCACTGATGTTTCTCCCCTTAATTCATGTTCCCAAACCACTGCTTCTCGACTGTTACTTCCTTCTCACGTGACCCTCCCCTTCATTATTTAGAAATTCTTCCCTCCTTCTAACATTTTATCTGCTTCTGTCCACCTTTCTTCTATGTGTCATCGCTTCCAGATGACATTCTCCTCGAATTTCTCATTCCTTTGTGCCTTCCATTAACTTTCACTTTCTGATTCCTGCAACTCCTCTCCCTCTAAAAATATTGTGAAACAGTTTAGTCTTTTTTGCATTCTCCTCGATGCCCTGCCCTTCCACATCCTGTCTGTCAACTCTTTTCCTTTACACTTTCATCTCTTCTTTTTAAACTTTCTCTCTCCTCCTTTCGTCGTCTTTCACCCTCCTCTTCCTCCTCCCCTCTCGCCATCACCTCCAATAATACCCGCCATTACCGTATCGTATACATTACTGGCCACTAGGGACGCTGCCTTCACGTAGTTCATGACCTCACCACCAGGGGAGCTACGACTATAGTTCATTTCACTTCCGTTACAACTGAATGACGGATGTAACTGATGGAAAGATGAGGCTGTAACTCTTCTTTGTTTCAGCTACATAATACAGTACTCAGGCTTCTGTGTCAGTGGCAAGTCAACTTCATATCACTATGTACCATACGCATCCATTCATCCATCATCCAATCTCACGTTCCCCGTGAGGAGCTTAGGAGTACCATATTCAACCGGTAGTAAAAATATGTACAAGGTACCCCATAATATAGTATATAATGTTCCATTCCACTCCGCCAGGCTATTCCTCGAGTGCTGTGGGGACGGCTTATTGTCCATCAGTATCTACCCTACATTATTCATTTCCCCCTCCAAATGCCACAGCAAGACCAACACTACATTCTTTTTACCCCATCTAGACCTGAAACTGCCATCTCTCCATGTTAAATTCTGAGTTGGTAACAATAGATTAACACTAGAATATGATGATAGTCACGACGAAGTGCTGTGGGAAGCATGTAGAACCGCAGCATTGTATTTCTATGCCTTCAGGCCTTGTGAAATAAGCTGCATATAACGACAGTCTGGACCAAGTTAGAGTAAAAAGAGTATAGCCGATTAAGACATCCTTGAAACAAGCATAAGATACTGCCAAGTGTTTCTAGTGAAGCGCTATTTACGCACCACCCTGTTAAATAGCAAAAGAGCATGTGATACGGGAACATGAAAACGATACATTTCTCTGGAAGGAAGCATTCTCATTCCCAGCCTGGCACTTTTTCTCCATCAGGATAAACTGGTGCTGTTGCGGCGTGGCGGTGCATGCATCCCTCGGCTCGTGCTGTTGGAGGTTAAGGAAACTGCCTGACGCCACTTCCTTAGTGATTTATTTTTGGATACAGCTAATTAGTATTATTTTCCATGTCATGTATGCTGAGTATGACGATATTAAAATGATCTAAGTATCCCAGAAGACGATGAAGAGGTGTAATAAGCAAAATATAATTCTTAGGAAGAGGTGCTAGGGAGCTTCCTTAACCAACGAGATGGTCAGACGCTCCGTAACACCTACACTGTCTCGCCTCCCTGATCTGCCACACAGCAGTTGCCGCAAAAATATACTGAATTAACTATACCGTAATTGTGACGTTTCGGTCTTCTTCATCCATTTCTTTTTAGTGTGGAAGAGAAAGTGTGATTTAATTCTTTTTTGCAAGGCTAAATTCGCCATATATCACTCCACGTGCATGTGAACCTTCACTGTCGTGCCACTTATTTTTTTTTTTTTTTTAGTCTTCCCTTAAGCAAATTGTTTTATCTGCATCGTTTACTTTACCTGTTGTGAAAAAGTGGTCAATAGTTTTGATAAGTTCTTCAACATTCAATGTGTCTACTTTTATCCCTGTCACTGTCAGACGATTTCATTCATTGTTGGGGAGACTTCTCAATTTACCTTTATAGAACAAAACGAGTGTATGACAATGGCATTATGTTACTTTAGAAGAGTAAGGTGATTCAGTGATTGAAATTTTATGCAATGAATGAAACACTGAAATGGATGTAGTGAGAGACGTTAAGAGAATTATTTTATGCTGGCAATGACCATATGAAGGGAACGGAGAGTGAGAGACGGAGTAAAAAGGGTCCATGACAGTAGACAGTTTGTGCCAATTTTAGCACATCTGTCCAGTTACAATGAAAATAATTAGCCATATAAATTTACTCCATATACTAATTTATGCTTCGTATAAACGGAAAACTATAAACAAAATAAGAGTGTAAGGGTCGAGCATTTGACTTTGCTGTGTGATCTTGAACTTCGACTGATTGTTCTCAAAATCCAATAACTTCATTCTTTTCTGGCCCTCAAAACTTTCCTCAAAATTTCTTCCAAATCGGATCAAAACTGTAATGTAGTATGTTGGTAATGGAGTGTGTTGTGCCAGCAGGTGTTACAGTATGAGTGAATAGGACGTGAGAGTCGGCCCTGGAGGATCTGTGTTGCCTTCCAGGGTTTGTGTGGGCTGATGTAATATCGGTGATACAGCCCCAGCCATCCTGCTCATTCACACCACACTTACTCTCGCACTCCAGAGCCAGGCGGGGTGATGAGGAGAGGGGTAAAAGAGGGGTGAGGAAGAAACGGTGGTGGGATGAGTTGTGGAAGGATGAGGAAGATTTGTTGATGGGGTGTGATAGGGTGGGGAAGGTTCGGTGGAGGGGTGAGGTGTGATAGGGTGATGACGATTCGGTGGTGGTGTGAGGTATGGAAGAACAGGAATCTGTTGTGGGATGAGATGTGGTAGAGTGAGGAGGAAACGATACTGGGGTGGGTGTGGAGGGTTGAGGAAGGTGATGTGGTGAGGTGTGGCTGGGTGAGGATTGTGGGGTAAGATATAGTAAGATGACGAACAGTGGTAGGATGAGGTGTGAAGGGGTCAGCAAGATTCGGTGGTGAGGTGAGGTGTGGAGGGGAAAGGAAGAAACGGTCATCAGATGGGGTGGTGACGTGTGAGGGAGAAACCATTGTGGGGTGAGGTGTAGAGAGGTGAAGATTTGGTGGTGGGGTGAGGTGTAGAGGGGTAAGGAGGAAAAGAGAGTGAGGTGAGGTACGAAGGGGTAAGGAGGAAACGAGAGTGGGGTGAGGTATGGAAGGGTGAGGAGAAAATGAATGTGGGATGAGGTATGGAGGGGCGAGGAGGAAATGAGAGTGGGGTGAGGTATGGAAGAGTGAGGAAGAAATGAGAGCTGGGAGAGGTATAGAAAGGTGAGAAACATTTAGTGGTGGGATAGGGTAAGCAAAATATGATGATCAATGGAGTGGACGAGTTACGAAAGAGAAGTGTGAATTAGGTGTGGGCGAGGGAGGGAGAAACAGTGAAGAGGAAGGAGAGGAGGTGTGGACGGTGAGAAAGAAAGGAAGGAAGAGTGAAGAAAGGAGAGGAAATAAATCTTCCTTGTTTATGTAAAGCCTTCATTTCAGCCATCGTGCTACATATAAAGGCAGTTAGGGGTAGCCTCGTACGGAATGGATAGTGGTGGAGTGAGGATGGTGAAGCATGAAGGGATGAGGGTGTGAGGATAGTGAAGAATGAAAGGATCAGGGGATGATGATGTTGATAAATGATGGGACGAGCGGTGAGGATGGTGAAGAATGAAAGGATTAAGGAGTGAGGATGGTGAAGAATGAAGGGATGAGGGAGTGAGGATGGTGAAGAATGAAAGGACAAGGATGAAACAATGGTTGGGGATGATGTAGCGACAGAAGAAACTGTGGAGGGGTTAAAAAGGAGCGTGGAAACGGTCAGGTAGTTTCAATAATCGTTTAGGATTAACTAAACGGATTGAAGTTAATGGCACCAAAATACGGCACAGATAATATCATAGCCATTTCTACCGTGACATCAGATTACCAGGGTCAAGAATGAAGAAAAATCTCAATCTGTCTTCGATGCTGCATTTGTAGGAGGCAAAACTGTGGCGGAGGGACTCAAGCTTGTTTGTCTTTGTCAGCTGTGTAATGGTAAGATAACAACATGTGGTAGGAACAGGAATAAGGAAAATGTCTTTCTTCCTCCACTTTTCCATCCTTAGTTGCGATAGAGGAAGAGGCATAACACAATCTCTTTCTTTTCTTATTTTCTCCTCCGATTTCGCATAGCTTGACAATGTATTTAATTTCTATGTGATTTTTAGTACTCTCTCTCTCACTCTCTTTCTCTCTTTCTCTCTCTCTCTCTCTCTCTCTCTAATATTACTTTCATATATATATATATATATATATATATATATATATATATATATATATATATATATATATATATATATGTGTGTGTGTGTGTGTGTGTGTGTGTGTGTGTGTGTATGTATGTATATATTCTTTCATATCACTTTCTTTAGTTACTTTTGTAGTTCTTGCCTGCTATATTTGTTTCCTTTACCATAATTTTCCTGCCCCTTCTTAGTATTTTTCAATCACTGTAACTACATTCTTATCTGTCTTTACATTTATATCATCCTGTCGTCTCCTTCTCTTTCCCATCACCTGATTTCACCCCTGCATAATTTTCTTTAAATAGATCTTCTTTGTCACGTCGTTCTCCTCTTAAGAGTTATCTATTTATCTTTCAATAAATTTCACTGTTGCATGATTTTCTTTCGTCTCTCTTTATCGTCTCGTTCTTATCTCTTTCTTCTCCAGCCCAAGTTGCAAGATAATTTGATTGTCCTCCGTCTTTCGGCTTCACACGTTTCTTTCTTGTTGCTTTCTTCTTCTTCATCTCCCTCCCCCCCCTCTCCTCCCTCCCTCCATCCCTATCACCCTACATATAAACATGAATTAATCAGAAAGTGCAACATCCGTGCCCACCGGTTGGTCGAATAGTTGACTCTGCCATATGACCTTGACCTTCGCCTGATCACTAAAATATCGGATTACTTCGTTCTTGCCTAACTCTTAACCCTTCTACCAAGTTCAGTTCATATCAGATCAAAACTGTTCGAGTTGACTTTGCCCTGTGACCTTGACCTTTGACCTTTCCCTGTGACGCTAACCCCGGGCTAATTGTTCTCTAAATCGAATCCCTCCATTCCTGCCTTAATATAAACGTTCTACTAAGTTTCTCTTAATTCGGACAAAAATTCTTTAAGTTCACCTCGCCATGTGACCCTGGCCAGCATTCTCGTCGGTTAGGAAGCCTCCTAATACCCATAGCGATTTGTTTCTGGATGTGGCTGGTTAATGTACCTTTGTACGTTATTTATGTAGGGTATGACTTTATTGGCAAGATGTAACACAGGAGACGACAGTAAGGTGTAATAAGCAAAATAAATTGCGTAGGAAATCGTGTTAGGGAGCTTCCATAACCAGTGAGAATACAGGCTGTTGATTTTTGACCTATTGCACTCCAAATTAATAACTCAGCCCTTTGTGCAATCCTCAACCCAATCACAACATTTGGTTCAGACCAGATCAAACTTTTTTTTTTTTTTTTTTGCCTTGTTCACATCCTGACAAGTGGGCTGAACATTTACCTGGCAATGTTCTAAAAAAAAAAAAAAAAAAAAAAAATGTTCGTGCTTTACTATAAGCCATTGTCCCAAGTGTGGTCATATCTGGATAAGAACTATTTCAGATGATCTTGTCCTCTGACCGTGATACTTGACCAATTGTTCTAATAAAATTTACAAGGGTCACTCTTTTGGTGACCCTCAATCCTTCCATCAAGTTTGTTTAAAATCGGATTTAAACTATTCGAGTTACCTTGTTAAAACACACACACACACACACACACACACACACACACACACACACACACACACACACTCTCTCTCTCTCACACTACACCACCTCCTCTCTCACACTATCCCACCTCCTTACTCACACTACCCCACCTCCTCACTCACACTACCCCACCTCCTCTCTCACACTACATCATCTCTTCTCTCACACTACCCCACCTCCTCACTCACACTACCCCACCTCCTCTCTCACACTACATCATCTCTTCTCTCACACTACCCCACCTCCTCAGTCTCACTACCCCACATCCTCTCTCACACTACACCACCTCTTCTCTCACACTACCCCAACTCCTCTCTCACACTATCCCACCTCCTCTCTCACACTACCCCACCTCCTCTCTCACATTACCCCAGCTCTTCTCTTACAGTACAACACCTCCCCTCTCACACTACCCCACCTCATCTCTCACACTACCTCATTTCGTCTCTCACGTTTCCTTTCACCACCCACGTCCTCTCCTCCTCTTCTCACAGACGAGTGACGTAAAATCTAAAACCAGAATTAAAGTGTTAGATCAAAGGGCAGACAGAGAAATGGGAAGCCGAAGGTCAGTGTGGATAAGAAAAAAAAAAGTCTTTTACAGAGCGTTCCACTTTCGCCACAATGGAACGAAGAATGAGTCGGAATGTCAGTGGTTGCTTCTGTTGTTTATTTGTGGGACTGTTAATGTCCTGTGTGAAGTACACTTGCGGTAAAGTGGGAGGTGAGTGTTCTTATCTAATTGTTCTTACCTAATTGTATCTTTACAGGAATGAGTCAAGTTCGTACTGTCCCGTGACTTAAACCATATTTATCGTACATATCCTTAAATTTGTGAATTGTTTTGGCACACACTATTTCATTCGGTAGTGCATTCCACTGATCAACTGCTCTATTTGGGAAACTAAATTTCCTTACGTCTTTATCACCTCTCATTTTATGCAGTTTTTTGCAGTGTCCTCTTGCTAATGCATCCCCATAGGTTTAGTGATCATTTATGTCTATTTTCTCCTTCCCTGATTTGCATTTATATAACATAATCATGTCACCTCCTTTCCTTCTCTCCTGTAGTGTTGGTAGATTCAGTTTTTTTACTCTTCCTTCGTACCTTAGATCCCTTAAGCTTGGTACCCATCTTGTAGCGCCCCTTTGAACTTTTTCAATCTTGTCTATGTGTTTTTTGAGATGAGGACTCCAGATTACTGATGCATACTCCAGGGTTGGTCTGATAAATGATGTTATTATCTTTCTTAGCATGTCTTCTTTTATGTATGTGAACGCTATTCTCATATTTGCAAGCAGTGTATACATGTTCCGTACCTTCTCACTTATGTGGTCAGCCAGAGATAGTTTATTATTGGTAATCACACCTACGTCCTTCTCTCTTTCTGATGTGTGTAGGGTTTTATTTCCTAAAGTATAATCCCAATCAGGTCTTTTTCCACTTATACTAAACTTGATTACATGACACTTGTCCACACTGAATTCCATTTGCCATGTATTACTCCATTCATGTAGTTTATTTAATTCTTCTTGTAGCTCTTTACAAGAGTCTGTGTTAGTTATTCTCCTTTGCATTTTTGCATCATCTACAAACATATGTGGATAGATTTCATTTCCAGTGTTACTGTCTATATCATTTATATACAGTACACTAAAAATATGATTGGTGCCAGCACTGAGCCCTGTGGAACTCCGCTAGTCACTTCTCTCTATGATGGGTAATTTCCCCTTAGTACTGTTCTCATTTCTCTTTCTATGAGAAAATCTTACATCCAACAATACAGTTTGCCTCGAATTCCTCCTTGATGGTACAGTTTCCATAAAAGTCTTTTGTGTGGTACTGTGTCAAATGCTTTCTTGAAATCTAAATAGATACTGTCCACTCATCCTTCTCTTTCCTGTAATGTGTCTGTTACTCTGTCATACTAGCTCAACAGATTAGTAACACATGATTTTCCTTTTCTGAAACCAAACTGTCTTTCTGTTATCATATTGTGTTCTTCTAGATGATTTACCCAAGCTTTTCTTATAAGCTTTTCTAATACCCTGCTTACAACACTGGTTAGTGATACTGGTCGGTAGTTGAGTGGATTTTGTCTATTCCCTTTCTTGAATAAGGGAACAATGATTGCTTTCTTCCATATATCAGGTAGTTTACCTTGTCACAAGGATTTCTTGAAAATTATAGATAATGGTTTACTTAACTCCTTTGCACATTCATGTAGCACCCAACATGAAATTTCATCAGAACCATTTACTTTTCCTTTGTCTAATTTACTTAACTCCTCCTGTATTACATATTCTGATATTTGTATATCTGGTAGTATGTGTGGGCATGCATATTCCACATAGTTCCTCTCAAATTTTTTTTTTTCTGTAAAAACTGATTGGAAATTCTTATATAGTGTTTCTCAAATATCCTTCTCTTGTGTATAGGAGATTCCCTCGTCCGTAATGGATTGTATTTTATCTTTTACTTTGGTTTTGTTTCTGATGTAGCTGTAAAGGTGCTTCGGCTGATCACTGCTTCTGTTTATGATATCCTCCTCAAACTGTTTTTGGGCTTCCCTCCTTATTCTTGTATAATCGTTTCTTGCCTGTTTATAGTTGTTATATGCCCATTCACTATTGTGTCTTCTGTATCTATTCCAGAACAAATCTCTCTTTTCTTTTAATTTTTTGCATTCTGTATTGAACCTTTTCTTTATTTTCTTTTCTGCTTCTTTGTGCTGTGGAATGCACTTCTAGACTCCTATTTTATAAAGCTCACAAAAAATTTTATATACAGGTATAGCATTTAAATCTTGTCCCCTAAGCCCCTTTTCCAAATCAATTTCTAAGAAGTACTTCTTTAGGTCATGATAGTTTCCCTTTTCATAGTTTAGGCTCTTTTTGTAACTTTCATTGCTGTTAACTATGTCATATGGAATCCTGAAGTTGCAATTTAGTACTGCATGGTCGCTTCTGCTGAATGGTGATATATTAAATTGTTAATATCGTTTCCTTGCCTAGTAATATAAGATCTAGCATTGAGAGTACATCAAGTCCTCTTTTTCTTGTGCTTTCCCTTACATGTTGCGTTAGGAAAAACTCCCACACGAGATCCAGGAGCTTGTGGCCCCCAAAGCTTTCTTGGCTTATTATATCTAGAGTATTCCAATTTATATTTGAAATTAAAATCTCCAGTTATTATCATTCTTTCCGATTTCTCTTCCATTCTATGTAGTAATGCTCTTAAACTCTGAATTGTCCTCTCCGCCAGGTCCTCATATTCGCTTCTTTCCCAGTGTTTGATCTAGGTGGCATGTACAAATTGGCTACAATTACTTTCCCTTCAGATGTATTGATCCCTACTGCAATCAGTTCTACTTGTGAGGGTATATCTAGTTCTATTTCTTTGACTTTTTTGATTTTTCTTAGTTAATATTATAATTCCTCCTTTTTTTAAGTTCCTATCTTTTCTCCATATATTGTATTCCTCTAAGTTTAGGATGTTATTTGATATCCTTGGTGTTAATTTTGTTTCAGTTAGGCATATTATATGCGGTTCATTTTCTCTAATATAATAATTCATCTCTAATAATTTAGATACCATTCCATCCATATTTGAGTACATCAACTTAATCATCTTGTTTATATACTTATTATTTGGTTCTGCTACATCCTTCCTTTTTATTCCCTCCTGTTTATTTACCACTTTCGTACCTGCAATCCAATTACCTTGTAAAAAAATGTATTCTCCTCCTCTGATCTTCCCTCATTTTTTGTTTTTGCTTCCTCCCTCTTCTCTTTCAGTAATTCCAGTTCCTCTTGCATTAGGCATCTTTTTATCCATACATTTCTGAACTCCTCTTTTTCCATAAGATTCTTTGCATTTTTTATTATCTCCTCCACGGTGTTTACACTCTGGAAGGTTACCTTTATGGGTCTTGACTTGTTTCTCTCGTATTTCCCTAACCTTTTGTGTTCCTCTGTGTCTTTACTACAGATTTCCTCTGATACTTCTTTCAATATGCTCATTAAATTTGCCATCTCCTTTTTGTCTTTTGAGATCTTGTTTCTTACTTCTTCCTCTTCTATACCAGTGATTACTATAGATTTGTTGATGTCTGCTGAATCTCTGACTAATTTTGGATTGTTTTGGATTATTCTTTTCACTTCCTTTTTAATGCTTTTTTCTTCCACCCTTGTTTCTAAGTCTTTCTTTACTTTCACCATATCAGCATAAGTGGTCTCCAGATCATTTTTATAGCTTTGCACAGCTTCATTCACCAGTGTTATTTTCTCCTCAGTATCACTGCTCTGATCTATCAGACTGCTTACTTGCCTGATTGTCTCTGTATCATTTTTGAACTCTTCCATAATACTCTCGTGGTTTACTACTGTACTTGCCATTTCACTAATTTTTCTCCTAAGTGAACCCAATTCTGCTGTTAGTTCATCTGTGGTTGTGTCTTTCTTGTTGACTTCCTTTCCTAATTTTTCTATTTCTTCCTTTTGCAAGTGCATCTGTTTCTTAATTTCATCAATCTCATTTTGAAAAGCCATCTCTAGTCTGTGTACTCGTTCCACCAGTTTATTGTAAGTCTCCATTTCAATCAGTTCTTGGTAGAAATCAACAAACGATCAGCTGATTTAGCGCATTCTTGTGCTACTTTGTTTTCTTTACTGTTTGAACAAGTCTTACTTAAAACTTTTTTTTTTTTTTAATTAGAACACCATTTACTCTAACCTGGTACAGAGTTTGACTCATATATAGATGCTAATTTAGGTAACGCCACTGGCCAAGTTGGCCAGGAATGGAGTGGTGGCGACGTGCGTCTGCTTCCCTCGGTGCCTCGTGTGTGTGTGTGTGTGTGTGTGTGTGTGTTTTGGGGGGAGTGTGCATTGTGGGGAGAGTGTGTGTAGTGGGGTGAGTGTGTGTGTGGGGGGGCGAGTGAGTGTGTGTGGGAGGGTGAGTGTGTGTGTGGGTGTGGCGTTAGAATCTGTAGTGTGTGGGGGGGGGTTGAGTGTGTTTGTGGGGAGGGGTTAGTGTTTGTAGTATGTGTGTGTGGGGGGTGGGAGTGGGGGGATGGGGGCTTGGAGTGAGTGTGTCTGTGGGGTGTGTGGAGGGGAGGGTGTGTGTGTGTGGGGGGGGAGTGAGTATGTGTATGTATGTGTGGGGGTGGGGCGTGGAGTGAGTGTGTCTGTGGGGTTTGTGTGGGGGGGGGAAGGTTGAGTGTGTGTGCAAGGGTGAGTGTGTGTGTGGGGAGTGAGTGTGTGTTTGGGGGGATAGAGTGAGCGTATATGTGGTGTGTGTGTTTGGGGCGGAGGGGGACGTGTGTGTGGGGGGGGAGTGTGTGTGTGTGTGTGTGTGTGTGTGTGTGTGTGTTTGTAAGAGAGAGAGAGAGACAGACAGACAGACAGACAGAGACAGAAGTGTATTACGTATGTGTTTGAGTGTCTGTGTCCAATTCTTATCCAAATTAACAGTTTTTACCACCACTACATACTGAAGTTCTTTACCGCATTACTCCCGTCTTTTTTGCAAACTCATATCTTTTCACTTTTGTTCATTTTCTTCGTATCTCCATCTTCATTGTATACATTTCTTCTTTTTCTCCCTTTATTTTCAGTAATATCTTTAACTCTCTATTTTCCTCCACTCTATAGTAATTCTTTTATAATTACCGGTACTGGCTTATTTTCTTATTTCATCGCTCTTTCTGACGCCTTTTCATCTGTTCAGACAATTGTGATATATTACTGTTCTCGTTCTTGTGTCTTAAACTTTCGTCTTTCTTCTGATACTCATACTTTTCTAGCATACAGTGCTTAATGATTCTCTTCTTTCTCTCTCTATACTGTATATATATATATATATATATATATATATATATATATATATATATATATATATATATATATACAGATCCACGATAACATGTTTTTTTTTTTTGTTTTTTTTTTGTCTATCGACCATTGGGGCCGGAGCCCCTGGTCATTAATGCAAAAAAATATATACATGTATATACATTGATACATATACACATATATATACAAACATATATACATACATACATACATCCATGCATATGAATATACACACTTATGCACACGTACATATAATGTATAATAATTTTTATTTTATTAGTTTTTGTAGTTTTATTTTTTTTTTATTTTTTTTTTAAACCTTATATTACTTATAAACTAAAATGCCTAATCTAAAGACCCTAAAACTAATCACCTGACAGACAAATCGCTAACCTATACTAAATCCTAAGAGACAAATAACTAGACCTACACTAATGGTAAAAAAAACCTCGACCAACAGAACACCATCGACTGCAGATATGAAATGCCTTTCTGCACATACCTGCACTCATCACTTGGTGACTGTCACAACCTAATATAGGGGACATCAATATATGAAAGGGAACCAGATATTGATGTCCCCTATATTAGGTTGTGTCTCGAATGGAGAGACGTCACTTAATTATATAAGGAATCCGACTGAGAACCTTGCGACAGTGTGTGTGGCCTCCCTCTAGGGCCCCTCTCAACGTGACGGAGGAGGGAGGGGGAAGGTGGAAGGCGGGGGAAGGGGGTTAAGGGAAAGGAGAAGAGAGGGAAAATGAGTGAAATATAAGAGCGTGAAAGGGAAGAACAGGAAGAGAAGGATTAAGGAGATAGGGGGTGGGGGAGAAAGGTGGAGATTTATGAAAGAGAGTGAGAAAGAAATAGGAGTTAGGGGAAACATTGGATGAGAAGAAGACTAGGGGGGGGGGAGAGAAAGGCGGAGATGGATGGAGATTTGTGCAGGGAAGAAAGGTAGACAGAAGACTGAAGGGAGATAGTGTTTAAAGGAGTACAGAAGGAGTGCAAAGGGAAGACAAGGAGAAGTGATGGTGAAAAGAAGAATGGGAGGAAGTTGGGAAGGAAAAAGGTGAAAAAAGAAATTAAAACAAGGTGCAGGAGGAATGGAAACTTGAAGCAGACAAAAGGAAAGAAGAGGTAAGGGGAGAAGAGGAAGAAAGCGATGGAGAGGGAGGGGAGTGAGTGGGAGTATAAAGGAGTACAAAGGAAAGCAAACAGCAACAGACTTTATGGTCCTTTCGAGGCTGTTTGTTACAGAGTAGACTATGACTACGAAATTTAACTCTACATGCTGAAGGATAAGGATAGTAAAGCAAGAAGGCTCCCCCCGCCTCCAAACCCTCCAGTTAAAACTGGTAAGAAAAAGTGAGAATAACCACCATGCAGCATGGAAAAACTGTCATGGAATTTTCATAGGAAACACTGAAATGGAAAAGTTACTTTCTATAATACTTTATCTATAAGCTACATGTACGAATAACCTGAAAGAGAAAGTAGTAAAGTAAAATGAATAATCGAATATTAAATAACTCATGACAACATGTACGGGTACGTTGAGTTAACAGGGCGTCTGCAGACACAGCATGGAAATTGCACAGTGCATAGTGTGGATGTTCAGGGGTGGTGTGGCAGTCTTGCCTGGCGCTATTATGGTAGGCAGCAGTCAATCAGGCACCAGCTCGGTTCATTCCACTGAGACAAGGAGCTTTCCCATGCGGGACAAGCACACAAGTCACCTCCTGAAGCAGTGAACCCTGGTACAATATAAAAATCCAGATGGTGGTCATTTAACTAACAGGGACCCTCAGTGATCCACAGCCCATCACATGTCGAGAGTAAGAGTAGTGACCGTTAACTCAGGGCTATCTGTGCATCTCCTAGTCTGTGCATATACTATATTTGCATTCATAAATTGATCCAGGCTCTAATAAAATAAAATAAATAAATAAATAAAAAATCGTACATATACAAGTGTTTTATTCAGGAGTAAACATATTAAGCTAGGGATAGTCGACAAATACTTATCGAGGTGACCTTTAAAGGTCAGTACTGTATTAGAAATTACTACATTGACGGGCAATTCATTCCATACATTTACAACTCTATTGAAGAATAAATGCTTAGCTTCATGCGACTAGAATCGTTTGCCAATTATTTTACATCCATTGCCTCTAGTATAATTCGAGTGATCAACTGTGAGGTATTTATCAACAGCCATGTTATCATGTCCTTTGAATATTTTGAATACTTGAATAAGATCTCCTCATAACCTCCGTTTAGTTAGGGTTAATAAATTCAGGGCTTCTAAACGTTCCTCGTTCTGTTTGTTTCTCAGTCTAGGTATCATCTTTGTCATCCTTTGCTGCACTCGTTCAAGCTTTTCCATATCCTTTTCATAATACGGTGACCAAAAGTGAACACAATACTCCAAGTGCAGGCATTCTAAGGAATTATACAAAGTAAGGCCAATATTATTGGATTTATATTCAAATGCACTACCTATGAATCCAATCAGTTTATTGTCTTTTTTCACAGCTGTGCATTGTTTGCTTGCTTTTAAATCATTTGTTATTATAACTCCTAAGTCTTTTTCATGGTTTACCCTATCTGCTTCCAAGAGATCGGGTGTGCTAAGCCGACTCCGCTCTTTCTTTACCCCTGCACAATTGTTGACTCTATACAGGGGTTTTATCCGTCCCTGTGTGGAGTACAACTCTCATGTGTGGGGAGGCTCCCCACATACAGCTCTTCTCAATAAGGTGGAGTCAAAGGCTTTTTGTCTCATTAACTCTCCTCCTCTTACTGACTCCCTTGAACCTCTGTCTCTTCGCCGCACTGTTGCATCTTTTTCTCTTTTCTATCGCTACTTTAATGGTCACTGCTCCTCTGAACTGTCTGCTTGCATTCCTCCACCTCTACGACGGGTGCGTAGCACCCGTCTGGCAGCAAACTCTCATCCCTTTTCTGTCCAACTCTCTAATGCAAGAGTTAACCGTTACTCCCAGTCTTTCACTTATGCAACAGGTCAGCTCTGGAACTGTCTCCCTCTGTCTGTATTTCCTGCTGCCTATGATCTCCAGTCTTTCAAACGCAGTGTGTCCAGGCATCTCACAATGATCGGATCTTGAATTTGGCTCTCTATTGTATTTTGTTTTTCTCTTGGAGGGAACTGTTACTGCGGGCTCATGGCTTTTGGTTCCTTCTTCCTCGCATAAAAAAAAAAAAAGTTGAACATTATTCATGCTATAACTAGCTCTTACATATTTACTGCCAATGTTTAGCACTTTGCATTTATTAATACTGAAATCCATTTGCCAGACTTGGGCCCAGTTAAACAGTCGATCAAGATCTCTCTGAATTGCCTGTCTTTGCAGTGTTGTATCTGCTATGTTACCTAATTTAGAATCGTCAGCAAATTTTGAAATTTTACGACATAATCCTTCATCAATATCATTGATATAATATTAAGAAAAGAATAGGACCAAACACTGAACCCTGTGGCACTCCACTTGTAACGTTTATCCAGTCTGACACTTTTCCATTTATTACAACTCTTTGCTCTCGTCCGGTCGGCCAATTTTCAACCTACTCAAGGACCCTGCTGCCGAAACCATGTGCCTGTAGCTTTTGAAGGAGTCTTTTGTGTGGAACTTTGTGAAAACCCTTTTGAAAATCAAGGTAAACAACATCAACTGATTTAGTGTCGTCATACATGCTCAGTATATCATTGAAAAAGTCCAGCAGATTCATGAGGCAAGAGTGATTATTATGAAAACCATGTTGAGAATCATTGATGAGATTGTTTGGTTCTAAGTGTTTTACAAACTTGTCTCTGATAATAGTTCCAAGCAATTCGTAGATGACCAATGTTAAACTAATAGGGTGGTAGTTTTCTGGCTGTGCTCTGTTGCCTTTTTTGAATATTGGGGTTACGTTAGCAAGTTTCTATTCATGAGGTACCTTTATGCTCTTAAGTAATAAGTTCAAAAGTTCAGATAAGGGCTTTAATACTTCATTCTGTAGTTCCTTCAAAACACGTGGAGATATTTTGTCTATGCCTTGTTTTTTTATTATCTCTTAATTTGCTAATTGCAAGTAGTACATCGCGATCACTAACTGTAATGTCAGTGATTATGTTGTCCTCTTCTATAGGAATTGGGGAAACAGCAGGAATCGTACGTATATTTCCTTCTGTAAATACTGACTCAAAGAAAGTATTAAGAATTTTCGCCATCACAGTTTCATCATCAGTTTACTCTCCGTTATCTGTGATTAAGGGACCGATTGTCGGAGTTATTCCTTTTTTACTTCTTATGTAACTGAAAAAATCTTTGGGATTTGTTTTACTGATACTTGCAATATGTGCCTCAAGGTTTTTCTTACTGCATTTAATAAATTTTTTGGCTTTCCATCGAAGAGCATCGTATTTATTTTCATCGCTTTAACTCTTTGTAGTATTTTACTTTTTATATGCAAGATTTTTTGCTTCCAGACAATGTTTAATGTCGGAGTTCCACTATTTGAGTTTAGAATTTTTGGCAGGCCTTCTGTTGCACATTGGAATACATAACCTGACTGCACTGTTGAGAGTTTCTGTAAAATGATTCCACGTGTCACTGATATTTCGGCAATAGGATGCCAGTTACCTGCACCAACAATTGCCTTTAATTTCTTAAAATTTGCCCTTTTAAAATCAAGCACTTTCTTGCAACTGGCCCTGATCTTGTCTTCACAGCTTTTAATGTTAAATGTAACTGTGTGATGATCACTTGTACTAAATTCTTCTCCTACAATAACATTACTCACTACATTTTCTGATGTGGCTAAGACAAGATCTAGGATGTTAGCTCCACGTGTCGGATAATTTACAAATTGATACAAAGAACTTTCCTGCAAGTTTGTGTATAGGTCTAACCCTGTGTGTGAGGATAGCGCTTCTCCCCATTTTGGAACTGGTAAATTAAAATCACCAAATGTTACAGTGCTTTGCATACAAGATAGTTCGGCAATTTGATTGTAGATTTCATTATCGATGTTGAGTGGCTGACCGGGTGGACGATAAACTAACCCAAGTGTGATTTTATGACACGATTCATTTCTAAGCTGAACATAAATAGTGTCAATGTTTTCAATAATTGGACTGGTAATTATGACTGGACGAAATCCTGATTTAATATATAACAACACACCGCCCCCTGCTCGATTCTTCCTTTCACTACTGAAAATGTGATACCCTGGTAAATTAATCTCTGCTAGAAAATCTCTTTGCTCAGTATTTAGCCACGATTTTGTTATACCAATTACGTCATAATCTTCAGTAAAGAAGGGAGGGAGAAAAGAAAGGATCAAAGAAGGAGGGAAGGGGGAAAAGGAGAAACGGGAGAATAGAGGAATGCAAAGACGTAAAAGGAGACCAATTGGATATGAAAAGTAAAAATGGTAGGTGTTGAGATTATCCTCCTTGAGACACTTGGAGGAAGAGAAGAGAAGGAGATACGCAAGTGAGAAGCAGAAGGAGGGAGTCGAAAAGGAAGAAAAAATATATGGAAGAAAAAATAGGTACAGAAGAAAAATAAGGGGAAAGTGAGAGACATGTGAGGCACGTCAAGCCTTCTTTGTGTGTGTGTGTGTGTGTGTGAGAGAGAGAGAGAGAGAGAGAGAGAGAGAGAGAGAGAGAGAGAGAGAGAGAGAGACGGGATGAGGCAGCAAGTTAAGAAAAATGAGAAAAGGGAGACAGGAGAAGGGAAGACAAATTAGGACGGGAAGGAAGAAAGTGGGTTAGCGGAGACAGGGATGGATGACTGATGGATTGAGGAGGAGACGGAATGAAAAGAAAGTCACTAAGAGGAATAAAGGAAAAAGGGGGAGAGAGATAAATGATTGAATAATGAAGAGCTGATATGAAATGAAAATTCACGGGGGAGTAAGGAAGGCATAATGCATGATAACGTGAGTCAGTAAGACGAACGATCGATGGTGATGAGAATGATGAAAAGTCGAGGCAGCAAGAGGAAGCAGTGAGAGGAGACAGATACGATAAGCTGTGAGAAAAATGAAAGAAAACTCACTTAGGTATGAGTTTCCCATACCGTTTCTACGAGTCATAAAATATAAAATGTCACCAGGAAGCCTGCTTTTGCTACTTCCTCTTGACTATTCTGCTGCGTAGTTGTTGATGTTGTAGTAAGGCAAAAAGTAATACTATCACTTGGTTTAGCCACCTTCAGCGAGTGAAGATGGGGATGAACTAGGAGAGTGTAGGATGAGGTGGCTGGTAGAGAGAGAGAGAGAGAGAGGAAGTCCGAGAACGAGGTAGGGAGCTGAGAGACGAAAGTATAATAGGGCGGGTAGTGTATAGGGAAGATGGACTGTTACTGGATAGTGACAGAAAACCTGAAGGTAATTCTGCAGAGACCATATGTTGAGTTAGGGAACTGGTAGATAGATAGATAAAATATAGCCACTACCTGTCTACTTTTATCAAGCTGTCTACCTACAGCCAGACGTCGTAATTTCGAAGGGAGTGACTACAAACAAACCTCCATAATGTCGCTCTCTTCTCTGCCATTTGGCTGCCTACCCTCCAACTCATATACCCCAATCACATAGATGGCTCTATTTCATCCCTCCATTGCATCCTTGGTCTTCCTCTCCTCCTCTCGCCCTTCACCTCACTCAGATACACTCTTCCAGCCAATATCTCATCCTCCATCCCCTCAACATGACCAAACCATCTCTTTATTTCTCTCGACACATTCAGTCCCACTCACATCAGCAGCACAACGCTCCTTCACGTTCTCATTGGTCAGTCTGTCACTCTGTGTAACTTCAGATGCTCCTTGATAATGACTCATTTTCCCTGTTCTCATTCTTGACAAGCGTCCTTTCAACAGGGTCCAGGCTTCATTTCCATATGTTAGAATTGGGCTCACACTATTGTATACAACGACATTTTTTTTTTTTTTAAACTTCTTTGCTCAGTACCTTATTTCGTGTAACTGCTTACAATGAACCAGCAACTTTTCTTCCCTTCTGTACCCGTTCATGCACATCGCCCTCTAAATTTCCATCCTTACTCGTTACGATACAAACACATTTGAACGCACTCATAATTCTCAATTTCCTGACCATCCAACCTCACTGTGCATTGTCACTTCGTTTCTCGCAAAGAACATACGTTTACCTTTATCTACATTCATTTGCATTCACTTTTAGATTTCATAACTTGTATACACTTCCATACTCATTCTCCAAGCTTTGCAACTCACATTCGTCATTACTTCGCAATACATTATCATCAGTAAACAACAGTAAAGGATGTTTCCAAACGCTGCCCCCCCCCCTCTCTGTCTCTCTCTCTCTCTCTCTCTCATACACATACTAAGGACATTCCAACATAGACTACTGATACATATATTACTGCTTTACTAAGTAAACTGCCTGGAATAGTTTCATAAGCCACAACACTGTAATGAATACCTCTTACAATATCATTTATTACACTAATCCTGAATCAGACACCCAAAGCATATCACAATACACACGTTTAGCATCGGCGACCCAGACTTCTACGCAAAAAAAAAAAAAAAAAAAAAAAAAAAAAAGTGATCAAGAATCTCGAATTGAACATTCCAGTTTATTTATTTATCTATCTGTTTATATACTTACACTCTTGACAAGGGGAATTTTCTTCTCTTTCTTAACTTTTTTTTTTTTTTTTGCCCACCTGAGGTTTTTAATATTACACCACCGCCCACCTACGGTGGAGGAGGCGTGCGTGCCTGGCCACGTACGACATTAACACTTGCTGATGCGATATCTCCTGAAACCATTAACAGATTTCCGCCAAACTTTTGTCAATGATGCAGCATGAGGAGATGATGAACTGATTAGGTCAGCTAGGTCAAGAGGACAAAGGTCAAGCTCCTAAACTCACGACGTATTTTGACCAAATTTTTGTCAGTGATAGAGTATGAAGGGACGATGGACAGATTAGGTCAGCGAGGTCACAAAAATTGTATGGTGAGTCCTTGCGGAAGGCTTGGAGGAGGCATATCAGGCAACGCTTTGCGTAGACAGGTCGGGGCCCAAATTCTCGGCTTCTCACTTCTGTTTTATTTAAATTATAATTGCAGGGAATATGTGGCATCATCTGCTCGAGTGGAGTTGTATATATATATATATATATATATATATATATATATATTTATATTTATATATATATATATATATATATATATATATATATATATATATATATATATATATATATATATATATATATATATATATATTTATATATGGAGCCTCTGTGATACAGTGGTAGAGTGTGCGTTTCGTACACGGGTGAGCCAGGGTTCGCGCCCCTCCAGGGTAATAAATTTTGGGAGTGTTCACCGGGCCACGTACTGCATTGGCGGACACCAGGGGTGCGTGGTTGAACCAGTGTCGCTTACTATAAAGTATGCTTGCACCCAGTCGGCTTGCGCGGGCCGATTACACTTGGTTCACAGACTACACACACAGCCAAGGCCACTCCAACACGACAATTACACTAACAAGCACTTCTCACACTACATACAATCTCTACTAGACAGCCTAAGCCACTTGGTAGAGATACATTGGCTGTATCGTCCCGACTTCAGTCGGGATAGGCCAGTCCTGCAGTGGATACTCAAAAGGCTGATGGTGATGATGATATATATATATATATATATATATATATATATATATATATATATATATATATATATATATATATATATATATATATATATATATATCATCATCATCCGGACCTCCTTTCCCAGCCAAGGGCAGGGTGAGGGGTAGCAATGTCCAGACAGCCCAAATTTGCCCAGTCCAATGGGCCAGGCTTCCATTCACTCATCATTCAAGTCCCCGGAATCCTGGCTCCATCGGATTCTCCAAAAGCATTCACCATGCTCAGCAGCTTCACACAAACGTATCCGACATAGTCAATCCGGTTGCTGCCACGTTAAAAAGGGGTTCCAAGATGCCTGATCATGCACTTATCCTCACAACATTCATCCAGCCAGCTCGATCTCTTGTCAGTTCCCTGGCTTCACAGACTTCCAAACCTCTCTTCCTCACACACTCATCCACCATATCTCTGCACCTTCTCCTTCCCCTACCTCGCCTCCTCCTTCCTTCAAATTCTCTCAGATATACCTTTTTCACCACTCTATTGTTATCCATTCTCTCCACATGACTATACCATCTCTCTTCAATTCTGGTGTCCACCGACTTCCTTACTCCACACCACTCATCAATCACATTATTTCGTATCCTATCCATCCTCTGTATCCCATATATTCTTCAGCAGTCCCATCTCCACTGCTCGTGCTCTTGACTTCTCATTTTCATGCCACACCATAGTCTCACATCCATATGTTAAAGTTGGCACTAACACTCCCTCATGTAAGCCTTCTGCAGCTGCAACACTCAAGCCTCAGTTTCTTATCAAGACCTTCATTACACCAGCTACATTTCTTCCTTGTGTCACTCGTGCTCTTGACTTCTCATTTTCATGCCACACCATAGTCTCACATCTATATGTTAAAGTTGGCACTAACACTCCCTCATGTAAGCCTTCTGCAGCTGCAACACTCAAGCCTCAGTTTCTTATCAAGACCTTCATTACACCAGCTACATTTCTTCCTTGTGTCACTCTACTTTCAACTTCTTTTGCACATTTTCCTCTCTTTTCTATCACTGTACCCAAGTATTTGAACTCTCTCACGAGTTCCAGTCTTTCTCCACTCACTGTAACACTGGGAGTCACCGTCTTTCTCAATGATCATCACTTTATTCTTTTCTACATTTACTCTCAAGGCACGACGCTCACAGACATCAGCAAAACTCTGCACTAGCCTACCAAGTTCTTGTCCAGTAACTGCAAGCAGTATTGCATCATCAGCATACGACAAATATGAGATATTCCATCCATCACCATTCATTACCAACGCCATCCCTCTCTCCATTACTCGTGTTTTTCCGTCTCTCATCACCCCATCCATATATATATATTGAACAACCATGGGGACGTTACACAACCTTGACACACGCCCACACCGATCTTGAACCATTCACTTAGCTGCCCATTAACCCTTACACATGCTTTGCTACCGTCATAAAAACTCTTGACAGCATCTAGCAGCTTACCATCTAGACCGTGCGTGCTCAAAACTTTCCACAATCTCTCTCTGTCTACCTTTTCGTATGCTCTTTCCAGATCCATGAAGGCTATAAACATCTTATGGTCCTTCTTACAAACCTTCTCCGCTATCTGTCTCACTGCAAATATCTGATCCACACATCCTCTGCCACACCTAAAGCCGTCCTGTTCATCACTCGCTAGGAGTTCTGACATTTCTCTTAATTTATCTATAATAATTCTTCCATATACCTTCCCTAACACAATGAACTTATGCCACAATAATTCTTGCACTCACTTCACTCACCTTTATTTTTGTACAGGGGCACAGTCACAGCCTTTTTCCACTCTGCAGGCAAAGTTCCACTTATCCATGCGTTCTTACATATCTCCAACAAGCACTTCATTCCACTCTCTCCACTACACTTAAGCATCTCTGCATACACCTCATCAACACCAGCTGCTTTCCCATTTTTCAGCTGCCCCACAGCACTCTTCACCTGTGCTAGTGTCACGTCTCTTGGCACCGCATTCCTTCTCTGCACCCCCCCAAAACCAATCATGTTCACAGCCGCTCTGCTCTCTCTTTCCCAATCATCAGGCTTTCAAAATATTCTTTCTATCTGGTCCTTATTTCATCTCCATGAGTTAATAATCTGCCACCTGCATCCTTCACACCATCACATTTCTTTCTGCTTTCACTTCTTCATTTTTGCACCTCTTTGCAGAATAACTTCCTAGTTTCAGAGTAGTTCACATTCATTTTTCTTCCTGGATCCTCATTTAGCTCCCTCTTTTTCCTCTTCACTAGTCTCTTTACATGCTTCTTGCTCTCAGTATACTCAGTTCTTAATTCAACTGAACCCCTATCCTGTAACCACTTTAGTCGCTTCTTCCTCTTTTCCTCCACAGTTCTCTTAGCTTCCTCATCCCACCATGCCGTACCTTTCTTCTTTGTTGTTACTCTTGCCACACCACACACCACTGTAGCATTCCTAACTAAGCAGTACCTATGTGCATCCCACAGGCTACCCAGATCCATTTCATTCCAGTTCACTCTTTCCAACTCCTCCTCTGCTTTGGTTCTGTAATCATCTGCCATTTTTTTGATCCTCGACTTCTCAACTTTCAGTCTTTCTCCCTGACTGCTCCTCTCTCTCCTGATTCACCTCACTCCCCTCAGCTTGATCTTGTATACCACAATCATATGATCTGACAGATCTCCACATCATCCTCTCACGACCCTCGTATCAGCAACCATTCCCGTTATCGACCTCTCTACAAGCACGTTTTCATTCAGGCTTCTTTCAACATGGTCCCCGTTCCCTCTATTTATGTGCATCTTTGTGTTTGAAATACGAGTTACAGATGCACAACCTCCTCTCGTGACACATACGCTTTAGTCGCTTCCCATGATCATTTTCTCCTGGTACTCCATAACAACCCATTATGTCAACCTCATGACCACTGCCTACCCTTCCATTCATTTCCCCCATTATGATCACCTGGTAGCTCTTGGGCATTTCTCCACTACTTCATCCAGCTCATCCCAAAATCTGTCTTTCTCTCTCTCACTCCTGTCCTCACACGGTGCATATGCTACAATCATCGCCACTTTCACCTTCTCAAACTTTAACTTGACATACATACACTTCGAGCTGACACATTTATAGTCCCTCATTCCACTCTGCCACACCTCATTCATCAACAAAGCAAATCCTTCCTTGCATCTTCCTCGCCCATTCATTCCCGATCTTACACATTTCACACCCTCCCACTCCTCCACTTCGCACCCTTTCATCTTCATTTCACACAATGCCATATTTATATATATTGTGGGGGCTGTCGACTACCCGCCAGATTGCACAGGTCATTCAGCCATTTTTTATATGTTTTTATCATAAATGATACCAATAACAAATTTATAATAAAAAAATCCTATTCTAAGGAAATTACACCGATAAACCTAACTTGCAAATTGTTGCCGTACACAAAAGCCTGAAGATATCAGGAGCTAAACCTAACTAGATAGTTACGTCATAGCTACAGTAATTGGTAAAATACCAACAGAACACCATGGCCTATAGGTATGTAATGCCTCTCTACACTCCTGCACTCATCACCTGCTGCTTGTTAGGGGAGGCATATGTGTTAATATAGGGGACATCAATCTATGAAAGAGAACCAGATGATTCAGGAACTTTTCCATATACGTCCACTGACGACCCTAAATAAGAATATTTAACCAGATGCAAAACGTTTACATATGTACAAAAAGAATGCACAGAAACTACACAAGGCCGGTGGGGGTAAAAGGGAAGGACTTCAGGAGACTCTGGCATCCTAAAGTAAACAGGACAATAAACTCAAAGACGTAGGTCCCGACACAGAACCACAGGGAAAGTAACTGCTCAGTTTCTCTCTCTCTCTCTCTCTCTCTCTCTCTCTCTCTCTCTCTCTCTCTCTCTCTCTCTCTCTCTCTCTCTCTCTCTCTCTCTCTCTCTCTCTCTCTCTCTCTCTCTCTCTCTCTCTCTCTCTCTCTCTCTATATATTGTGTGTGTGTGTGTGTGTGTGTGCGTATGTGTGGGGGGGTGTGTGTGTACAGAGCATCGCGTCAATGCTACACAGGTTCAAAAAGAATTATGGATTCCGTCTAGGAAATATATTGAAATCAACAGATGACCTAAGCACTGATATTGTATAATGTACACAAAACAAAGAAAATGGGGACGGCACTGAAATCAGTTAGTGGTTCATGAGGGTTAGTGTAGATGCACGAATGACCTTTAGTAAGATTTTCTGTCAGCTTGTTGCACTCCTTTGGACTCCAGGTGGCTTTTTGTCTCATGTCCCCATCTTACATACCTTAACTCTGCTTCATTCTCCCTCCACCACTCACACCTTTTTCACCAATGCCCGACATGTCCACCTTATCCCTTCCACCACTACACAATTCACGCTCACCCTATCCTTTCCATCAAAGTGCCACATCCACACCCATCCTCTCCCTTCCACCACTTACTCCACCCAAACTTACCCTATCCCTTCCATCACTACCCCGCCCCATTCTCACTCTTCCATTTACGAGTACACCCTACCCACACCCACCCTCTCCCTTCCACCACTACCCTACCCACACCCACCCTCTCCCTTCCACCACTACCCCACCCACACCCCCCCTCACCCTTCCACCACTACCCCATCCACATTCACCCTCTCCCTTCCACCAATACCCCACCCACACCCACCCTCTCCCTTCCACCACTACCCCATCCACACCCATCCTCTCCCTTCCATCACTACCCCACCCACACCCACCCTCTCCCTTCCACCACTACCTCACCCACACCCACCCATTCCCCTCCATCTTCCTCCTCCCCCTCTTGTTTTTCTTCTGTTACACTAATTCACTCTAGCTCTCACCCCATCCCTCTCTTCCATCACTAAATTCCCTCTTCTACTCTCTCTCTGTTTCTCTGTCTGTCTGTCTGTCTGTCTGTCTGTCTGTCTCTCTCTCTCTCTCTCTCTCTCTCTCTCTCTCTCTCTCTCTCTCTCTCTCTCTCAATGTCACAGCAATATTTACAAAGGCAGTATATTTTTCATTGCACTCTTTCAACCTCCAAACCACACGAAACAAATAATGAAAAACTTCGACTAGTCAATGAATTCATGTTAGAAATTGAGGACTAGGTATTCAAAACGTTATTTAATGGCAAATTGTTAGTGGCGGCAAACGGGAACCGTATCAGATACAGTAATTTTAATCTTCCCGGAAAATATTTAGTCCAGAGTAAAAAATGCAGGAGAGGAAAAGGGACTTCCAATGTTTTACTTGTCCTTCAGTGGCTTAATATGAACATGAATGTGTGTGTGTGTGTGTGTGTGTGTGTGTGTGTGTGTGTGTGTGTGTGTGTGTGTGTGTGTGTGTGATAAAAGATCTGCTTCACCCGAATTTAACCAAACTTGGTGGAAGGGTTGAGAGACTGCTAATAAGAACAACCAATGTTTTTGTTAGAAAAATAGTTCCAAGGTCAGTGAAATATTTTGACCAAGCAAAATCAGTCTAGTTTTGATTTTGGGAAAGGGTTGACGGTGAGACGTGAATGAAGTGATTTAGTTTTTGAGAACAGTCAGTCAATGGTCAAGGCCACAGGACAAGATCAAAGTTCCCCCCATTGTGAGTGTTTGTTACCAAATTAACTCAAACAGCTTTAATCCAGTTTAAACCAAATTTTACGGAGGACTTGAAGGTCAGGCAAGAAGGACGCCTAAATGGCCAAGGTTTTGGTGAACGTTAAATTTTCATCTGATTTAATCCAAACTTTGTGGAAAATATGTGGATAGAGCAAGAATAGAAGTATTCGATTTTGAGAACGACCAGTCAAAGGCCAAGGTCACGGAGAAAGGTCAAATTAAAAGGCCATAGAAAAGTCATCTCCAACAGTTTTGTTTTGATTATAACTAAACTTGGTGGAAGGGTTAAGGGTTAGAGTATAAAGGAATGGGTTCAGTATTTAAACGTCAAGATCACAAGCCTGGGTCAAATTTCGACTTTTGTGTCTGTGTGTGAACTAAATACTTCAGACAGTTTTGATCTAGTTTGGATTAGACTTGGTGGATGAGTTGAGGATAACCCAATAGGTTGGCCTTTTGTTCTGAGAATGATTGGTTTAAATGTCAAGTTTACACTGTTGGGTCTACTTGCACAACTTTTATTCTGTGTAAACTAAACTTTATGGAAGGATTAAGTTTAAGACCAGAATAGAAATTCGATATTCAGAACAATCAGCGAAAGAACAGTGTTACAGGATAAGGTCAGGGTCACTGGGAAAACGTCAGCTAGAACAGTTTTGACCTGATTTGAATTGCAGATGATGGAAGGGTTAACAGTTAGGAAAGAATGAAGTAATTAGATTTTGTGCGTAATCTGTCGTGATTCAAAGTCACAGGGCAAAGTCAAATATTCGGCCTTTACACCAGCTGGTGGGCGTGGGTGTTGCATTCTATAAGGGCTTCCTCTTCTGTTATATAGTTAGCCAATGTGCATGGCGGATACATAGGTAACCGGAGGAGAGAGAAATAAAGTATATATATGAAAGATTGTATTTTGAAGACAGAAGAGGGGTCGATACTCATTAGGGATAGAAATACCTTGGGATCCATATTTATTTAGGTAGCCTGTCTCAGGATGCAACGTTGGGCAAAAACCAAGACGATAATGCAACAGCAGTACCAAAAATTTTGCTTGCAGTAATGGAGGAATTTGTATAGGTAATTACATGTTTGTATATTTCACTGAAGTATTCAGTAGTTATGATTCAGGAAGCGAGTTTATAGTAGAAATATAATTCCTTCTTCCCTTCACAGTTGCTCAACCATCAACTCTTTTCAACTCCTGTCACTCTTATAACTTGGTACAAATCCGAGTCCTTGTACTCATTCAACAATTCTTCACCCAGACACTTCCATTGATTGCCTGACTGACTCACAGTTGTCACTGCAAATTTTCACTACAGAATAGGTAATTTTACATAATGCAGTCCCCTCGTAGGCAACTGTAAGATTTAATTTTTAGAATATTTTCCTTTACAATCTTTAAGACTGTGAAACCAGCAGGTACAGTTATATTTAGAAATCACTATATTTTTCCCATTAACCTGCTCCGTGCCAGTGACGTTTTAAAACGGCATTACGCAACTGCGCGCTTAGTACTAGTTCCATTTTAAAACATCTTTTTTTTTTTCAAAAAATCATGAAGAGCGCAATTTTCAAAATAGGTGCGCAAAAATTTGTGAGGATGCACGTCAACTCTTCCACCACCTTGCCTCAGGCACTCAGGCCTATACACCCACGCACTGAGTCATTGCCCTCGCTCAGCCTCACTCTGCTTGTACCACTAATACTGTTCAGTTATGTCCTGCCGTGGTCTCTCAGATGATGAGATTCAGGAGCTCCTGAAGGTGCCCTACACTGGCGAAAGTGATGTTGATGACAACATGCAAGATAAGGATTATGTGCAACCGGAAGAGGAAAGTACTAGTAAGGAGGAAATACCCACACCAAGGAAATCCAGGTATGTGGGGTATGCTAGTACCCGTGGGATGAGGCCATCATCACGTCGTCACCTAGCCCTAAGTGATGAGGAGGATTCAGATGAGGAAGGTGAGACTTGTAGTATTCCTGGGTGGCTGGGGAAGTCGAGGATCTCCCCACGTGGGGTTGGAAGTGTTAGGAGGAAGAGAGGGAGATTTGAGAGTATTCCACTGGCTGGGGACACGGGTGAGTCATCTCGCCTGCGCTATCACTCGCATCCACGAGACCCAGCCCGCCCTAGCACCTCAGGACAAAGTGTTCCTCCATTGCCTGCACCCAGCACATCCACAGAAATTGTTCCCCAATTCCCCACACCCAGGACATCTCGTGAAAGTGTTCCTACTTTTGCTACATTTCCCAGCACAACGAGGGAAAGTGTTCCCCTATCCCCCACACTTCCCAGCACCTCCAGTGAGACTTTTCCCTCCTTCCCCACACTTCCCCAAGCTTTCCCACAGCCCTTGGATGAGGGAGGTGATGATGGTGATGAGGAAGAACTGACTTGGGAGTGGGAGGATGAGAGTGACTTTGTTCCAGAAATACACTCGTTCACATACGAGCATGTTGCTGGGTGTACTGTACGTGAACTAACCCCAACTTCAAGTAGGCCGGATTTTTCCAGAAATTTCTTTACTGTGGACTTTGTATTGATAATTGTAGCCCTTGCAAATGCCATTGCTGCATTTGAGCATGCAGGGGCAACACAGACGCCACATAGCCGGTTGTTTGAGGTGGACATGAGCCTAAACGAGATGTCTATATTCCTAGGCCTTGTACTTTTGACGAGGATTTTGAAAAAGAACCAGCTCCTCTCCTACTGGACTGTAGATCCACTAATGGAAACACCTATCTTTGGGAAAGTAATGGGGAGGAATCGGTTCCAATACATGCTGAGCCAACTGCATTTCTTTGACCAACTTGACCCTGCAAATGCAAACAACATGGACAGGATGAAGATACGTGTGGTTTTCGATCATCTACGTAAGAAATTTCGTACCTCCTTTTTTTCCCTACAGAGACCTCGTTATAGACAAAAGTCTTGTGCTATGGAGAGGTAATATTGACTTCAGGCAATATATCACCAGCAACAGGCACAGGTTTGGTTTCAAAATCTTCGTGATGTGCGACTGTAAGACTAGGTATGTGCAGGACATAGTCCTGCACACAGGTGTTCAGACGGACATAATCGAAGATTGAACTTTGGAACTGTCTGGGGGTGTGATGAAGACGATGATCGATGAGTGTCTTCATCGTGGGCACGTCCTGTACCTGGACAACTGGTACACAAACCCCCTTCTGGCCAGGTACCTTCACCTTCAGGAGACAGGTCTGTGTGTCACTGTGAAAAAGAGCCACAAGCACATGGTGAAGGTGGGAAGGAAGCTGCAAAGGAACGAAGGTGTGTTTTACAAGGCCAACAACATCCTTGCAATAGCCTGGTATCACAACAGAGAAGTCTTCCTCCTCTCGTCTGGACACAGGCCACTCATACAGACAGCATAGACTACAGGACAGAAGGGCAGCACCACGTCTGGAAACCAGAACCTGTCCTGGCCTACAATGTGAATATGCGACAGGTAGATCAGTCGAACGCAGTGATTTCCAGCGTGGATTGTGCCAGGCCTACGATGAAGTGGTACAAGAAACTATTCTTCCACCTTGACATCACAGGCCTAAATGCTCACCTGCTCCATGCTCAGGTAACCAGTGAAAAGGAGACTTTGAGGGCTATATTCGTGAGCTGGTGCGGGAAATACTGGGGGAATACTCAGAGGAAAGGACTGCCGCTCGCCACCGCCACACCGCTCCAACAGCTATCCACCTCACCGGTCGCCACTTCTCCAAGATCGTCCTTCACACTGAGACTCGTCAGAATCCGCAGCGGAGGTGTCATGTGTGCGCAAATAGCACCGCAAGGCCGTGTATTTGGCGGATGGACTCCAGGTATATGTGTGCACAATGCAACCTTGGTCTGTGCATCTATTCTTGCTTTGAGGAGTACCACACGCTTCAAAACTATTAAGACAGTGAAAGACTCATGTAAATATTCTCTCATAAGTATAGGGACTGTATGTAGTGAAGTAATGCTGGTATCGTAAGTGTAAGACGATGTATTCACAGTGAGACACTCAGAAATACTCTTACAGTGCCTGTGTATGCTGAAGGCATGTTATATTACCGTAAATGTAAGACAAAGCATGCACAGTGAGAGAGATATCTGATAGGTTACAGGTATTGCAGTGTTAAGTGATTAATATGGGAAAAAAGATGTTTTCTGTATGAAATCAAGTGAAAAAAAAAAATGCGTATGAAGTGAATTTAAAAGCGTAAAAAACATTCCTAGACTTTCGCAGAGTAATGTTGGCCAGAATACCTGAGTTTACCTTCATAGAAAGCAAGGTTTTCTCTCACCTTTGCTGCAGGCCTTCTGGGAAACCACACCTGACGGAAGGACTGGAAACTTCCAGAAAACGCACTTGTAGTCTCCAATGAGTCTTTTAATGGTCATATTCGTTTTTTTCCCATCAAAGTCTATCATTTTAGCCTTTTAACCCCTTAACCGCGGGGCGTCACTTTCGTGACGCTCGGCTACAATGGATCATACCGCGGGGCGTCACTTTTGTGATTCTGTGTTATTTTGAATTATCCCGGGCTCTCAAGTGGTGGCTTGTATCATATATCAGTACTGCCAATGTCCAACACTAGTCAGCACTCCAAATCTCATCTGTACTCCCATCCATTGTTGACATTTTAGCTATTTTACCCCCTTCGTGACTCCCCTCCCTACCTGCCCTCCATTACCCTCTCCTCTCACCTCCCATGCCGCGCTGCGCTACGGAAATTTCCCCCTTCTCTTTCCACAGATTTCATCCATTGAAATAAGCCCTATGCCCTATATTTTTACCCAATAATATATACCAAAAAAAAAACAGGTAAGTGATAGTGTTATACTCAAGAAATTGGCTAATTATCACCTGACAACACCTCATGTGCATTCATTCGCTACATTACCACGGTAATTTCCCCTTTGATTTATGCCTTGTAATCGATGTCTGTAATAAAAATATATATCAGAAAGGAAGGGAGAATCCTAATTGACATTTACATTCACCTGGAACAACCCATTTCTTTATTTATTGCCGAGATTTTCTACCTATAAAAAATTAGCATGTAAGTTAGCAGCAGTAAGCCTAAAGTGTCATTGTCAACCCTTCCTTTCTCAGATAATTTACCCCCTTCGTGACTCCCCTCCCTACCTGCCCTCCATTACCCTCTCCTCTCACCTCCCACGCCGCGCTGCACTACGGAAATTTCCCTCTTCTTTTTCCACAGATTTCATCCATTGAAATAAGCCCTATGCCCTATATTTTTACCCAATAATATATACCAAAAAAAAAAAAACAGGTAAGTGATAGTGTTATATTCCAGAAATTGGCTAATTATCACCTGACAAAACCTCACGTGCATTCATTCGCTACATTACCACGGTAATTTCCCCTTTGATTTATGCCTTGTAATCGATGTCTGTAATAAAAATATATATCAGAAAGGAAGGGAGATTCCTAATTGACATTTACATTCACCTGGAACTACCTATTTCTTTATTTATTGCCGAGATTTTCTACCTATAAAAAATTAGCCTGTAAGTTAGCAGCAGTCAGCCTAAAGTGTCATTGTCAACCCTTCCCTTCTCAGATAAGCCGCGGCATTTAGTTCCTTGTCCTCCACTGCAGAGACAACATGTCGCACTCGCGCCCCGCCATTCCTGCCGCTTCTGCGCCCATTGCAAAGGGCCCCGTGACCTCTACGCCAAAGAAAAGTGTTGAGGCAAGCAGGAAAGGCCTCAGTGACTCTGCAGTGGCACGAGAACTTGCTGAATTGTCCATGATAATAATGGACAGTGATTTTGATGATTCCGGTGAATCGTGTGATGAGCCGGGTGAAGTTATCGCGCCAGAAACAGCGACAACAAGTGCTCCTACCAGTGAATTAGTGTCTAGCTCCAAGGGAAAGGAGCCTTTAGTGCAGGAAGGACAAGAATTTGGGAAGGGAGTGAAAAGGCGGCGTGTTAGCCCCAGAACAATGCCCCCACGTGACCCAGCCCGCCATGAGTCACGAGTGCATTCACCTCCCCGTTCCCCAAGCCCCGCTTTACTCATCTCGTCATCATCGTCGGCTGAGTTATCTCCGGAGTCTTCGTCGTCGGAGTCACCACCAGCATCAACAGTGAAGGCCGGCCATAGAGGTAGAGGTAGATCTAAGAGAGTGAAAAGTAGTGTAGCTAGTAGGGTAAGGGCTGTTAGTGCTGTACGGCAACCTAGGGTCAGTGAGAGTGACCTTGACAGAGATAAGCCTCCCTCTCAGCCAACCTCCACCACCACCACCACCACCAGCCCTCCACTGCCACGCCAGGGAATCCTGGACGCCTTCGCGTGGACGGAAGGGTCAGATTTTGTCCCTGAAAACCTGGTTTTCGATGAGAGCTCGTCAGGAGTTCAGCCTGCCTTCACTCTGGACGAAAATGCTGAGTGTGTCGACTACCTTTTGGCCTTCCTAGATGACGAAGTCATGCAGCACATATGTGATGAGACCAACAGGTTCGAATCATAACGTGCTGCTAGTGGTACAGGTGCAGCCAAGATGCAACAGTGGACCATGCTGGGAGTGCAGGAGCTGTATGTGTTCTTTGCCCTCATGCTTCTTATGCCACACTCCAAGAAGCATGAGTTGGAAGAATACTGGTCCATGGACCCCTTACTACCCTCACCGACCTTCAACAAGTACATGGCCAGAGATCGCTTCCGGAACATCATGGGAAACCTGCACTTTGCCGATAATGATGTACCTTCCCAAACCGACCCACTCTGGAAGATCCGGGAGATTCTGAACAGAATGAAGGATAAGTTCATGTCATTCTTCCACCCGTTTCAGAAGGTTGTCATTGATGAATCCTTGGTTTTGTTCAGAAGACGTCTTAGGTTTGTTCAGTACATTCCAAGCAAAGGCCATCGCTTTGGAATTAAGTTCTTTGTACTGTGCAACTGTAAGACGGGGTACATCCTTGACTTCGTCATATATTCAGCCAGCACTGTCGATCTTGATAAAACTCACCCCCTTGGCTTCTCAGGCTGTGTAGTGAAAGTGCTCCTAGAAAAGTATTTTGGTGGGAATCATGTGCTGTATACAGACAACTACTATACAGCGCCGAAACTTGCCAAATACCTTTCTGAGCACGGCATTGGCTCCTGCGGCACTATGAAAAGTAATCGTGCCAACTTCCCCAAATTCCCAGAGGCGGGAAACTCGCAGCGAGGAGACGTGCACCTATGCAAGTCTGAGAAGATGCTGGCAATACGGTGGCATGACAAGAGAGTCGTGCACATGCTCACCACCGTACATAAGGGGGAGATGAGAGACAGTGGGAAGGTCGACCGTAGGACAGGCGAACCTGTGATGAAACCTGATGCTGTGTTGGACTATAATATCAACATGCGGCTGGTGGACAAGTCCGACATGATGATTGGTGAGATCGACTGCCTCAGGAAGAATACTAGGTGGTACAGGAAAGTTTTTCTGCATCTCATAGATATGACGATGCTGAACGCCTTCATCCTGTACAAGATGAAGGTAAAGCCACCCAAGTCCTTCTCCCTGAGGTTGTTCGCCAGGACTTGTGTCCAGCAGCTGCAGGAAAAATATGGTAGGGTGCAAGCAGCAACTCCAAGGCGCCATCCAGTTACACTTCCCGACCGACTTGAGCAGAGGGCGTATATGGATCAGCACAGACTTGAGCTAATGCCTGCCACAGGGAAAAGGAAGGCTGCGATTCGCAGGTGTCAGGTATGTGCGCATACCACACGCCGCACACCTGAGCATAAACGCACCTCTTGGCAGTGCGCTGAATGCCAGGTTCCCCTCTGTGTAACCTGCTTCTTCGATTATCACAGCCAGAAGCAGTTCTAACAGTGCAAGTGTGGAAGCAGAATTATTTGGAAATAATGTGTAAATAATGTGTAAATAATGTGTAAATAGCAGATGAAAGCAATGGATGTTCAGTTCATATGATTGAACAGTGTATTATAGTTTTATCTTACTGAAAGTGACAGTGAATAACATATTGTAAGTAAAATAGAAGGGTAAATATTGAAAATAGAATAGAAAATGTAAATAGTAATGTAAGTAATTAGTAATATAAGAATATGAGTACAAATAATTTATGTTATAACAGTGAGAGTGAATCCGTGGCTCTCTACATATTTTACTGACTGAAAAATTGAATGACTTCAGTGACATTAAAATAATACGACTGAAGGAAACTTATGGAGAAAGACTCCAGATATATATAAGTGTGATATAGTAATAGAAATATAAAGTGTGAGGGGTTTTATGAATAATAAATGACAGAGTGCCTAGAGCGAACTAGCGCAAGTGCGGCGATCAGATGCGCTCGTAATTTCCATTGCTTTCACAGTGTTTTTTTTTTTAGTATGGATCCCAAACTACTTGAAAATGGTAGAATAGTGTTTATAGTGTTTGTATCTGGCTGTGGTAATCATATAACGGGTTGTCGGGAAGTGTAAAGTGGAGACTTAGTTACCCTACTTCAGAGGTCTCCACAAGTCCTACGGAAACCGACGAAAGCTCAACAATCATTCTAGGAGAAAGCTGAAGGTATGTACAATAAGCATATATAATTTTATTATTCTAGGACTAATAACTGATTTTTGGCAAATATTTTTTGAGAGTCTGTCGGAGCCCAAATAACCCCGCGGGACACGCAAGTCATTGGTAAACAAGCCTGCGGTGTAGGGGTTCAAAAAATCGAAAATTGGCCGGCACTGGCGTGCCATTTTATGTCTGGGGTCTCCGGCGTGCGGCAGGTTAATAAAGTGAGAGCCAGCGACTGCTTTGGAGCCTGTATGTTCCCGACACTGATAGGATTGATCAGGCATACTTTTCCTGTCATATTGAAAGTCGAGTCAGATTCAGTGTCACATTTCCACTTCAGTCGAATATTGCTAAAGGTGAATGAAATAAGATCACGGGCGAATGTCTGGTAAAGAGTATTATGTCGCAATACCTGGGGGAGGCACGGAATGATGTGAGCATTAGGATGGGACATGACTGATTTCTCTGAATAACATGGCACTCTCCACTGCCTCTCCGGCGGCAGAGACACGCTGGGCTACTCTCAGAAAAAGGGAGCTTTATTCTCAATTATTGGACGAAACACCTTGAGTGGGAGAGATGGGGGAGCTGTCACCTAACACTCTTCCTACTTCTATATTTCTGCTGTTCCCATACCAACACACCCTTCCCCCCTACATGCATACTGTAATTCTCCAGCACCTCATCATATCAGCTCTGTCTTCCCTTGCTTCTGTCCCAACACATTACAACTGCGCATACCCCTTTCATTCATAGTCCAGTTCCCTAATAAATCTTCGCTACCATTTACTTCCCAACACATCTCTCATTCCATTTCCTTAAAATTTTTACTTTTTCTTTTGTTTCAGTATAGGAACCGTAGCTAATAAACATTCCACAGTTCAGTTCCTAAAAGGAAAATATTTGAATCCTCTTAAGGACAATTGCTTTCTAAAATCATATGGCTTAATAAAATCGTAAGCCAGCAGCAAGAAAAGATATGATCGCAGTTAAAGGACAACATACCTTTGCACCTCACTGTATTGTACCCTTACCTCGGGATCGATGGGTTAGCAGCTATAGTACTACGGTACTGCTTCATAAACAGTAGAATACTACGGTACTGATATTAAAATGAGCTTTGTATTTCCGATAAAGTACTGTCCAATTACTGCATTCATAATGGCACCTGGCTGCACACCATTCTCAGTGTCACTCTATGAGATCTTACTAAGCTACTCAGTATTCTCATTTTTGTGCACTCAAGTTTGTATGTACCTTTTGCCTCATTTATGCACCTGGGACAGCATCAGTGCATAGATGAGGACTGGCATCTGCTGCACTTGACAGGTTTGGCGTATTGACATGTTTGTTGGTGGCAGTGGCATGAATAAACAAGGTTGTCAAAATTATGTTAGACGAAATGGGCAAGTAACTGTAATGCATAAAAGTTAAAAGGTGTAGACAGGCCTCCGCTTCACACGGATACTGTCCCAGGTACATTTGTGGCCAAATGTATCCTCTTTTCTTACGGGCCACATCTCACTGCCATACTCTTATGTTTTGAAAAGTACCCTTGACATGAATGTACAGCGCTTCGTGGTCTGGAATGGCAACAATTTAATAAACATCATCCAGCAATTTCTCGTTTTAACAATGGAGTTAACCTCTGCCCATCCTCTCACGCTCATCATGCCCCCTATATCATGAACTTCTCCACGCATTCCAGATGGATGTTTCCCCAACTGACATTTCCAATCAGTCGTCCGGAACCCTGATACCCCTGCATACCGCATATTTAGATGATCCATTGCCACAAGTGGAAATATTGGGTGGGAGAGAGACACAGGTTATAACTTGAATCCTTTATTGTCTCTAATGTTTAGGGCTACACAGAGCCCAAACTCTTTGAGGATGGGTTCTGTGCAGCCAAGAACGTTAGAGAAAAAGCATTCAAGCTCTAACCTAACATACGTCTCTCTCCCATTCATAATTTCCATATCGCATACTGAAAATTTCTTAAAGTCTGAAGTTCACCTCCAGCACCGCTACTTCTGTTGTTGATCTATCCATTGAATTCAAGCTCTAACCTAACATATGTCTCTCTCCCACCCATAACTTCCATATCGCATATTGAAAATTTCTCAGTCTGAAGTTCACCTCTAACACCGCTACTTCTATTGTTGATCCATCCATTGAATGTTGTGCACAGAATTCCTTCCAACTTCTTTTTGACACACAGTACAGAGCCACATACCAAATTACTTAACACTCACACTTTTTTTTTTTTTTTTTTTTTTATGCGAGGAAGAAGGAACCAAAGGCCATGAGCCCGCAGTAACAGTTCCCTCCAAGAGAAAAACAAAATACAATAGAGAGCCAAATTCAAGATCCGATCATTTTGAGATGCCTGGACACACTGCGTTTGAAAGACTGGAGATCATAGGCAGGAGGAAATACAGACAGAGGGAGACAGTTCCAGAGCTGACCTGTTGCATGAATGAAAGACTGGGAGTAACGGTTAACTCTTGCATTAGAGAGTTGGACAGAAAAGGGATGAGAGTTTGCTGCCAGACGGGTGCTACGCGCCCGTTGTAGAGGTGGAGGAATGCAAGCAGACAGTTCAAAGGAGCAGTGACCATTAAAGTAGCGATAGAAAAGAGACAAAGATGCAACAGTGCGGCGAAGAGACAGAGGTTGAAGGGAGTCAGTAAGAGGAGGAGAGTTAATGAGACGAAAAGCCTTTGACTCCACCCTATTGAGAAGAGCTGTATGTGGGGAGCCTCCCCACACATGAGAGTTGTACTCCACACAGGGGCGGATAAAACCCCTGTATAGAGTCAACAATTGTGCAGGGGTAAAGAAAGAGCAGAGTCGGCTTAGCACACCCAATCTCTTGGAAGCAGATTTTACAAGAGATGTAATATGATCTTTCCAAGATAAGTCCCGAGTAAATGAAACCCCAAGCATGTTCAAGGATGATGCAGGATTAATCTGAATATTATTAAACATTAGTGGGTATACCTGTGGAAGATTTTGTCGGGTTGATAGGTGTAAGAACTGAGTCTTAGAAGCATTAAAGACAACCATATTATTTTTACCCCAGTCAGAGATATGAGCCAAGTCAGACATTAGGTGTGCCATAGCCTCATCCCTTGTTTCTTGAAGTAACTGTTGAGATGGGCGTTGCGGGAACCGAATGGAAAGGTGAAGGGTGGAGTCATCAGCGTATGAGTGGATAGGGTTAGATGTACAGCTTAGAAGATCATTGATGAATAAAAGGAAGAGAGTTGGTGATAGGACAGAGCCCTGAGGAACACCACTGTTGATAGATCTAGGAGAAGAACGATGGCCGTCTACGACAGCAGCTATAGAACGACCAGAAAGGAAGCTAGCGATGAAGGTACAGATAGAAGGATAGAAACCGTAGGAGGGCAGTTTGGAAATTAAAGATTTATGCCAGACTCGATCGAAAGCCTTTGAGATGTCAAGTGCAATGGCAAAGCTTTCGCCAAAGTCCCGAAAGGAGGATGACCAGGAGTCTGAAAGGTAGGTGAGAAGATCGCCAGTGGAGCGTCCCTGACGGAACCCATACTGACGATCGGAAAGAAGGTTGTGATAGGAAAGATGCCTTAAAAATTTTTATTAAGAATTGACTCGAAAACTTTTGAAATACAGGACGTTAAAGCAATTGGACGATAGTTGGAGGGTTGGGAGTGGTCACCCTTCTTTGGGACTGGCTGAATGAGAGCAAACTTCCAGCAAGAAGGAAAGGTACAAGTTGACAGACAAAGGCGAAATAGTTTGCCTAGGCAGGGTGTAAGCACAGAAGCACAGTTTTTGAGAACAACAGGAGGGACCCCATCAGGCCCATATGCCTTGTTAGTACTGAGGCCAGTAATAGCAGAAAATACATCAACTGAAGAAATTTTAATGTCAGCCATGAGGAAGTCAGAGGGGGGAAGTGATGGAGGAACAGCACCGGAATCGTCTAAGGTGGAATTGGAGGAGAAAGTCTGTGCGAAGAGATCTGCTTTATCAGTAGAAGAAATAGCTACAGAACCATCAGAGTAGAAAAGAGGATGGAAGGATGATGAGGTAAAGTTGTTAGAAAGATTTTTGGCAAGGTGCCAGAAGGAGCGGGAAGAATTCGAGTTGGAGAGTTGAGAGCATTTAGTATGGATGAAATTATTTTTAGTAGAGCGAAGAACAGACTTAGCACGATTCCGGGCAGATACGTAAAGATTATGTGATTCAGGGGTGGGTTGGCTCCGGTACCTTTTGTAGGCCTTCTCCTTGTTGCAGACAGCATTAGAACAAGCGTGATTAAACCAAGGCTTTCTTGCGTTAGTCAAAGGATATGAGAAAGGAATGTATGCTTCCATGCCCGAGAGAATAACCTCCGTAATGCGCAAGGCACACTCAGATGGGTCACGGCCATGGAAGCAATAATCATTCCAGGGAAAATCAAAGAAGTACTGCCTGAGGGCCTCCCAGTCCGCAGCTCCAAAATGCCAGAGACGACGTTTCCCTGGAGGGTCCGCAGGCCGTACTGGAGCGATAGGACAGGTTAAGGTAATAAGGTTGTGATCGGAAGAGCCCAACGGAGAGAAAAGATTAACAGGGTAAGCAGAAGGATTAGTTGTGAGGAAGAGGTCAAGTATGTTGGAGCTCTCTCCAAGGCAGTCAGGGATACGGGTAGGGTCCTGTACAAGCTGCTCTAGGTCATTAAGGATAGAAAAGATGTAGGCTTGTTCACCAGGTGGATCCGTGAAAGGAGAGGAGAGCCAAAGGTGGTGGTGAACATTGAAATCTCCAAGAATGGAGATTTCAGAGCAAGGAGAAATGGACAGAATGTGTTCCATCGTAGAAGTAAGATAGTCGAAGAATTTTTGATAGTCAGTAGAATTAGGGGATAAGTAAACAGCACAGATATATTTAGTCAGAGAATGACAGGAAAGCCAAAGCCAGAGAGTGGAGAATTCAGAAGAATCAAGTTCAGGAACACGAGAGCAAGATAAGTCGTTGCGTATGTATACACAACAGCCACCTTTGGCTTTGAAATGAGTATAGAGAAAGTAGGAGGATACAGAAAAGGGTTTGCTGTCAGTTGCCTCAGACAGCTGAGTCTCCGTTAGAAAAAGAAGGTGAGGTTTAGAGGAGGAGAGGTGGTGCTCAACAGAGCGAAAGTTAGATGAAAGGCCGCGAATGTTGCAGAAATGAAGAAGAAGAGAGTCAGACAGTGGTTCCAGGCACCTCGAGTCGTCACCGGGAGAGGGGCAGATGGCGGGGGCATTTATGGTCCCCCCCCCTGGGGACTCCGAGGCTAGGTGAATTGACGCCATTTTGGTAAATTTTGAATAGGAAGTGTAGTGTGTACTGTGCATGTAGTTTGGTGAAGATAGATAGAGAAATTTGTACTGGAGAGCATGCTGGCCTACTCTCTGTGTAACTGAGAAACTGAAAAAGTTCAGCAAAGGGGGATGGTCAGGAACTAGTCCTGAGGGCTGATGAAACGGGAGCTCCAGCACTCCCTGTCATCAGCTTTCCATCCACCTCGGGAGTACTGCCCTGCCCTGCTCGACTGTCTACTCCTCACTTGCTGACCATGATCTTTATTTTGCCAATAGTAATTTTTGCTCCTTCGCTTCCATCCCTTCCCTCCACTTTCCTATCTTCGCTCTGGCTTCCTCCATGCTTTTAACAACCAAATTAAATCATCATCATAAGCTCGTGTGGTAATGCACCATGGCAGAATCTGTGTCTCCGATCACTACACTTGCAAAAATAATGACCTGTGAAATAAATGAACAAGCCGGTAAGCGACGATGGCAGGCTCTAAACGGACTAAGCTTTGGACCACCTGAGGTATGAATAGGTGGCGCTGCTAGCGACCGGAGGTGAGTTTCGACACTAAATATTATTTTTGTATGGGAGTACCGCAGTGCAACATTCCACCCTATAATCGTGACTCTAGCTTAATAATCTTCGGGACCTTAGGGTTTCCCACGAGCATAATCGTGATCTAGCTATTTTCTGTGTTTTAGCTTTTAATGACCTTTTACCCCTGACCTGGCCAATGTAGCACATACGTGTACAATAGAAGGTTGCAGTACTAGTCAGTGTCTATAAGCATGCAAATTTTCATTCAATTCCATTGAGCCACTGGGGAACTACGGGGGTAGTTTCGAAAACCTGTACAGGTTGCTAGGGACGCTGACGCCAATCTTCACAGGTTGCCATTCTAAAACTAGAGGAGCGAGACGAAGAACTGATGGCACACTTCCGATAGGGAAGTATGCTACCTCATGATTACGTCTATAGAAGTCGGAGCTTTCTGCGCCCATTCGTAATGCTTCCAAGGCTCAAAATGTGAAAATTACGAAAAAAAAAAAAAAAAGTTTTTCGGTCGTTGGTAGGCAACGATTAGTGATAGTACATGTTACTTGTCACATTCCTCAAACTCACATATCCTCCTCGTTCTCTTCCCTGGTTCTCTTCTTCCCTTCCTCCATATCAACACTTTTCCCCTTCTTTCACTTTCTTCATTTCCCACTGTCGTCTACCTCATATCAGCGCTCATCCCTTCCTCACCGCTCTCTGTTACTTCACTGCACCCTTCTTCCTTCCGTATCCCCCACATTTCTGGTATTTTTTTCGCTTCCACTCCTCTCTCTCGCTTCCCTCCCACTTTATTTCCCTTACATTTTCACTCCCTTCTTATACTTTGCAGCTCCGTTTCTCTCCTCCAGTTCATTTTTCCTCCGCCACTTCTCGTCCAACCACTTCTATTTCTTACCTTACAATGGTCCTCTTCCCCCTCCTCCTCCTCCCTGTTATTGGCGAGGGGGATTTCACGTCCTTAGCTTCACTGTTATTCCATCTGTTAAAATAAGATTAAGTTTGTTAGTTTAATTTAGATCAGTGAATGTAGAGAAAGGAACTGAATGATCTTTCATCATTATTTACCAAGTACTGAAATAAGCATTGCCACGGAAATGTAATAGGGCGAGGCTCCTTTATTTTGACAGTGTTAAAATAATATTTTAGAAACGAGGGACTGGGCTCTCCAATGCAAATCTTCTCTTATCTCCCCTCTCTTCCACCCCTCCCACCCCTCCTCACGTTCAGTCCCCTCTCCGGGTGGAGGAGAGGGATGCCTTCACGTGGTGACACCAATATTACCAGCCGATGGAGCTGCCCGGTTATACAACAAGCCTCCAGCCCCCTCCCTGTCCCTCGAAAGGAAGATAGTAGACTGCGGAAGAAAGGTTGGGGTTAATACTGAGATGAGCCAGGGGTGGCAACAACAACAATAACAAAAACAACAACAACAACTACTACTATTACTACTACTACTGCTGCTGCTGCTGCTACAACAATAACAAACACAATTATTACTACTATTACACCAATACTACAACTACTTCTACTACTACTACTATAACTGCTACTACTATTACTACTACTACTATTACTACTACTACTACTACTACTACTACCACTACTACTACTACTACTACTACTACATCTACTTCTACTACTACAACAATAACAACAACAGCAATTACTACTACTACTGCTACTACTACTACTACGGTACTACAGCAATAACAACAACTACTGCTACACCTACTACTACTACTACTTTTTTTTTTAATCACCTCCATCCACTGGAGAATTATATTGTGAAGATCAAAACCAACCTTCCTAATACAGTTCACCATTTGGAGTTGTAAAGTGAAGGTTAACACTAACTCTCAAATTACAATCCGTTGGCCCCAAGCACGCCAACGGCCGTGGTTACCAACCATCTACTATTACTATTATTATTTTATTTTATAATTATTGATATTACAGTGTAAATAAAGACATTAAACTATTGGAGTCGCTGGTCTATGCGACTCTCGACCACTGTAGCTTCGTAATCTATACCAGCCAGAGAGACAGGCCTGAGGGCTGACGATCTTGTGCCCCTGAGACATAGCAGAGCAGACCTTACGAGGGAGAGTGACAGTCAACATCTCATCAAGGCCATAACAGAACTCTGCGGTTGATGTTTCTTCTCAAAGAATCCCTGCCAGTCTCGTGTAGAATCTCACCTCTTCTGGACCTATCCCACCTGATGTTGTGAACACAAGGGGAGTGAATCGACCTTGGTCCACATGTTGGATCCTTTCTTGATAATTTCTAAATTTTTCTTGTTCATTCCTTATGCGTGCAACTTCGAGAGACAGTTCGCGATGACATGCTGCCATGGGATCGAATATCCTGATGTCGAAGAACGCCCTCTGCCCACGTGTCCAGAAACCTCGAGCACTGACATCCACTCTTGCATCATTTGACGTGTTTGCTGTTATGTGGGTGAAGTGCTTGCCATCCAGGTGTAGCAGAGCTGACTCAATCGTGACATCATGGCATATTTCCTGCAGAATTTTGGCAGTGAGGTCATCGTGTCGGATGCAAACAAAGCCTCCCTTCTTGCATACCGTTGCATGGTTTGCATCAAATGCAGTGCCACAGGCAGAATGTTGAGGTAGGTTCTCTATTGGCCACCCATATCTCAAGGCTATGGCGTCAGTAAATTCTTGTTTGTTGAAGTGGAAGCCTTTCGCCTTGAGAGGCAGGGTTGTGAGCTACTTCGATGCCCCAACCTCCTGTGCAATTTCAACTCTTTTGCACTGGTCTGGTGTTAGATGTTCGATTATGTGCTGCAGCTGGTCCTTTTGTCTTGCTTCACGCTCCTTGCTTATCCGTATCGTTATGCCTTTCTGAGTGTTCACCCAGGTTGCTGCATTTTCTCGGGATTTGCACATCCAGTATGTGGGACGACCTTCTCGCACAGACCTGTGAGGCTGTTCTGCTTCCTCGTTGTGTGTGTCACTACCATTCTGAGGACGTATAATACTTGGATGATTCCCTCTTTCATGCACTCCTCTATAGTGGTCTTCATCGTGAGTTTCATTTCTGTCATAAACTTCCTGATGTTCATCACCCCTAACTTCACTACTATTCACTTCCCCGTGATGATTTAACCCACTCAGCATTTCCTTATCTCTCACATCTTGGCGTCCATCCCTATCCCTCGCGTCACCATGGGGTCTTTCACCACCACGCATGTATGTCTGATCGTGCATATTGTCAGTGACCGCCCAATCAATTTCCATGTCACCAAACTGTCGCCTGCCATGTTGGAGGCGGTCAAGTGCCGCTTCCAGTGGGCTGTGATTCCCTAACACATTCATACAGAAAGGTCCCATCCTACATTATGTACACGGCGACCTGTTTGTTGCACATGAGGATCTGATACACTTATGCTGCCTACTGGAGCACTGACAACAATAAAGTTCTGTGGCATGGCCATGGTGTTAATTAAGTTTTTATACTGTGGTATAGTGTTGATAATAATAATTATGGCTACGTTTTGTAGTACTTTTAAATGAAAATTAAATATAATGTTACTAGAACTACTGTTTTATTATTCGATTCTTAAATTTAGAATTGATATAAATGAAGAATGTGCTTGTTTTACTTCTATTTTTGCAGATATTATGATGAAGTTCTTAAGCAGTTTGCTCGTTTTTCTCTAGTTTTGCATATCAGTTAATATCTAATTGTTTTTGCTTATGCTCTGATAATCGACTGAACTGATACTGTTATGTATTTAAAGTCTGATATGAAGTAAAGAAACGCTTCTTTGTTTAAAGGTAAAATATGTGGCTAATGGGTGTGGTGCAATACTGTGGAGCCTTGTTTATTAGTAATGGGTCTTCAGGTGTTACGGTGTAGGGGTGAGGGTGGTGTGTAATGTAGCGGCAGTGTGTGTGTGTGTGTGTGTTGTTTAGTGATATTGGGACTTCAGACGTTATGGTGTAGGGGTGAGACTGTTGTTGTGTGTGGCGTTGGGACAGTGTGTGTGTGTGTGTGTGTGTGTGTGTGTGTGTGTGTGTGTGTGTGTGTTTTGACGGGTGATGTGTGATGTGTGGTTGTGGTGTGCTGTGGGGGTAAGATGGAGGCACCTTGGTTTACTAAGGCATATTGGCATTAACAAGGTTTCTTTAGTATTTTTTTTATTACATTATTGTGAGAGAGAATTTTGAGAGGGTTGAGGAAGTAGTTCTAGTTTTTAATTTTATGGAGTTTACTACAACTACTACTACTACTACCATTACTACTACTACTACCACTGCTACTATTACTACAACTACTACTACTACTACTACTACTACTACTTCTACTACTACTACTACTACTATTAATGCTGCTACTACTACAGCAATAATAACAATTATTACTACTACTACACCAATACCTACTAATGTATAATAATGTATAATATATAATACCCACTAATGTTTAATAATATCCAGCTTAATCCTGCATCATCCTTGAACATGCTTGGGGTTTCGTTTACTCCGGACTTATCTTGGAAAGATCATATTACATCTCTTGTAAAATCTGCTTCCAAGAGATTGGGTGTGCTAAGCCGACTCCGTTCTTTCTTTACCCCTGCACAACTGTTGACTCTATACAGGGGTTTTATCCGCCCCTGTGTGGAGTACAACTCTCATGCATAGGGAGGCTCCCCACATACAGCTCTTCTCAATAGGGTGGAGTCAAAGGCTTTTCGTCTCATTAACTCTCCTCCTCTTACTGACTCCCTTCAACCTCTGTCTCTTCGCCGCACTGTTGTATCTTTATCTTTTTCTATCGCTATTTTAAAGGTCACTGCTCCTCTGAACTGTCTGCTTGCATTCCTCCGCCTCTACGACGGGAGCGTAGCACCCGTCTAGCAGCAAACTCTCATCCTTTTTCTGTCCAACTCTCTAATGCAAGAGTTAACCGTTACTCCCAGTCCTTCATTTATGCAACAGGTCAACTCTGGAACTGTCTCCCTCTATCTGTATTTCCTGCTGCCTATGATCTCCAATCTTTCAAACGCAGTGTGTCCAGGCATCTTGAAATGAATGGATCTTGAATTTGGCTCTCTCTTGTATTTTGTTTTTCTCTTGGAGGGAACTCTTATTGCAGGCTCATGGCCTTTGGTTCCTTCTTCCTCGCATAAAAAAAAATAATAACAAGAATGATTTTTTTTTTTTAAATGGGGGTAAGAAGGAACCAAAGGCCACAAGCCCGCAATTATTGTTCCTTCAAAGAGAAAAACAAAATATAAGAGAGAGCCAAATTCAAGATCCAATCATTTTGAGATGCGTGGGCACACTGCGTCTGAAAGACTGGATATCATAGGAAGTAGGAAATACAGACGGTGGGAGACAGCTCCAGAGTTGACCTGTTCCATAAATGAAGGACTGTGAATAATGGTTAACTCTTGTATTGGAGAGTTGGATAGAAAAGGGATGAGAGTTTCCTGCTAGACGGGTGCTACGCGACTGACGAAGTGGTAGAGGAATGCATACAGACAGTTCAGAGAAGCAGTGACCATTTAAGTAGGGATAGAAAAGAGATAAAGATACAACAGTGCAGCAAAGAGAGAGAGATTGAAGGGAGTCAGTATAAGGAAGAGAGTTAATGAGACGAAAAGCCTTTTACTCCACCCTATTGAGAAGAGCTGTATGTGGGGAGCCTCCCCACACATGAGAGTCGTACTCCACACAGGGGCAGATAAAACCCGTGTGTAGAGTCAACAGTTGTGCAGGGGTAAAGAAGGAATGGAGTCGGCTTGGCACACCTAATCTCTTGGAAGCAGATTTTACACGAGATGCAATATGATCTTTCCAAGATAAGTCCCAAGTAAATGAAACCCCAAGCATGTTCAAGGATGATGCAGGATTAAGCTGAATATTATTAAACAATAGTGGGTATACCTGTGGAAGATTTTTTCGGGTTGATAGGTCTAAGAACTGAGTCTCTCATGCATTAAAAACATCCAGATTATTTTTACCCCAGTCAGAGATACGAGCCAAGTCAGACTTTAGGTGTGCCATAGCCTCATCCCTTGTTTGTTGAAGTAACTGCTGAGATGGACGTTGCGGGAACCGAATGGAAAGGTGAAGGGTGGAGTCATCAGCATATGAGTTGATGGGGTTAGATGTACAGCTTAGAAGGTCATTGATAAATAAAAAGAAGAGAGTTGGTGATAGGACAGAGCCCTGAGGAACACCACTGTTGATAGATCTAGGAGAAGAATGATGACCGTATACAACAGCGGCTATAGAAAGACCAGAAAGGAAGCTAGAGATGAAAGCACAGATAGAGGGATAGAAACCTTAAGAGTGCAGTTTGGAAATTAAAGATTTATGCCAGACTCGATCAAGAGCCTTTAAGATGTCAAGTGGAATGGCAAAGCTTGCGCCAAAGTCCCAAAAGGAGGATGACCAGGAGTCTGAAAGGTAGGTGAGAAGATCGCCAGTGGAGCATCCCTGATGGAACCCAAACTGACGATCAGAAAGAAGGTTGCGAGAAGAAAGTTGCTTTAAAATTTTTCTGTTATGAATTGACTCAAAAACTTTTGAAATACAGGATGTTAAAGCAATTGGACGATAGTTAGACGGTTGGGAATGGTCACCCTTCTTTGGGACTGTCTGAATGAGAGCAAACTTCCAGCAAGAAGTAAAGGTACAAGTTGATAGACAAAGGCAAAAGAGTTTGCCCAGGCAGGGTGTAAGTGCAGAAGCACAGTTCTTGAGAACAATAGGAGGGACTCCATCAGGACCATATGCCTTATTAGTATTGAGACCTGTGATGGCAGAAAATACATAGCCTGAAGAAATTTTAATGTCAGCCATGAGGACGTCAGAGGGGGGAAGTGATGGAGGAACAGCACCAGAATGGTCCAAGATAGAATTGGAGGAGAAATTCTGAATGAAGAGATCTGCTTTATCAGTAGAAGAAATAGCAACAGATCCATCAGAGTAGAAAAGAGGATGGATGGATGATGAGGTAAAGTTGTTAGAAAGGTTTTGGGCAAGGTGCCAGAAGGAGCGGGAAGAATTCGAGTTAGAGAGTTGAGAGCATTTAGTACGGATGAAATTATTTTTAGCAGAGCGAAGAACAGACTTAGCATGATTTCGAGCAGAGGCAGAAACCTATAAAAGATGTGACTCAGGGGGGGGTTGGCTCCGGTACCTTTTATAGGCCCTCTCCTTGTTGCGAACAGCATTAGAACATGCGTGATTAAGCCAAGGCTTTCTCACATTAGTCAAAGGATATGAGAAAGGAATGTATGTTTCCATGCCTGAGAGAATAACCTCCATAATGCACAAGGCACACTCAAATGGCTCACGGCCATGGAAGCAATAATCATTCCATGGAAAATCATAGAAATACTGCCTGAGAACCTCCCAATCTGCAGCTCCAAAGTGCCACAGACGATGTTTCTTTGGAAGGTCCACAGGCCGTATAGGAGTGATAGGACAGGTTAAGGTGATGAGGTTGTGATCGGAGGAGCCCAACGGAGAGAAAAGATTGACAGTGTAAGCAGAAGGATTAGATGTAAGGAAAAGGTCAAGTATGTTGGAGCTCTCTCCAAGGCGGTCAGGGATACACATAAGGTGCTGTACAAGCTGCTCTAGGTCATTAAGGATAGAAAAGGCATAGGCTTGTTCACCAGGTGGATCAATGAAAGGAGCGGAGAGCCAAAGGTGGTGGTGAACACTGAAATCTCCTAGAATGGAGAATTCAGAGAAAGGAGAAATGGATAGAATGTGTTCCATCGTAGAAGTAAGATAGTCAAAGAATTTTTGGTAGTCAGTAGAATTAGGAGATAAGTAAACAGTGCAGATATATTTTGTCAGAGAATGACAGGAAAGCCAATGCCAGAGTGTAGAAAATTCAGAAGAATCGAGTTCAGGAACACGAGCGCGAGATAAGTCGTTGCGTATATATACACATCAGCCACCTTTGGCTTTGAAATGAGTATGGAGAAAGTAGGAGGATACAGAAAAGGGTTTGCTCTCAATTGCCTCAGACAGCTGAGTCTCAATTAGGAATAGGTGAGGTTTAGAGGAGGAGAGGTGGTGTTCAACAGAGCAAGAGTTGGAGGAAAGGCCACGAATGTTGCAGAAATGAAGAAAAAGTAAGTCAGACAGTGGTTCCAGGGAGATTTGAGGTGAGGTGGTCAGGGAGGTGGAGGGGAGACTAGAACGATTGGGATAACAGGATACCTGGAAGGAAAGGGTTCTTGGGATAAAGATGATAGAGATAGGCACTTGGAAGCCTTGGGATCTAAATCAGCGGGTAGGGTGAGTCAGGAAGTCGTAACCCTAGATAGGAAATCTTCAAAATATTACATATTATTTAACATGGGGTCTGAAAAAAAAAAAAAAACTTCCGTTTGAGATATTTCAAAATGCTTCAATACACAAATAATTCAACCCCTTATCTTTAACCCGCGCCGTCCCGAGGACGTACTTCCACGTCCTCACGTTTTGTCACAGCTAATCCCGAGGACGTACTTCAACGTCCTGCAATTGCAAGGTTCATAATTTCCACAATTTCCAATTTTCGCAAGTCATTTTTGGTGCGTATACACGGGACACCTGCCTCAACAAGATGCCAGGCAGAGACAATGCCTTACCCAGCATGACCTCCTCCCCCCCCCTGCATGCCCTTTTCTCAGCAATTCACCTGTTATCAGTGACCTGGCCAGTATAGCCATGTCATGCCACGGTACGAAATTCAGGGCCAGAGTGATTCCCCAATCAATGACAATGTGGAGGACAAACTTTACATAGCATTAGAGGAAGAAACAGTTAGAAATGATGATCAGGTAATGTGGCAAAAACAGGTCAGGTATTAGTGAGTGAAACAATGCTTATAATGCCTATATTACTGCTTGAAAACCAATATACTTTTGTACTACATATAAATTCGTAACAGTAAATAAATAAATACCGTTTATGAGTGGTGTGAAATAGTTATCCTCCCATAGAACTCGTTTTCATTGGTGCCTGCCTGATAGAAAACCCAGTAAAGTAAGGAGGCTCTCCTACCTGTAATGAGTATTTTAAACCTCAGGTGAGCGATTTCTCTATGAATTTTCGATGTTTCTCACCAAAAGCGAAAGTTTTAGCAAAAAAAAAAAAGGTCGAAAATTGCCCGGGATTGGGGGGTACCAGTGGTCGAAAAGTGGCCGGGACGGGGCGGGTTAAATAGGGTCAGAAAAAATAAAGTTTAATTGAAAAAATATATATATTTTTAAAGTTTACATAAAAATGATTAAATTTTTGGTATGCAAATTCTAAAATTAAATCTTGCAAAATTGAAGAGTAATATCATGATTCCTTGGGTGGTCTGCAGTAGACCGATGTTGGGACCTTCTGTATACAAAAGGAGAAAGACAGCAAAGTGAAATATTAAAAAATCACAAGAGGGCTCAACTAGGTTACAATATAGGTAATCTGGGGGTCTATCATACCCCAATGGCTCTATAGAGCAAAATCAGAGCCAGGTACAGCTATGACCCCATCATCCCCAGGAAGAACATCACTAGGCAGGAAGGTAATGAGACGGACAGATCTGTAGATCTTATGCTCATATTTTTAATAATTAAATTTCGGGGACTGGGGTTTCTGATACCCCACTTCACCTATCTAGGGTTAAGATGCGGGAGTGTCTCTAGAAACGTCTCTGTCCTTCTCCCTCTCATTAACCATTTTCGGATATTAGGTGCTGCACACCCGCTGACTTCAGTGACTTTGCCACAGCCACACCACACCACACAGCATACCTCTTTTCACACCACACTACACAGCGCACCTTCTTCTCACACCGCACCACACACCATTCCTTCTGCTTACACCACACCACTCCACGTGGCATACCATCTCACACCACAACACACCACATAGCAAACCTTCTTACACAACACAAGATGGCACAATATAATTTCTTCTCACACCACACCACACAGCATACCTTCTCACACCACACCACACAGCAAGCCATCTCACACCACACCACACAGCAAGCCTTCTCACACCACACCACACAGCATACCTTCTTCTCACCACACCACACGGCACACCTTCCCGCATCACACCACACCACACCACACAACATACCTTTTTCTCACATCACACCACACAAAATCACCCACACCACATCACACTAAAAGGACATTAAGCAAAGGACCGTTAAACTCCCTCATCTTGTACTTTTGTGCTTGTTAAGTAATGTCACCAGAGATGTAAACTGTAAATCCATTCTTTATTGTTATATACCATGGTAATCTCGCCTTGAGTCCCTACACGTCGCAAAGGATAATGTGAGACAGCCAGTTACCATTTCACCTAATATCAATACCTCACATGACAGCCAATTTTCACTTGTACTGAATCGCTGCCCTCATTACCAGTACCTTTGATAACCCACTCATGACCGCTGTTTCTCAATTTTCTTATGCTGCTGCACTCATTGGTCCATTTGGTACGATAACATCTTTTATTCCAGTCCTACAACCGCCGCAAGACTTTATCCAGCTCAGGGAGGCCTCTTGTAATTGTGATAGTAGTAGTAGTAGTAGTACTACTACTACATAAAGTAGCCATAATTATTATTATTAATACTGTACCACAGTATAAAAACTTTAACACCATGGCCACGCCACAGTATTGTTGTCAGTGCTCCAGTAGGCAGCATAAGTGTATCAGGTGCCCATGTGCAACAAACAGGTCACTGTGTACATACTGTAGGATGGGACCTTTCTGTATGAATGTGTTAGGGAATCACAGCCCACCAGAAGCGGCACTTGACTGCTCCCAACACGGCAGGCGACAGATTGGTGATATGGAAATTGATGGGGCGGTCACTGACAATATGCACGATCACACGGACATGCGTGGTGGTGAAAGACCCCGTGGTTATGCGAGGGATAGGGATGGACGCCAAGATGCGAGAGATATGGAAGCACTGGATGGGTTAAATCACCATGGGGAAGTGAATAGTAGTGAAGTTGGGGGTGAGGAACATCATGAGGTTTATAATAGAAATGAAACTCGGGATGAAGACCACCATAGAGGAGTGCATGAAAGAAGGAATCATCCAGGTATTATACGTCCTCAGAATGGTAGTGACACAAACAATGAGGAAGCAGAACAGCCTCAAAGGTCTGTGCGAGAAGGTCGTCCCACATACTGGATGGGCAAATCCCGAGAAAATGCAGTAACCTGGGTGAACACCACATATAATGAAATAGTTGGACGGTCCTCAAGTAACCTTTTTGAACCTTCCAAATGCAATGCTACAACTGACATGATCAAGGAAATCACTCGCCTGATAGCCAACTACAACAACAACACACCCATTGCCTCATTCTCTCTTAAGGTCCTTGCACTAATACCACATCTCTTCCTCAACAAGACCCACCCAAGAGCTAGCATTGCAGAAAATATTAAGGTCATCCAAAGGCGGATTTAAACATGGAAAAGAGGTGAAATCGACAACCTACTTGAAGAAGCAAGGGCCTTGCAGATGAGAATAAACAACCGAGGCAGAAGAAATCAGAATACCAACGATGTTGCAAGGATTTTTGGCAGTGAGATGAGACAGGGGAAGGTCTCGATGGCAACAAGATCCCTGTCAGCTGAATCACCAAACGAAGTACTTGACCTGACAGACGAAACAATGCAACAACTAAAAGAAAAACACCCAACCGCGCGACAAGCAAGTGCCCAGTCAAAGCTTGACGGCAACTACACTCCTCCCAATCCCATCATATATGACAGGATAACTGGAGATATGGTGTGGCGGAAGGCAATGCACACACAGGGAGGGGCAGGACCGTCAGGCCTGGATGCAAAATCTTGGTGAGTAATCCTCAGTAACATCAAGTTTGAGGAGGCAGCAACAGACCCATGTAACACCAATGCCTCACTGGCGAGGAAGCTGGCTTCAAGTCAGTGCAGTAACATCGAAGCACTGACGGCTTGCAGATTAATCCCCGTTGATAAGAATCCTGGATGCAGGCCCATCGGGGTGGGTGAAGTCTTAAGACGGATTATAGGAAAATGCATCATGGAGGTGGTGAAAGATGACGTGAAGCAGGCAGTTGGCAACCTCCAAGTGTGTGCAGGCCAGCAGGCAGGAGTTGAGGCAGCAGTTCACTCCATGAGGAAAATATCTGGGGAAGAGACCTGTCAGGCAGTATTATTAGTTGATACCTCAAATGCATTTAATTCCATCAACCGGGAGGCAATGCTGCACAATATCAAGGTTAAATGCCCAGCATTTGCCCAGTATGTGGAAAACACCTACAAAGAACCAGCAGACCTCTACATTGTGGATAAGACAGCGGCTCATGTTGTCGGTGTAATCCAGTCCACAGAAGGAACTACCCAGGGGGATCCCGTTGCCATGGCTATGTAAGCCCTGGCGATGACAGTGCTGCAACAACAGATCAAATATGAGGCCACCAATGTAAAACAGGTATCCTATGCAGATGATCTCACGGGTGCTGGCAAGGTGGAGGAAGTGAGGAAATGGTGGGACCTTGTAACATCTCATGGCCCTGAAATAGGTTACTACCCTAATGCAAGTAAGTCCATCTTGATCGTGAAACTAGCTTACTATCAAGATGCACAAGAAGCATTTAGAGGCACAAACGTGATAGTGACCAAGGAAGGTCAGAGGCATCTAGGGGCTGTGATTGGAACTAAGGAATTCAAAGACAAATATATGAGTGATAAGGTAAAGACATGGGTAGAAGAAATTCATACACTATCCAGCCACGTAAAAACAGAACCCCATGCAGCATACAGTGCATTTACCTATGGTGTAAAGCACAAGTGGACCTTCGTGATGAAGACCATACCAGACATCGAGTTGCTACTAGAACCACTGGCGGATACAATCAGGGATTCATTCCTCCCATCTCTAACCAATGGCCACATCCCCACACCAGAAGAGAGGGACCTTCTAGCACTACCACCCAGGATGGGAGGCTTTGGCATTATAAATCCAGTAGCCGTGGGAAGCTACGAACACAGAAATTCACTCAGGCTCACCGAATCCTTGTCACAGAAGATCTGCGCCCAGGTTAAGACGAGTGAAATCGACCACCAAAGGCAGAAAGACATAAAGACACAGATAAGCAAGGAGCTTGAAGCAAGACAAAAAGACCAGCTGGAGCACATAATCGGACATCTAACACCAGACCAGTGCAGAAGAGTTGAAATTGCACAGGATGTTGGGGCATCAAACTGGCCCACAACCCTGCCTCTCAAGGCAAAAGGCTTCCACTTCAACAAACAAGAATTTATTGATGCCATAGCCTTGAGATATGGGTGGCCAATAGAGACCCTACCTCCACACTGTGCCTGTGGCACTCTCTTTGATGCAAACCATGTAATGGATGAAGTACGCAACCTCACTGCCAACATGCTGCAGGAAAAATGTCATGATGTCACGATTGAGCCAGCTCTGCTACACCTGGACGGCGAGCACTTCACCCACATAACAGCAAACACGTCAAATGATGCAAGAGTGGATGTCAGTGCTCGAGGTTTCTGGACACGTGGGCAGAGGGCGTTCTTCGACATCAGGATATTCGATCCCATGGCAGCATGCCATCGTGAACTGTCTCTCGAAGCTGCACACAAGAGGAACGAACATAAAAAAAAATAGAAATTATCAAGAAAGGATCCAACACGTGGACCACGGTCGATTCACTCCCCTTGTGTTCACGACATCAGGTGGGATGGGTCCAGAGGCATTGAGATTCAATTTGAGAGGGGCAGAGGTTCTTTCTGAGAAGAAACGTCAACTGCAGAGTTCTGTTGTGGCCTTGATGAGATGTCGACTGTCATTCTCCCTCGTGAGGTCTGCTCTGCTATGTCTCAGGGGCACAAGGTCATCAGCCCTCAGGCCTGTCTCTCTGGCGGGTATGGATTACGAAACTACAGTGGTCAAGAGTCACATAGACCAGCGACTCCAATAGTTTAATATCTTTATTTACACTGTAATATCAATAAATATAAAATAAAGTAACAATAGTAATAGTAGATGGTTGGTAACCACAGCCGTTGGCATGCTTGGGGCCAACGGATTGTAATATGAGGGTTAGTGTTAACCTTCACATTACAACTCTAAATGGTGAACTGTATTAGCAAGGTTGGTTTTGATCTTCACAATATAATTTACCAATGGATGGAGGTGATTTTTATTTAAAAAAAAAGTGGTAGTAGTAGTAGTAGTAGTAGTAGTAGTGGTAGCAGTAGTAATAGTAAAAGTAGTAGTTGTTATAATTGTTATTGTTTTTGTTGTTATTGTTATAGTTAATGTTATAGATGTTTGTATTGTAGATGTTTTTGTTGTAGCTGTTGTTGTTGTTGTGATGGTGGTGGTGTGGATGTAGTAGTGGTGGTGGTCGCTCCAGGTTAATCTGGTTGTCAGCCTATAGGCTGAAGTTGCCATTTTCTAGTAGTCCACTTTCCTTCATTGGGGGATAGGGAAGGAAATGAGGGAGTAGACTGTAGCACCAGACAAACAGGGCAAAACTCTAAAGGTGGATGGAAAGCTGATGGCAGAGAGAGCTGGAGCTCCCGTTTCATTAGCCCTCGGGACTAACTTCTGACCATCCCCTTTTGCTGAACCTCTTAAGTGTTCCAGTAACACAGAGGGTAGCCCAGCATGCTCTTCCATACTAGTTCCTCACACTATCAACACCAAACTACATGCATATTACACACTATACTTCCTTTTCAAAATTTTGTACAAAATGGCATGGCAACACGAAGCCTCGGAATCCCTAGTGGGGGAGATCATAAAAGCCCACACCATCCGCCCCTCTCCCGGTGACGACCAAGCGGGATGCATGGGACCACTGTCTGACTCACTTCATTTCTGCAACATTCGTGGCCTTTCTTCTAACCTTCTCTCTATTTAGCAGCATCTGTCCTACTCTAAACCCCACCTTCTCACCCTCACAAAGATCAACTGTCTGCGGCTACTGACAACAAACCCTTCTCCGTATCCTTCTACTTGTTCTATACTCATTTCAAAGCCAAAGGTGGCTGTTGTGTATGTGTACACAATGTTTCTTGCTCTCATATTCCTGAACTTGAATCTTCCGAATTCTCTACTCCCTGGCTTCGACTATCTTGTCATTAACTGACTAAATATATCTGTGCTGTTTATTTCTACCCTAATTCTACTATGAAAAATTCTTCGACTACCATGCTTCTAAGATGGAACACTTTCTATCAATTTCCCAGTTCTCTTATGTCTCCATTGCAGGTGATTTCCATGTTTACCGTCACCTTGGGTTCTCCTCTCCTTTTGCTGATCCTTTTCTATCCTTAATGACCTAAAACAGCTAGCACAGCACCCTACCCGTATCCCTGACTGCTTTGGATAAAGTTCCAAATATTGACATCTTCCTTACAACTAATCCTTCTGCTTAAACTCTTAATCTTTTCTCTCCGCTGGGCTCCTCTGATCATAACTTTATCATCTTAACCTGTCCTACCGCTCCAGTAAGGCATGTGGACCCTCCCAACAAGCGGCAGATGTGGCACTATGGGGGTTGCTGATTGGGTGGCCCTCAGGCAGTGCTTCTTTGATTTTCCCTGGAATGACTATTGCTTCCATTGTCGAGAGTCATTTGAGTTTGTTTCATGCATTAATGAGCTTATGCTCTCTGGCAAGGAAGCATACATTCTTTTCTCATATCCTGTGACTAATAAAAAAAAAAAAAATGGTTTAATCACACTTGTTCTAATGCTGTCCACAACAAGGAGTAGGCATACAAAGGTACCGGAGCCAACCCACCATTGAATCTCATCTCTTTTATGTCTCTACCCAGAATCGTGCTAAGATGAGGTCCCTCCTGGTGTCCTCAAGAACTGTTCTTCTGTGCTTACACCCTGCCTAGGTAAACTTTGTCGCCATTTTCTGTCAACTTGAACCTTTCATTCTTCCTGGAAGTTTGCTCTGATTCAGCCTGTCCCAAGGAAGAGTGACCATTCCTTGCCTTCTAACTATCACCCAGTTACTTTAACATCTTGTAGTTCAGTTTCATTTTTTTTTAATCAATTCTTAACAAAATTAATTTAATGCACCCTTCCTGTCACAACCTCCTTTCTAATCGTCGGTATGGATTCTGGCAGGAAGCTCCACTGGTGATTTTCTCATCTATTTTTCAGACTCCTGGTCATCCTTCTTCGGGACTTTGGCAAAAGCTTTGCCATTGCATTTCACATCTCAAAGACTTTCAGTTGAGTCTGGCATAAATCTTTAATATCAAAACTGCCCTCTTACAGTGTCTGACCTATCTGTGTTTTCATCTTTAGCTTCCTTTCTGGTCGTTCTATAGCTGCTGTAGTAAACGGTCACCATTTTTCTCCTAGAGATGGCAATAGTGGTGTTCCTCAGGGCTCTGTCCTATCACCAACTCTCTTCCTTCTATTCATCAATGAAATTCTAAGCCGTTCATCTAACCCTATCCGCACATATGCTGATGGTTCCATTCTTCACTTTCCCATTTGCTTCTCGCTGCACCCAGTTACTTCAACAAACAAGGGATAAAGCACACAACATGCCTGACTTTGCTTACATCCTTAATTGGGGTAAAAATAATCTTTCTGTGTTTATCCTTCTAAAACTCAGTTCTTACTTTTTTTTTTTTTTTTACATGTCCGACTCTGGGCAAAGGCTTCAGGGCCTATCCCCAAGTCCCAGTAGTCCTTCTTGGGGCCCAGTAGTCCTCCTACATCTCCACATGTCACCATTTCGGCGCTAACACCCGCCATCCATATTGAATACAGACTTTGGCTGCCTCATACAGGACTGATGTACTGGTATTAGCGAGGGTACTTTTATCACATGTAGGAGGTCATCTAGTAGATCAGAAAAGTCTGCGTTTTACAAAATTCAAATCCTTAAACTGTTCCTTGCCCTAGCCGAGAATCGTTCCTGAGTCCATTAGGATTGCAGGCCGTCCCTCTACAGATTTTGCCCCCCCCCCAACTCTCAAAAATCTTACACAGAAGTATCCTCTAATTTTTACCAATATCCAACCCAGTCTTGCATCATCTTTAAACATACTTGGTTTTTCGTTCTCTCGGGATTTATCTTGGAAAAATCATATTACCTCACTTGTAAAGTCGGCTTCCAAGAGATTAGGTATGCTAAGCCGACTCCGTGCCTATTTTACCTTTGCACAGTTGTTGACTTTATACATTGGTTTTATTTGCCTCTGTGGAGTGTACAACTCTCATGCGTGGGGAGGCTCCCCACATACAGCTCTTCTCAACAAGGTGGAGTTAAAGGCTTTTCGTTTCGTTAACTTTCCTCCTTTTACTGGCTCCCTTGAACTTCAGTCTCTTCGCTGCTCTGTTGCATCTTTCTCTTTTTTCTATTGCTACTTCAATGGTCATTGCACCTCAGCTGTCTGCTTGCATCCCTCCACAACTTCCACGAGCTCATAGTACCAATCTAGCAACAAACTCGCATCCCTTTTCTGTCCAGGTCGGTAATGCAGGAGTTAACCGTTACTCCCAGTCCTTCATGTATGCAACATGTCATCTCTGGAACTGTCTTCCTCTACATGTACTACCTACTGTTTATGACTCCAGTCTTCCAAACGCAGTGTGTCCAGGCATCTCAAAATGAACAGATCTTGAATTTAGCTCTTATATCTTGTTTTTTCTTTTTTTTTTCCTGGGAGAAAATCTTTCGGGCTTTTGGCCTTAGATTCCTTCTTTCATGCATTAAAAAAAATGTGCATAACTGAGCAGGGAAACCCCCGTTTTATCAGTGCCACCGCGTGAAGGAGTCCCAATACAGCATCCCTCTCTTAGTGCAGGCATTATAAAGAATGTCCATGAGCTCCTTTACTGTGAGGCTGCCTTTGTTTATCTCATTCTGCTCTTGCCAAACGATCTTATTTACCTTCAAAGGAAGTCAGTTATATTGAACTTAGGAAGATCTATAACTTTGAAGAAATTAACAAGACTACATTATTTAAATTCCCTGAGGTGACATTTTATTTCCTTACTACACTGCTTTACTCCAACTTGATCTATAATTGCCATCTTTTCATCCTGAATTCTGAGCTGCAGAGAGAAGTTAACACTGGAATATGATGCTTGTCACGAGGATGTGCTATGGAAAGGATGTACAGCCATAGCATAGCCTTTTTCCTCCAATGACCTACTTGAAATAAGCTGCAAAAGGACGAAAATTTGGGCCAAGTTAATGTAAAACGGAATCACTACCAGTCGTTTCCAATCGGCTTACTGAAACTCCTTGTAATTAACCCGTCACGTCCCTAGCTATTTCGCACCTCCGACACCCCCCAATCCCGAAGAATTTTCATTTTTTTTTTTTTTTTGGCTAAAACCTCCGCTTTTGGTGAAAAACATCGAAATTCATAGAGAAATCGCTCACCTGAGGTTTAAAATACTCGATCCAGGTAGCAGTACCTCCTTACCTGACTGGGTTTTCTAACAGGTTGGCACCAAAGAAAACGAGTTCTATGGGAGGGTAACTATTTCACACCACTCATAAACGGTATTTATTTAATTACTTGGTACGAATTTATATGTAGTACAAGAGTATATTGGTTTTCAAACAGTAATATAGGCATTATAAGCATTGTTTCACTAACTAACTCATCATCATACCTGACCTTTTGCCACATTACCTGATCATCATTTCTGGCTGTTTCTTCCTCTAATGCTATGTAAACTTTATCCTCCACATTGTCATCGATTGAGGAATCACTCTGGCCCTGAATGTCTTTATTGGCTAGGTCACTGGTAACAGGTGAATTGCCGAGACAATGGCATGCGGGGGGAGGAGGGGGAGGTTATGCGGTGTAAGGCTATACTACAAAATTTAATTATCAGTGGAACAGTTATATCTATAATTCATCAATTAATAATTCATATAAAAGGGTTAATCATTGTCCCTAATTACGTGCAATCAAACTAGAGCATAACTGATGGCAGCCAATCTTCTCTTGTGCTGTATCGTTGACCTCATTAATATCACTACCTTTGGCAACCCACAATTAAATTAATTACATTCCTTTCATTATAATACAAATCCCCGCAGCCGTCCAATAAATCCCACTCGTGTATTTTATGGGATGGATTTGCATGATTAAATGGCGGAACTGAAATACTAATTTAGTGTTGATGCAATTACTTTCCCCCAAGCATCGATGCTGACGGAGTTACGATATGCACAGACCACAACGAATTGCTGGCCTTATTATCTGGTTCTGCCTAAACTATTTATGTAATTTAACTTTTTTTTTTTTTGGGGGGGGGCATTCTTGTTATAAGGACATGATTTTAGTCCACGTAAAACCCTCTGATAATTGAAAAATAAAAATAATCATCAACCCTTGCAGTAGACAACGGCGTTTCTTTTTTCGCATATAACCTTGCAATCACTGAATGATTATAATCATCTTAGATGAGACCTGTTGTCATTAAAGGGTTAATGTAAACGGATTTACTCTAACTGTAAAAGGCAGTGTTTAGAAAAGTTGAAGGATAAGATGGGTCAGTGATGGGGTCGGTGTGGAACTTGCCAATCATGTTTGCTGAGTTTTACAACTTCATACATGACAGTCGTGATATTTGCTGTCGAAAAATGTTCCAGCGTTGCTAAGCACAATAATATGTGGCCTATCACTGTGAAACATTGTAAAATCACAAAAACATCACTGAAGCTTGGTAATGATCTCTTCAACTGATATCTTTTACCGGCAGTGGACATCATTATGGCAAGCAAGAACACCGTTATATTCTTAACTGGTGTTTGGGATTAAACCCTTATAAAACACATCTGGTTTGAGTACCTTTAGCCACAAGGCCAGCAAATGTCTTACTGTAATTGCCTGCTTGGCCTGTATATATATATATATATATATATATATATATATATATATATATATATATATATATATATACGATCTGTCAGTGCACAGTCACCTGAAGCTAGATCAACATATATTTTACAAAAAACAAATAAAAATTAATAACATCCGGACAATGAAATTAAGGTCACTGTGGCATCTCAAGAGTGGGTCTTCATCTGAAGGAATTGGGTCACTCCAACAATTTGATCACTATGTTGTGTTCCCTTGATTTGTGATGAGCTTTAGTTGTGAGGGACGAGCAAGTCTCCATGGTTACTAGCCATAATTACCCTCTTGACTCCACTTGCCCTTTACCTGAACTGAAAATGGTTAGGGAGCTTTGTCCGGTAAGAACAAACGAACTATCGTTCCCCTTCTACTTTTCCAATATATATTGTTACATAGCCTATGATTTCATCATCCTTTGTGTAATTTTAACGCACAGTATGCTGCATGTTTGATCACGAGCGTGTTCTGCCTCAGTCCCCCCCTTCTACCGTTATAGTAGAGTAAGTCGTCCTTTCTGTTGTCCAGAGCGGGATTGTCAACTCTATGTCCCCATGGCTTCATTTGCGCGTCCTTCTTACAAGTTGTATCAAGCTCTGCCGGCCCCTATATAATGAGCTCAGTCTCTGCATCATGGCCACTTAGATCTGCTCCTAATTTTGTTCACATCTCTGTCCTCCCCTGTACAGATATTATTATTGTGAGTGCTCAAGAAATCTCCAAACATCTAGCAGCTGTGTGTAATTTGAGTATCACTGTTGTTGCATTTTTTCTTGTATTGTGTAGCATATGGTTGATTCTTAGGCCTAGTGAGGTCTTTGTGATTAATGTAGAGTTTTATATCAGTCATTTTTGATAATAGTTTGTATCTGTATTAATTTATCTGGCATTCACTGAGTATTATCTGGTATCTCATTTTATCAGGGCTGACTTAGATAAATTTACTCTTGCTAATTTCGTGTTAATAGAGGCTATTGCAGTTAACCATATATTTAACCTGTTTATTTGCCATTACATTATCCTTATGAGTCCTGAATGTTTTGTTGTTATTTTGAGCATTAAACTTTAACTTGTAATTTTACCTAACTCTTTTGTTTTGAACCTGGAACTTTACGGGACAGTAGTGATTTTCAGTATTCTCACTTAAAGTGTACATTATCTTCCTCTGTTCCGTAACATAAATTTGGCGACCTCATATCAGGATATTCAGGATATTATCATAAGGATATTGCTTGATATTTTGTGACTGTTACTTATTCATGATGTCTACTATTACTAGACTTGATGAAGCCAAAGATTTTTTGTCAAATGTGCAAACAGTGTGTGATATACTGTAGAAAACAGAACAAAGAATGAACTTAAGATTGTTGCTCAACAATTGGGATTTGTTGTTCGCTCTCATCAGTCTAAAGATCAAATTGTTGACATGATTAATGAAAGCTTGTTTAATGTAACTCCTCCAAATGAGCAAACACAGATTGAATTAGCTAAGTTACAGCTAGCCCTGCAGGAGGCTAAGGCTAAGGAGGCGGAGTCTCGTGTTAAGGAGGCTGAATTTCAGGCAAATGCTCGTATTCAAGAGGCACAGGCACAGGCTCAGGCACAAATTGAACTTGCCAGGATTCAGGCAGACCATGAGTATCGCATGAAACAAGGTGGAACTGGATCATCTAGCTCTGATGATTTTGATGTGGCTAAAAATGTTAAACTTGTCCGTCCTTTTAATGAATCTGATTTAACAAAGTATTTTCAGTTGTTTGAGAGGGTAGCTACAGGTTTTAGTTGGCCCAAGGAGTATTGGCCAGTACTCCTGCAAACTGTTCTCACTGGTAAAGCTCAAGTAACTTATGCATCTTTGCCTCAGGATCAGTCTGATAATTATGATGTAGTTAAGAGCTTGATTCTTAAGGCCTATGAGCTTGTTCCTGAAGCCTATAGAGTAAAATTTAGGACAACTTACAAGCAAGATAAGCAATCCCATGTTGAGTATGCAAAAATCAAAGAAGATCTGTTAGAGCAGTGGTTAAATTCTAAGAATGTGGATTCTGATTTTGACAAATTTAAGCAGATGATTTTGCTGGAGGACTTCAAAAGGTGTATTTATAAAGATGTAAGCCTATATCTTGATGAGAAAAGAATAGATAATTTGTCTGATGCTGCAGTTTTAGCTGATGAGTATGTTCTCACTCACAAGAGATATTCTAGAGAAAAAGGGAAAGCTGAGAGTAAGTACGTTGCCTCTACTCAGAGTACAGGTAACAGGAAAGAGAATAAAGATGATGTTTCTCAGGAAGTAAATACCAGCTTCACCTCTAGATTTCAGAAAAGTAAATGTACTTATTGTAGTAAGCTTGGTCATACTACGGAGAGATGTTTCAGGAGACAGTGTGATGTGAACAAAAAGGCGTCTTTAAATATTCAGTCAATTGGTCTAGTGTCCACTCTTGAGAGTTCCCAGAATTCTTTAACTGAGTTAACTGAACCTGCTTTGAGGGGTAACTTAAATTTTCATGATGGAGCTCCTCTTTTGAGCAGTAACGTGGGTGACACTCTCAAGAGTTCATGTGCTAATTTCCTGTCTGATGGTTTTGTCAGTCCTCTGGACAGTAATGACAGGAAATCAGTTAAAATATATCGTGATACAGGTGCTTGCCAATCCCTTATGCTGACCAGTGTTCTAGGCTCTAATGTTAATTCCTCTGATGAAACTGTAATCTTACAAGGTGTAGGGAATAATTACTTCTCTGTCCCTCTGTGCAGAGTGAATTTAGAGTCTGGTTTTGTTAATGGTTCCGTTATGGTTGGGTTGGTTGAGACACTCCCAATGTCAGGTGTAACTTTCTTACTTGGAAATGATATTGGTGGAAGTCAAGTGTGTCCAGCTCCTCAGTTGCCTAGTGAGCCAGTGGCTGCGTCCCAGGATTGTGATGTCCCTGATGTGTTCCCTGCATGTGCTGTCACTAGGGCTAAGTCTAAAGTTACTGGTGATTTAGAGGATAATGATGATGATGATGTTATCCTAGCTGACACTTTTCTTGCTAATTTGGACCACTCACCAGATGAGGCAGTACCCCGTAGTGTTGATAATTTGTCTCGTCAAGAGTTGGTTGAGTTGCAGGTTGCTGACCCTGAGTTGAAAGGTCTAGCTAACTCTGCTTACAGTGAGGTAGAGTCAGCCGTGCTTCTACTTGTTATTATGTAAAGTCAGGAGTACTTATGAGGAAGTGGAGACCCCCAACAGCATCAGCCGACTGTGAATGGGAGGTTGTACATCAAGTTGTCATCCCTCGTGTTTGTAGGCAGGATATCATTCGAGTGGCTCATGATTCCAGTTTGGCAGGACACCTTGGAGTGAGGAAGACTGTGGCACGCATTTTGAAACACTTCTACTGGCCAGGTATCTTCAGGGATGTTTCCTGGTATTGTAAGTCTTGTCACACCTGTCAAGTTGTGGGGAAGTGTAATCAGACTGAAAAGGTTGCACCTCTAGTTCCCATTCCTCCTTTTGAGGCGCCTTTCACCCGTGTGTTGGTGGATATTGTGGGCCCTCTTCCTAAGACTTCTTCAGGATTTTCTTATGTGTTGACCATGATTGATATGGCTACTCGTTATCCTGAAGCCATTCCACTTAGAAACATCTCAGCAAAGAACGTGGTTAAGGAAATGCTAGGGTTCTTCACAAAGTTTGGTCTGCCCAAGGAGGTACAGTCAGACTGGGGAAGTAATTTCATGTCAAACGTTTTCAAGCAGTCTCTGAAAGAGTTGGGCATCACCCAGATCACGTCTTCAGCTTACCATCCCCAGACCCAAGGAGCGTTGGAGAGATATCATCAAACACTCAAATCGATGCTCAAGAAATACTGTTTGGAACATCAGAAACACTGGGATAAAGGTCTTCCATTCGTTGTGTTTGCTGCAAGAGAATCTCCAAATGAATCACTGGGCTTTTCACCTTTTGAACTACTGTTTGGCCATGAAGTAAGAGGACCCCTTAAGTTACTCAAGGAATGCTGGCTGTCGGAGGAAGATGACGTCAACCTGCTGGAGTATGTGATGAAGTTCAAAGAACGGCTGTCCACTGCTTTACAGCTGGCGAGAGAGAATTTAGGAGCTGCTCAGGAGAAGATGAAGACTTGGTATGATAAGAAGTCCAGGTTACGCCACTTTCAGCCAGGAGATCAGGTTTTGATTCTGCTACCAGTTCATGGGCAACCTCTTCAAGCCAAGTTTAGTGGTCCTTATTTCGTGGAGAAGAAACTCAGTGATGTCAACTATGTCATCGCCACACCAGATCGTAGAAAGAACAAGCAACTATGTCACATCAACATGCTAAAGTTATATCACAGGCGGGACGAAAATAATCCAGTCTGCACTGTAGCTATTCCACCCGAGTCTGCAAGTGAAGCTCTCCCGTGCAGTATGAGCCTGAGTGATAGTTTGGGGAAGAATCCTGATATTATGAATGATCTCCAGACTAAGCTTTCTCATCTACCTCCCAAGGAAAGGCAGGAGTTTTCGGCATTACTGCAGGAGTACCCGCAAGTGTTCCGTGCCACTCCAGGAAGAACCACTGTGTTGATGCATGATGTCGATGTTGGAGACGCAAAGCCAATTAAATTGCCTCCTTACCGTGTGAACCCAGTGAAAGTTCCTCTCATCCAGAAGGAGCTTGGCTACCTGTTGGACCACAAGATGATTGAGCCCTGTCAGAGCGAGTGGAGTTCTCCTGTCACTCTGGTCCCTAAGCCGGGTGGGTCACAGCGGCTTTGCATTGACTACAGACGTGTTAATCAGATAACTAAAACAGACACTTACCCTCTCCCTCGTGTGGAAGATTGCATAGACAAGATCGGAAAGGCTAGGTACATAAGTAAGTTTGATTTGTTAAAGGGATACTGGCAAGTACCTATGGCTGAACGTGCTAGGGAGATCTCATGTTTTGTAACATTAGGAAAGACCTTTGCATGGTCTGTAATGCCATATACAGATTGTTTTAGAGTAATAAGAAATTTCCTTTGTAAATTTCTTTTTTCTTTGTGGGGAGGTGTTACATAGCCTATGATTTCATCATCCTTTGTGTAATTTTAACGCACAGTATGCTGCATGTTTGATCACGAGCGTGTTCTGCCTCAGTCCCCCCCTTCTACCGTTATAGTAGAGTAAGTCGTCCTTTCTGTTGTCCAGAGCGGGATTGTCAACTCTATGTCCCCATGGCTTCATTTGCGCGTCCTTCTTACAAGTTGTATCAAGCTCTGCCGGCCCCTATATAATGAGCTCAGTCTCTGCATCATGGCCACTTAGATCTGCTCCTCATTTTGTTCACATCTCTGTCCTCCCCTGTACAGATATTATTATTGTGAGTGCTCAAGAAATTTCCAAACATCTAGCAGCTGTGTGTAATTTGAGTATCACTGTTGTTGCATTTTTTCTTGTATTGTGTAGCATATGGTTGATTCTTAGGCCTAATGAGGTCTTTGTGATTAATGTAGAGTTTTATATCAGCCATTTTTGATAATAGTTTGTATCTGTAATAATTTATCTGGCATTCACTGAGTATTATCTGGTATCTCATTTTATCAGGGCTGACTTAGATAAATTTACTCTTGCTAATTTCGTGTTAATAGAGGCTATTGCAGTTAACCATATATTTAACCTGTTTATTTGCCATTACATTATCCTTATGAGTCCTGAATGTTTTGTTGTTAGTTTGAGCATTAAACTTTAACTTGTAATTTTACCTAACTCTTTTGTTTTGAACCTGGAACTTTACGGGACAGTAGTGATTTTCAGTATTCTCACTTAAAGTGTACATTATCTTTCTCTGTTCCGTAACAATATATATATATATATATATATATATATATATATATATATATATATATATATATATATATATATATATATATATATATATATATATATATATATATATATATATATAGACGAAACTCGAAAATGAGAAAAATGTGAGGCAGAGGTACTGATGTGTAACTATACTGTAATTACTAACTGCTTAGGCTACTAATATATCATTCGCTATGGAAGTTTACAAATTCCAGTGAGCATTGTTTATGGATCAGAACACGAGCATATACGACTCACGGCCCAGCTTGGAAGCACTGATGAAATGAGATGAAGTCCAGTGTGGGAAGTGCTCGGGCAGGCGGTTCTGTACAGGACCTCAGGTAGTGCATTACACACGTCCAGGGTTGACACTGTAGTGAGGAGGATGCTTACTAACATCTCTTTCTTACTGGTTTATTTCTGATTCTACTCCGTTAAATATGTTCTTCGTGTGTTATTCCCGCAATCTATGTTGATATTAAAAATATATACTCGTATGAAGCAAAAAAGGAGAATTTCAACTGGTATTTTGGAAAATATATCGTTAAGAAAGAGGTGCCAGGGAGCCTTCTTAGCTGACGAGAGTACGAGCCAAGGACTGTAGACTGTGTCCGGTGTTTGAAAAGATTACATTGAAGTAATATAAATTATTATAGATAAATCAACTACGAGATGGCTGATATTACCTGTATCATCATTGTCAATGGTATCACTAAGGATTACATGTCATCACACAACATACGGGCCCGTATTCTCGTCGGTTAAGGAATCTCTCTAACAATTCTTCCTAAGCGATTTATTTTGCTTATTACATCATACTGTCGGATTATGTGTCATATCAATCTTTCCATTATCACCATACATAGCATAAGCAACGTAAAAAACGGTATTAACCAGTCTTATCCAAAAATAAATCGCTAAAGAAGAGGTGCTAGAGTGCCATCTTTCTGACGAGAATACAATCCATGTTCTAAGTAGCAGGACCTACTTCTCGCCACCTAAGCTAAGTACCCCATAGTGTTATCAGCTGACCAATCGATATTACAGGGCTGACGTATTAGGGTTGGGCGTTACGACGTATGATAATCACAAAATACATAGTGAGCTGATTATTTGATGTTTTAGTAATTTGTGGGAAATAAATTAAGGTACATGTTTATGCCACTCAGCTACCTAATGTCCATATGAGAATAATATTAAATATTTGCCTTTATTTTAAGCTAAGGTGAAAGTGAGGCAAAGGATGTTCCGTGAGTATAATAATATTTTGTTGTTATTGATGTCCCTGTACATTATTTAACCCAGTCATTTACATACGAGTGGAAATTTAAGTCTATCAGTGGGCGACCAGGGCTAGTCGTGACAATAATTTCTCCAATATATGTGTAGGATGGACATATTTAGCATATTCAGTTTAGAAGTACCTTGGGATGATTTCTTCAAGTAGAGAGAATGGAAAATGAGACACTGACTAGGTGAGTGTAAGGCGAAGACTGTGGTTAAGGAAAGTGTGGATTCGGTGGGAGGATGAGATGAACAGGTACTAGAAAGAGGGGGAGAGGGGGAAGATGGCATAAAAAATATGAAGCACTCATGTATATATATACATATATATATATATATATATATATATATATATATATATATATATATATATATATATATATATATAGCTCCAGTGCGGCCTGTGGACCCTTCTAAGAAACGTCGACTGTGGCACTTTGGAGCTGCAGATTGGGAGGCCCTCAGGCAGTACTTCTTTGATTTTCCATGGAATGATTATTGCTTCCATGGCCGGGATCCATCTGAGTGTGCATTGCGCATTACGGAGGTTATTCTCTCGGGCATGGAAGTTATACTCCTTTCTCATATCCTTTGACTAATGCAGGAAAGCCATGGTTTAATCACGCATGTTCTAATGCTGTCCGCAGCAAGGAGAGGGCCTATAAAAGGTACCGGAGCCAACCCACTCCTGAATCACATCTTTTTTACGATTCTGCCCGTTATCGTGCTAAGTCTGTTCTTCGCTCTGCTAAAAATAATTTCATCAGTACTAAATGCTCTCAACTCTCCAACTCGAATTCTTCTCGCTCCTTCTGGCACCTTGCCCAAAACCTTTCTAACAACTTTATCTCATCATCCTTCCGTCCTCTGTTCTACTCTGATGGTTCTGTAGTTATTTCTCCGACTGATAAAGCAGATCTATTCGCTCAGACATTCTCCTCCAATTCCACCTTAGACAATTCCTCTGCTGTTCCTCCATCACCTCCCTCCTCTGACTTCCTCATGCCTGACATGAAAATATCTTCACCTGATATATATTCTGACATCACAGGCATCAATACTAACAATGCATTTGGGTCTGATGGAGTCCCTCCTGTTGTCCTCAAGAGCTGTGCTTCTATACTTACACCCTGCCTAGGTAAACTCTCTTGCCTTTGTCTGTTAACTTGAAAATGTCCTTCTTGTTGGAAGTTTGCTCTCACTCAGCCAGTCCCAAAGAAGGGTGACCATTCCCAACCCTCTAACTATCGTCCAACTGCTTTAACATCCTGTATTTCAAACGTTTTCGAGTCAGTTCTTAATGGAAAAAAATTTAAAGCATCTTTCCAATCACAACCTACTTTCTGATCGTCAGTATGGGTTCAGTCAGGGACGCTCCACTGGCGATCTTCTCATCTGTCTTTCAGACTCCTGGTCATCCTCCTTTCGGGACTTAGGCGAAAGCTTTGCCATTGCACTTGACATCTCAAAGGCTTCCGATCAAGTCTGGCATAAATCTTTAATTTCTAAACTGCCCTCTTACGGTTTCTATCCTTCTATCTGTGCCTTCATCTATAGCTTCCTTTCTGGTCTTTTTATAGCTGCTGTTGTAGACGGCCATCGCTCTTCTCCTAGATTTATCACAGTGGTGTTCCTCATGGCTCTGTCCTATCACCAACTCTCTTCCTTTTATTCATCAATGACCTTCTAAGCTGTACATCTAACTCTATCCACTCGTGCGCTGATGATTCCACCCTTCACCTTTCCATTCTGTTCCCGCAACGTCCATCTCAGCAGTTACTTCAACAAATAAGGGATGAGGCTATGGCACACCTAATGTTTGACTTGGCTCGTATCTCTGATTGGGATAAAAATAATCTTGTTTTTAATGCCTCAAAGACTCAGTTCTTACACCTATCAACCCAACAAAATCTTCCACAGGTCTACCCACTAATGTTTAATAATATTCAGATTAATCCAGAATCATCCTTGAACATGCTTGGGGTTTCATTCACTCGGGGCTTATCTTGGAAAGATCATATTGCATCTCTTGTAAAATCTGCTTCCAAGAGATTAGTTGTACTAAGCCGACTCCGTTCTTTCTTTACCTCTGCACAATTGTTGACTCTGTACACGGGTTTTATCTGCCCCTGTGTGGAGTACAACTCTCATGTGTGGGGAGGCTCCCCACATACAGCTCTTCTTAATAAGGTGGAGTCAAAGACTTTACGTCTCATGAACTCTCCTCCTTTTACTGGCTCCCTTCATCCTCTGTCTCTTCTCTGTACTGTTGCATCTTCATCTCTTTTCTATCTCTGCTTCAATGGTCACTGCTCCTCTGAACTCTCTGCTTGCATCCCTCCACCTCTACGACGGGAGCGTAGCACCCGTCTAGCAGCAAATTCTCATTCCTTTTCTGTCCAACTATTGAATGCAAGAGTTAACTATTACCCCCAGTCCTTCATTTTTGCAACAGGTCAGCTCTGAAACTGTTTCCCTCTGTCTGTACTTCCTGCTAGCTATGATCTGCAATCCTTCAAATGCGGTGTGTCCAGGCATCTCGAAATGATCAGATCTTGAATTTGGCTCTCTCTCTTGTATTTTTTTTTCTCTTGGAAGGATCAGTTATTGCGGGTTCGTGGCCTTTGGTTCCTTCTTCATGACATTATATATATATATATATATATATATATATATATATATATATATATATATATATATATATATTATGGTAAGAAGAAGGAACCAAAGGCCAGGAGCCCACAAACTATTCCTTTTAAGAAAAAAACAAAAACAATACAAGAGAGAGCCAATCATTTCAAGATGCCTGGCCACACCGCGTTTAAATGTCTCGAGATCATAGGAAGCAGGAAATACAGACAGAGGGAGACAGTTCCAAAGTTGACCTGTTGCATAAATGAAGGACTTGGAGTAACGATTCTCTTGCATTAGAGAGCTGAACAGAAAAGGGATGAGAGTTTGTTGCTTGATGGGTGCCACACGCCTGTCCTAGGGATGCAAATAGACAGTTCAGAGGAGCATTGACCACTGAATAAGAGATAGAAAAGAGATAAAGAAGCATCTGCACAGAGATTAGACAGAGGTTGAACGGAGCCAGTAAGAGGAGGAGAGTTAATGAGTTGAAAATTCTTTGACTCCACCCTATTGAGAAGAGCTGTATGTGGGAAGCCTTCCTACACATGAGAGTTGTACTCTACACAGTGGTGAATAAAACCCGTGTATAAAGTCAACATCTGTGCAGGGGTAAAGAATGTATCGAGTCAGCTTAGCACAACTAATCTCTTGGAAGCAGATTTTACAAGAGATGTAATATGATCTTTCCAAGATAAGTCCCGAATGAATGAAACCCCAAGCATGTTCAAGGATGATGCAGGATTAAGCTGAATATTATTAAACATTAATGGGTACTCCTCTGAAAGATCTTGTTGGGTTGATAGGTGTAGGAACTGAATCTTTGATGCACTAACCCTCCCATTTTTGTGGGGCTCCCCCACCCCCTGAAAACCTGGTTAATTTTCGATTTTTTTTTTTTTTTTTGCTCAAACATTCCCTTTTGGTGAGAAACTAATGAAAATAAGTAAGTTGCTCCTGTCACCCCTAAGTGCTTCTAAGGTGGGTCCCCCCTCACCTCAGCCAGGTGTTTTGTGGCCGGGCAATTGCGGCTGCTCCGTTTTCTACAGTGGGAAGGAGGAGGGTAACTAATCAAAACTAATGTAAATACAAATGATTATTTTTACATTTTTTTACTACAAAAGTACATATACAGCAACAATATTGTGATATATATATATATATATATATATATATATATATATATATATATATATATATATATATATATATATATATATATATATATATATATCCTGTATTTTTTTTTTTAATAACAGAATGGAGGAAGGAAAAACAAATGGGGAAAAAAAAAATAATCCATACACCAGATTACTGGTGTCCTCTATTCATAAAATATCTGTAACAGTTAGACTTGAACAGTTGCGGGTTGAAATTTGGAGGAAAACAACTCTGGGGAAGCGAGTTCCAGAGAGATGCAGTTCGGGGAATGAAAGAATTCTGATCGGCAGAAGTTCTGCAATATGGTTGAGTGACATTCCAGTCATGAGCGCTACCAGATGCCCGTGTAGCACAAGGGAAGGCATGGAGAGGTGGCACCATGGACGCAACTTCGTCTGAGCATTTGCCAAAAAAATATCTGTAAAATAATGCAAGGGAGGCAACATTCCTTCTTACTTGCAGAGGAGGTAGTTTATATGTAATGGCAGGGTTGTTAATGATTCTAACAGCTTTATTCTGAATTTTGTCTAGTTGTCTTAATGCAACCTCTCCACAACCATTCCACAAGGGTGAGCAATATTCAAGCTGAGAGCGCACATGACTTTTATAAATTATAGCTAACTGCTCATTGGTGAAGAAGTTACAGACTCTGTACAATATCCAAGTTTCTTTGAGGCGGTTTAAGCAAGTGATCTGACATGAGAGGTCCAGCTGAGGGCACTGTTAAGTGAAACACCAAGAATTTCAATACTTTTGGAGATGGGAATATTAGTAGCACTGAAGGTAATGTACGAATCTGGCAATATCTGTCTATTAGTAAACTGTATATATTTAGTTTTACTAGCATTAAAAGAGACACGGTTGTTTTGTCCCCATTCACTGATTGTAGCTAGATCTTGATTTATGGAGATGGCTGTATTGAGTTGAGAGGTAGAGATATTAGACTTTGTAAATGGATGTCTGAGTGTGAATGAACTATGTAGTGTTGAGTCATCTGCATATGAGTGAACGGGATTGTGAGTGACAGATAAGAGATCATTAATATGAACCAGAAATAGGGTTGGCGCCAGAACTGATCCCTGCGGCACGCTGGCGTTAATTGAGTGGAAATTCGAATATACATCATCTACTTTTACTCTTATTTTCCTGTCACTAAGATAAGAAGAAATCAAAGGAACAAAAGACGTGAGTCCATAGCAAGGGAGTTTGGACAGCAGGGAACGGTGCCATACTCTGTCGAAAGCTTTAGAGATATCAAGAGCTACTGCATGAGTTTCTGCAAAAAGATCAATTGATTGATGGATGGTATGAGTTAAGAGATTGAGTATGTCAATGGTGGATCTTTCGTGGCGAAAACCGTATTGTCTATCACTAATTAAGTTGTTAGATTCAAGATGTTTAACAATATGCTTATTAATTAAAGTTTCAAATACCTTACCAAGAGAAGATGTGACAGCTATTGGTTTGTAATTGGAGGGGTCAGAAGAACTTCCTTTCTTCGGAACTGGGTGGATATTGGCTTCTTTCCATGAATTTGGTAATAAAGAAGTACGTATGCATAGTCTGAATAATTTGGCTAGGACAGAGGCAAGTTCAGGGGAACACTTTTTCAAAACAATTGGCAGAATTCCATCTGGGCCTGGAGCTTTGTTGGTAGGTAAATTGTCTAGGATGGATTTTACGAATCTTGTCTGTATTTTAAGTGGGGCAATTTCGGGAGAATCAAGTTCCAGTACTGAGACATTCTGGCTGGTATCATCTATGGTAGAGTTTCTTGCAAATGTACTAGCAAAGATATCTGCTTTCCCACGTGGGTCATTTGTAATATTGCCATCTGAAGATTTTAGTGGAGGAATGGAAGATGACTTGTTAAAGTTATTATTGAAAGAATTAAGAGTTGACCAGAATATTCTATTGTCATTAGGGTTGTTAAGTAGTTTTGATGCTTGCTTTTGAAGAAAGTTTGATTTAGATAGATTTAATACAGCTTTTGCATGATTTCTAGCAATTTTAAATTGGGAGAGTGATTCAGATGTTTTTGATTTTAAGTAAGAGTTATATGTTAATGACTTTTGGGCTGTTGCTCTGGCACAATTGCCATCAAACCATATTGGTGAGTTTGATCTTTTAGTGAATTTTTTACTTGGTATGAATAAATCCATACCAGCTAGTATTAAGTCGTAAATGTGGGACTGGGCAGAATTGGGATCACTAGAGAAGAAAGACTGCCATGGAACATCCGCAAGATAATTTCTAAATCCATCCCAGTCTGCCCTGTCAAAGTGCCATCGGGTCACCCTGACAGGTTCGGAATGGGGAGGTGTAAGAGAGTTAACTAATGAGGATTTGATGAGATTGTGGTCAGAGGATCCAAGTGATGACAGTACCTCTATCCTGTATTGATCTGGATTATTTGTCAAGAATAAATCCAAGAGATGGGCATTATGGTCAGGATTATCAGGTATTCTGGTTGATTGCTTTACCAACTGGGTGAGATTAAACGATTCCGTAAACAGCTCGCATTCTAGACCAGCGTCGTCAGTCCGGGCAGAATGCAATAACCATTCAACACTGTGTATGTTAAAATCACCCAAAATGGTAATTTCATTGCCAAGGGCAAGGTCAAGGTTACTCAACTGAGTGGATATGGAATCAAATACACTGGGTTCCGAAGAAGCATTGGGGGAACGATAAACTACACAGATATATTTGGTAATGTTTTGGCAATTTAATTTATATAATGAGTAATCAAAACTGGATGAAGTGAAGTTTAAAATAGTATCAACTGCATATTGGGATTTGATATAACAACAGGTGCCGCCCTTGTTTCGAAAGTTTGTAAGGAGATGGTAACCGGGAAAACAAAATGGAGATAAATCGGTAGAGGGTGAGATTTGTGGTTCTGTGAGGAAAAGGGCCAAAGGGGATATGGACTGTAGGAAAAAATGAACTGAGTTTAAATTTGTGGTAAGGCCGCGGATGTTGGTAAAGAATAAGGCCGCACCGTCACCTCTTCACCGACGAGCATTCCCAGAAATAGCAACAGTCGCTGCCGGCACAGTCGCTTGATGGCGACCGGGAGGACCCTGTGCCTCCAGCCCTACCCTGCCGGTGGTGGCAATCCGAGGTACCACCTCATTTGATTGTAAGATTGCAGCGGCCATTACTAAAGATGTGAATAGAAGGTGTGATATGTTTTGTGCATGTAGTGTGGTGTAGACAGTTGAAGGTAGAGGTATTATGAGAGCATGCTGGCCTACTCTCTGTGTAAATGAATGCACTGAAAATGTTCATATATATATATATATATACCGGGCATATAAAAAATTGGATGAAAATAACATGTTCATAATGGTACCACCCATAAATCTCCGATTTCTGACACACTTGACTAGCTGATACTGTTGTTTCCACTGTCGACAGCTAGAGGAAGGGCTCATGCGTCTGCCACGAATCACCTGCAAGATTTGAAAAATGTGCACGCAATGTGCCTTGCCACTGCAAATCGTATGGTGTACGATGGCAGGTCACTGTCGTACGACGTACAATGTTGGGAGGGTATGGGTTAAAAACAAGATTATTTTTACCCCAGTCAGAGATACGTGCCAAGTCTGACATTAGGTGTGCCATAGCCTCATCCCTTGTTTGCTGAAGTAACTGCTGAGATGGACGTTGCGGGAACCGAATGGAAAGGTGAAGGGTGGAATCCTCAGCATACGAGTGGATAGGGTTAGATGTACTGCTTAGAAGGTCATTGATGAATAAAAGGAAGAGAGGTGGTGATAGGACAGAGCCATGAGGAACACCACTGTTGATAGATCTAGGAGAAGAACAATGGCTGACTACAACAGCAGCTATAGAATGACCAGAAAGGAATCTGTAGATCAAGGCACAGATAGAAGGATAGAAACCATAAGAGGGCAGTTTGGAAATTAAAGATTTATGCCAGACTTGATCGAAAGCCTTTGATATGTCAAGTACAGTGACAAAGATTTCGCCAAAGTCCCGAAAGGAGGATGACCAGGAGTCTGAAAAGTAGGTTAGAAGATCGCCAGTGGAGCATCCCTGACGGAATCCATACTGATGATCAGAAAGAAGGTTGTGATAGGAAAGATGCTTCAAAGTTTTTTCTTAATAATTGACTCGAAAACTTTTTAAATACAGGATGTTAAAGCAATTAGGCACTAGTTAGAGGGTTGGGAATGGGCACCCTTCTTTGGGACTGGAATGATAAAAGTTGAAAGACAAAGGCAAAAGACTTTACCTAGACAGGGTGTAAGCACAGAAATACAGTTCTTGAAGACAACAGGATGGACTCCATCAGGCCCATATGCATTGTTAGTATTGAGGCCAATGATGGCAGAAAATATAGCAGCTGAAGAAATTTTAATGCCAGCCATGAGGAAGTCAGAGGAGGGAAGTGATGGAAGAACAGCACTATAATCGTCTAAGGTGGAATTGGAGGAGAAAGTCTGAGTGAAGAAATCTGCTTTATCAGAAGGAGAAATAACTACAGAACCATCAGAGTAGAAAAGAGGAGGGAAGGATGATGAGGTAAAGTTGTTAGAAAGGTTTTGGACAAGGTGACAGAAGGAGCAAGAAGTATTCAAGGTGGAGAGTTGAGAGCATTTAGTACGGATGAAATTATTTTTAGCAGAACGAAGAACAGACTTGGCCCTATTTCGGGCAGAAAAATAAAAAAAGATGTGATTCAGGAGTGGGTTGGCTCTGGTACCTTTTATAGGCCCTCTCCTTGTTGTGGACAGCATTAGAACAAGCGCGATTAAACTGAGGCTTTCTTGCATTAGTCAAAAGATATGAGAAGGGAATGTATGCTTCCATGCCCAAAAGAATAACCTCCATAATGCTCAAGTCACACTCAGATGGCTCCCGGCCATGGATGCAATAATCATTCCAGGGAAAATCAAAGGAGCATTGCCTGAGGGCCTCCCAATCCACAGCTCCAAAGTGTCACAGTCGATGTTTCTTTGGAAGGTCCACAAACCGTACTGGAGCGATAGGGCAGGTGAAGATAATAAGGTTGTGATTGGAGGAGCCCAACAGAGAGAAATGATTAACAGTGTAAGCAGAAGGATTAGTTGTAAGGAAGCCATCAAGTATGTTGGAACTCTCTCCAAGGCGGTCAGGGATATAGGTAGGGCGCTGTACAAGCTGCTTGCTGTTATTAAGGATGTAGGGTTATTCACCAGGTGGATCAGTGAAATAAGAGGAGCCAAAGATGGTGGTGAACATTGAAATCCCCTAGAATGGAGATTTCAGAGAAAAGAGAATGGATAGAATGTGTTCCATGGTAGAAGTAAGACAGTCAAAGAATTTTTCATAGTCGATAGAATTAGGAGATAAGTAAACAGCACATACATATTTAGTCAGAGATTGACAGGAAAGCCGAAGCCAGAGAGTAGAGAATTCAGAAGACTCAAATTCAGGACCATGAGAGCAAGATTAGTCGTTGCGTACATAAACACAACAGCCACCTTTGGCTTTGAGATGAGTATGGTTGACAGTAGGGGTGTACAGAAATGGGTTTGCTGTCAGTTGCCTCAGACAGCTGAGTCTCAGTTAGGAAGAGAAAGTGAGGCTAAGAGGAGGAGAAGTGGCGTTCAACAGAGCGAAACTTAGAGGCGAGGGGCGGAGGGTGGGGGCATTTATGGTCCCCCCCCCACTTGGAGACTCCGAGGCTTGGTCATTGGTCTCCATTTTTCTTTTCTAATTTTGAAAAGGAAGTGTAGTGTGTACTGTGCATGTAGTTTGGTGTTGACAGTAAGACAAACTTGTACTGGAGAGCATGCTGGCCTACTCCTTGTGTTACTGAGACACTGAAAAAGTTCAGCATAGTGGGATGGTCAGGAACTAGTCTCGAGGGCTGATGAAACGGGAGCTCCAGCTTTCTCTGTCATCAGCTTTCCATCCACCTTAGGAGTACTGCCCTGCTCGACTGGTGCTATAGTCTACTCCTCTGAATATATAATATGTAAATAATTATGTAATATATACGTGTGTGTGTGTGTGTGTGTGTGTGTGTGTGTGTGTGTGTGTGTGTGTGTGTGTGTGTGTGTGTGTATGTGTGTGTGTGAGGATTCCACGGCCTTACATGGTAAATGTGTCTGATTCATTTCACTTGAAATTCCCAGTTATGTCGGTGTCACCACGTGAAGGTGCCCCTTTCCAGCAGACGGTTAGGGGGAGAGAGAGAGAGAGAGAGAGTAGGGTATGGATAGACATAGCAGGATAGGACGATGCAGGGTAGGGTAAGGAGAGGCCGAGTTGCGTAAGGAGAGGCAGGGTAGTGTAAGGAAACGTAGGACAAAACAAAGATAGATGAGGTAAGGCAGAGACAAGCAGGGTACGGTAAGATGTGGCAGGGTAGGGTAACAAGAGGCAGGTTGTAGAGAGGAAGGGTAGGGTAGAGTGAGGAAGGATTGGGCAGAGAAATCAAGGGTATGGCAGAATGAGATAGGGTAGGGTAGGGAGAGGAAGGCAAAATAGAGAGAGGTAGGTTAAGGTACCTAGATGCAGAGCATGGTAAGGCCAGGAAGAGAGGTCAGCGACATTGGAGTGGTGAGGAACGACAGGGTGAAGATGAGGGATGTAGGGTAAGGTAGGGCGAGGCAGGGTAGGGTAGAGGGGCGAAGGGTAGCGTAGAAATAGACAGAGTAGGATGATAAGAGACAGGGTAAGTTATGGAAAGGCAGAGTAGAGTACAGATAGACAAGGCAAGGTAGGAGTCGGACACTGTTGGGATACGGGGCAAGATAGGATAGGGAAAGGTTAGGTAGGGTAGGGAGAGGCAAGGGGTAGATAAACAGAGCTGTTTAGGGAAAGGCGCGGTAGGGAAAGAGTGTAGGAATAAGAATGGTAGGGTATCAAGGGTCTGGCCAAGAAGTGGCAGGGCAGGGTAGGGTAGGAAGAGGCAGGGTATGGTATGGAGAAGCAAGCAAGGGCAGAGTAAGGCAGGGTAGGGAGAGGCATATTATTGTATCGTAGGCTGAGGCAGCAAAAAGCAGGGAGAGGAACTGTAGGGAAGGAAGAGGCACAACAGAACAGGGTGAGGCACTGCAGGGTATGTTAGGTATGGTAAGGAGTACTTGGGAAAAGTAAGAAGAGGCCCGGAATGGTAAGAGAAGGCATCATAGGGTAAGGAGTGGCATGGTAGGGACAGGCTTGGCTTCTTGGGAAAGTTAGGGTAGGGAGAAACAGGTTAGGGGTGTTGAGGTGATAGATAGGCGAAGGCAGGGTAGGAAAGGAAGGGGAAAGGCAGGACATGGTAGAGGGAGGAAGGGTTGGGTTGGAAGAGAGAATTCATGGTTGGATATGGCAGGACAAGGATGGGAAAAGGGGGGTTCGGAAGGGAGAGGAAGGATAGTGTAGGAAAAGTTATGGTATGGTAGGGAGAGGCAGGCCAGGGTAAGGAGAGGCAGGCCAGGGTAGAGCAGGGTAGGGTAGGGAGAAGGGAGGCAGAGTGGGATAAGGAGAGCCAGTGTAAGCTAGAATCTGTAAGGGCAAGCAGGGTAAGGTAGGCAGCGGTAGGGCAGGGTAGGGAATGACACTCTAGATTAGGGTGAGGCAGGGAAGAGTAGTGAGAAGTAGGGTCGGGTAGGTAGAGATAAGGTAGTGAAGAGAGAGGTAGGGGAGGGGAAGGCAGGGTAAGGTAGGGAGAACCAAAGGGAAAATAGTGATGTGAGACAGGATATGGAGAGGAAGGAAGCTGGATAAGGAGAGGTAGAGTGGGGAGAGGCATGGTGGGGTAAGGAGAGGTAGGACAAGGGGAGAGGATAGCGACAAGCAGGGTAGGATAGGGGGAGAAGGGCAAGGTAGGGTACGGAAAGGTGAGGTTAAGGTAGGGTTGAGTACGGGTGGGAGAGGCAGGATAGAGCTGGAAGTCAAGATAAATTTGCTTGAAGCAGGGTAGGAATGAAGGAGGCAGGGTAGGGCAGGGAGAGAGAGGGTAGGGTAGAGAGTCAGGGAAGTGTAAGAAGATAAGAGTAAGGAGAAGCTGGGTAGGGTAGAGAATGGAAGTGTATAGCAGGGAGGGGCAGGGTTAGGTAGGGAAAGGTATGGTAGAGGGAGGCAGGGTAGAACTGGGAGAGACACAGCAAGGTTGACACAGAAGGGGTATTGCACACAGAGGCAGATCAGGGCAGAGAGAGAAGCAGGGTACTGTAAGGAGGGACAAGGTATAGGACGGAAAGGTAGGATAGAGAGAGGCAGAGGTTAGCACAGATAGAAGCAGGATATTGGCAGAGAGAGAGGCAGGGGAGCATATGAAAGGCAGGGTTGTATAGAAAAGGCGGAACAGAGAAGGGAGAGGCAGGGCAAGGCAGGGTTGGGATGGGTAGGATTGTTTTCGAAGAGTCAGGGTTAGAACAGAGATGGGCAGGGTAGGCATGGGAGAGGCAGGGGAGGTTAGAGGGAGCTAGGATTAGACAGAGAGATGCAATGCATGGCAGGCAGGAGCTGGAGAGGAATGAGATACGGAAGAGTAGGAACAGGCATTGTAGGGTACTCACAGGCATAGTAGGGTAGGGAGAAACATTCCACAGTAGGAATAGGTCGGGTATGGGAAGGCAGGAAAGGAGGGCCGTGTAGGGAGAGGAGAGGTAGAGGAAGGGGAGGCAAGGTAGGGAGAGAAGGCAAGATGTAGGAGAGGCAGGGTTGGGTAGGGTGAGCCAGTATAGGATAGGGAGAGGCGGGATGTAATAGGGAGAGGCAAGATATGGTTGGGAGGGACAGAGTATGGGCGGGATGGATATGACAGGGAGAAGGAATGATAGGCAGAGGCAGGGTATGGTAGGGAGAAGCAGGGTATGGTAGGAAGTGGCAGGATAAGGTGTGGATAGATACTCGTTTGGTAGGATAGGGAGATGCAGGTCAGGGTAGGGAGAGACATAGTATTGAAAGGAAGAGTAGGGTACGGAGAAATAAATTTGGGTATGAAGAGGCAGCGTTGTGAGAGGCAGTGGAGGGCTGGGGAGAGGCAGGGTAATTTGAGAGATGCAGGGTAGGTTACGGTAGGGAGAGGCGGAGCAGAGTAGGAAGAAGCAGCATAGGGTGGTGAGGAGCAGGGTAGGTTAAAGAGAGGCAAGGCAGGGTAGGGAAAGGTCTGGCACTGTTGTCATGCAGGGCAGGGTTGGGTAAAGCATTACAGGGTAGGGGGAGGTAGGGTAGAGTAGTTAGAGGCAGGGTAAGGTAAAGAGAGGAAGGGTAAGATAGGAAGAGGCATGGAAGGGCAGGGAGTGGCACTATGGGGTAGGGAGAAGAACAACAGAGTAGGCTGTTACTGTACCGCAGGGAGAGGCACTGTAGGGTAAGGAGAGGCATGGCACGGAGCAGCCGTGCAGAGAAGGGAGAGGCAGGGAACCGTAAGCCGAGACAGCGTACAGCAGGGTAGGGAGAGGCAGGGCTGCTAAGGGAAAGGCAGAGTAGGGAGACACAGGACTGGGTTAGCAAGAGATAGGGTAGATACAGGCTGGGTAGGATATGGAGAGGCCGCCAAGGGAGAGGCAAGGAAAGGTAGGATATGAAGAAGCAGGGCAGAGTATAGAGGCAAAGAAAGGTAGCGTATGGAGAGGCGGGGTTGCAAGAGGCTGGCAGTTGGGAATGTTAGGGAGAGGCAGGGTAAAGCAGGAAGAATAAGGGTGGGGAGTAGCAGGGTAGAGTCGACAGACAATCAGTATGGTAGATGCAGATTAAAAATAAGGTTGAGGCAGACCATGAACAAGGTACAAACTCAGCAAAAACAAACACACAAGCACACGCCGTAACGTCAGATTGCCAACAATACCTATTGGTCCAGGGATGGATCTTCACCACGATCCGCCTCCCCTCCTGTCAGCCGCCCTCAGTTTCTCTGTCCCTCAGTCGTCCCAACAGTACATCAGAAAATTCTGTGAGGATGTAGAGAGAAAAGTTTTGATTGCCTTCAGGGGAATCTGTGGGAAGGGACAGAGATCAAGGGAAATTGTGTCTTGCTCTGTAAAGAATTTCTAACTTCAATATACCGTAATTATATATTATTTTCTTCATGAGACGTAACACTAATCCCAAAACATCTCACGGTCACACACCGTAGCGGATGTTATCAAACCCATTTCTGCGTTTGCTTACCATTTCTCAACTTTTCAACACCCTCAATAGGTATATTCTAAGTGGCATAGAATCACCGGGGAATAAAAAAGAAAACCCTTGCTGATAGGGTTTATAAAAATTGCCGCTTCGTCCTTCACTAAGAGTGGTTTCTACTTATCTAAAAAAAAAAAATGTCAGGCAACTACAATATATTTTAATAATGTGTCGTCATACTGACCGCGTCGAAAGGGTGATTTAAGTGCGCTAAGTTGACAGATACGGTACAGATGTCACACACACACACACACACACACACACACACACACACAGTGATACAGTACTTAGCCGCGCTTCTGGCGTGCGTGGGTGTAATGTCACTGCCTGTAAGGCGACTACGGCAACAACCGTTTTGACCCCTTTATTATTTAGAATTCTCCTGTCCTGAATAATACCGAAAAGGGTTAACCGCTTGCCGACCTGCCTACCTGTCCACTGGCCTTCATTTCACACTGTATGATTGCCCCTCCCCCCCAAGGTCACCCACTTTTCTGCTCACATGTCCTCTTCCTCTCTGCGAGTACATTCTTGCCAGTTTGCTTTCTTTGCTTGCTTTCCACTTGCTTACTTACATTCTCACAATGACTTTGTAACTTCTTGTAGTGAAGTTTTGTAGATCAGTTATACATATATTAGACTCGTGGACGAGCGGTTGTTATACTTGAGTAGTTTTGTAAGTAGATAATCTTCGTTCCCTTTTTGTCATGCAATGACAGGAGAGGTAAAGATGAGTATGGGACTATTTTTATTTGTCTTGGAAATATTAACAAAGTCTCTCACACACTATAGTAGGACTCGCGCACGTTTGCGGCTGTGGTGTGGCCCGCACCTGTGTACAGTGTTGCCACGTTTTCTATACCGTTATCTCTCTCTCTCTCTCTCTCTCTCTCTCTCTCTCTCTCTCTCCTGGCGGGAAATGTGAGCCACCCTGAGTACTTTTGATTCTTTTATAAGTTATTTATAATTGTGCTTTCATTTGTTAATTTGGTTTTGTTATATTTAGTGATGCCGACAATGCATTCAATGCATGCCCCTCTCCTGCCTCTCTCTCTCTCTCTCTCTCTCTCTCTGTAGGGAAGCTATCTGTCAAGGCCACCGACTGGGTGTGGAAGTGTTGCCGCTCGCGAGTGAATAGTTTTTTTTTTTTTTTTTACTTCGGTATTGGCATATGCCTACTATTTTGTCCTACATTTTAGCTTATGATTATAAATGTGATTATTCCTCGTCCTTAAAATTATGGTAAAAGCCAGTAAATGTGAGCATTTTTCCCTAGCAACACCTGTACAAGCTATGGTTGGGTATACAGAGGGGTACGTACTTTATTTTAGACCAGACCGTGGTGTGTAAGTGTTGCCACTCACAAGAATTACATGAATTATTTCTTTTACTTTGGATATTGGCATATTTCTTCTTTTTTCAGGCTCATTATCTTATATCCATAACTGTGATATTATTACCCACCCTAAAACTACGCTAAAAACCATTAAAAGTGACTACAATATCTTTTAGCAACACTGTACAATATGTATGCCATGTTTCTGTGTTACTGTATAAATATTTTATGCATAATAAGATTACTGTTGATTCATCCATCAAAATACACAAGTGTAAGTTTTATTCATCTGAATTTATCGAATTTGTGATGCCTTGTACATAAATAGCTTCCGTTTCACATCGCAAGTTGGGGAAACGTGGCACCATTGTACACTGGTGCGGGCCACACCACAGCCGCAAACGGGCGCGAGTCCGACTATAGTGAAGTATAGAGTCCCGCACGCTACCTCCTTGTCTCGCTCTCTCTCTCTCTCTCTCTTCCACCCTCTCGCCCATGTTGCTAGGCTCCTTCTCCCTACTACCTGTCTGTTCTATGGCTAACCTCCTTCTGAGCTCTGCTTCCTAAATTCTGGTGTAGCACGGGTCGTGTCACGTATGTTACACTGTTGTTGAAATGTTCTAGAAGCCTGTGTGTGAGTATGTGTGTATGTGTGTGTATGGTCACTAGGCATTGTTCGTATGCTTATCTCACAGAAACACTACCTATCTCATCCCCTGACGTGCTGCTTCCGGTGTATTGTCAACATTTCCTCACTTACACTTGCAAGTTCATATCCCGTTCCCAGGCTTGCCTGGTGCTCTATCTATCTATCTATCTATCATGTTTTCTATAATGAATTGTATTTATAATATGGAGTCCTGACAACATATCTTTCTTCTCCTTGGCTTTTGTTTTCCTTGCTGCCTCTGTAGCTACCTGTCTTAATTTCTACCTATGTCTCTTCTCCCTCCCTGCCTGTCTGCTTGCTTCCTGACTTGCCAGACTGCAAACTGATCTGCCAGTCTGCCCTGTTTCCTCTCTCTGCATATATATATCCCTCCTCCTTCTTGCCAATCATTTTCTTTCTTGCCAGCCATCCTCCTTGCCTATCTTAATGAATCTTTCCTCCCTTTCTGGTTGCCTTCTGACTTGCTTGCCTCCCTCCCTGCCTGCGTATGTCACTCTTCTTCCTCCCCTTTTGTCTTATGACCTGACTGCCATGCGTTGCTGCCTTCTCATCGGCCAGACTACCTTTCTCCCTGCCTATATGCTTCTCCTCTCCCTCTCTGTGTGTATCCTCTTCATCCATGTTTCCTTCCTCCTGCCTCCTCCCCATCCCTTCTTCCCTCTTCCTTTGTCTTCATGTCTCTACCCTGCCTGCCTGATATCTTTTTTGTCTATCTGTCTGCCTGCCTGACTTCGTCCTTGCCTGCACTCTGACCTCCCTGCCTGCGTGCCTTGCTGTCCTGCCTTCTGATCTACTTACATATCTCTCTCTACCTGCCTGCCTGTCTACCCTCGTGCCTCATGCAGACTTCATGAGCGACCCCCTTAACCAGCAACACATGTTCAACTCTCGCTAATGACTTCCTGCTTCTCACCATTTCCGTGTCCAATAAAACTTCAGTAGGGTTAGTTCTTGACAATTAATATGAAGGAAAAGTTAATTGTCTTTATGAGTTTATTAGAAAAATTTTCCTAACCGCAAAATTTTCCTTTTTTTTTTTTTTTGTACAAAACTAAACAAAATGAGATAAGACTGTAAAATAAACAGCGAAACAAGAATGAGCCCAAATCAAGATCCATTCACTTCGAGAAACCTGGACATATTTCATCTGAAAAACAGGAAGTTCGGAGACAACCGACAATGGGAGAGACAGACTAAGGGAGACTGCTTCAGAGTTGCACAATAATGTGTACACTCAGTAAAAAAAAACTATATTTACACAAGTAATTAATGGTTTCACAATGAGCGTTTTTACTTTAGGCTAATATTTCTGAATGAATATCTTACTTCATATGTTGCATAGTTCATTTCTCACATCGCAGTAAATACAGTACTAGCCATATGTAGTGAGTAGTTACTGGAGAATATTTTCATACAATGTCGTCCACTGTTTCAGTATGTTAAGAAGGAAGGTTGTAAAAATATTTTTACCACCCGCGTTGTGAAGCGAATGAAGTGGTAATATTTTCAGTTGTGAGGTTGGCTGGCTGGCTATGATTGTGTGTGGGTAAACAAGATATCTCATGAACGGCTTCAGCTATCAACATAAAACTTTCAGGATATCAAGATATGGTCAAAATCTTGGACGAGTTCGAAAACGGGCACTCGTGGCCAAGGTCAAGTTCACCAAAATGGTTGCTAAAGGTAAGCTAGTTGACCTCTGGTGACCTTGACCTGGACCTCGAGTGTCCCATGTTCAAACTCGTCCAGGACTTTGGCCATATTATGATAACCTGTAGGTTTCATGTTCATAGCTCAAGCCGTTCATGAGATATCTTGTTTACCCACACACGAAGCCAGCCAGCCAACCTCACAGCTGAAATGAAAACATTACCACTCCGCTCGCTTAGCACTCACGTTGCGAAGCGAGCGGAGTGGTAATGTTTTCAGTTGGGAGGTTGGCTGGCTGGCTTTGTTTTTTGTGTGTTTTACATCCTGAATTTGCGTCAAATCAGAAATGGAGGTGCAAAATTATGTGCCGAGGAAAAACTTTCCGGATATGCAGGGGGTGAGATCCCATCGTGAGATGGCTTCTAGTTTATCGAGTGTATTTGAAAGACTGACAATATCAATTAAGAACTGCACGAGAGAGCTGGGCAGAAAGGTTGCTCGCGCGCGTGCGTGTGTGTGTGTGTGTGTGTGTGTGTGTGTGTGTGTGTGTGTGTGTGTAGACAGACGGGTGTTATGTTCCTATGTTTAAAAGAAGACCATGCATGAGCTACAGTAAATTTACATTTTTTTTTTTTTCACATAATTTTCCCCAGGCTCTAAGGTTGTTATTAACCCAGCATTTGTTTGGGTTAGAAAGCCTATCAGCCGGTGTGGTTAATCTGGCGTGAGTGGGTCATATGACACCATTAATACAGGCGACATATTTTGTTAAGTGAAGCCGTGTTACTCTACAAGACTGTGCCTAACAACTTTTTCGGCCACCAGCATGTAATCAAGAGGATAATTACTTAGAGGGAGAGAGAGAGAGAGAGAGAGAGAGAGAGAGAGAGAGAGAGAGATTAATCCGGCCTGCTTGATTATTCGGCTCGTCGTTGCCTTCGTAGTTTCCGATTGTCAGACTCACACCCGCGATCCAATTAAACTTTTTCAGTAACACCCATTTAAACGGAAATCACACTGTGCAATACGCTTGTCTTTGGTGACGAGGAAAGTAGTTTAGGAGTCGGTCACGGGGAAAATGTGAATGTTTCTTTACTATCTGGCATCGACTCATACGGTTGTAAGTTTGGAGTGCTGGTTGGAGGAAAACATGAAATTGTAGGGAAAAGGTGTGAGAAATATATGAGAATAAATGAAAATATGATTGTGAAAAATGAGAAATACACGGGAGGCATATAAGGGAAATGAAGGAAATAGAGATGGAAAGAATGAAAACGTAGAGTAGTATAAGAGAAAAAGGGGTATTATTGATGGTACTTATGAGATAGAAAGATAGACAGGCAGAGGATTGCAGGTTTTATTCAGCATGGACATGACCACGGGTTTGAAGGTTGTGATGCCGGAAGAAAATAGAGACATGTGAGTTATGTGGCGGGAAGTGGAGGCCTGTTAGTAAGTGATGTGACGGTGGTAGGAGGTGGAGGCATGTTAGTAAGTGATGTGATGGTGGTAGGAAGTGGAGGCATGTTAGTGAGTGATGTGATGCTGGTAGGAGGTGAAGGCATGTTAGTAAGTGATGTGACGGTGGTAGGAGGTGGAGGCATGTTAGTAAGTGATGTGACGGTGGTAGGAGGTGGAGGCATGTTAGTAAGTGATGTGATGCTGGTAGGAGGTGGAGGCATGTTAGTGATGTGATGGTGGTAGGAGGTGGAGGTATGTTAGTGATGTGATGGTGGTAGGAGGTGGAGGCATCTTAGTAAGTGATGTGATTGTGGTAGTAGGTGGAGGCATGTTAGTGATGTGATGGTGGTAGGAGGTGGAGGCATGTTAGTAAGTTGTGATGGTGGTAGGAGGTGGGGGCATGTTAATGATGTGATGGTGGTAGGAGATGGAGGCATGTTAGTAAGTGATGTGATGCTGGTGGGAGGTGGAGGCATGTTAGTGATGTGATGGTGGTAGGAAGTGGAGGCATGTTAGTGAGTGATGTGATGCTGGTGGGAGGTGGAGGCATGTTAGTGATGTGATGGTGGTAGGAAGTGGAGGCATGTTAGTGATGTGATGGTGGTAGGGGGTGGAGGTATGTTAGTGATGTGATGGTGGTAGGAGGTGGAGGCATGTTAGTGATGTGATGGTGGTAGGAGGTGGAGGCATGTTAGTAAGTTATGTGATGGTGGTAGGAGGTGGAGGCATGTTAGTAAGTGATGTGATGGTGGTAGGAGGTGGAGGCATGTTAGTGATGTGATGGTGGTAGGAGGTGGAGGCATGTTAGTAAGTGATGTGATGGTGGTAGGAGGTGGAGGCATGTTAGTGATGTGATGGTGGTAGGAGGTGGAGGCATGTTAGTGATGTGATGGTGGTAGGAGGTGGAGGCATGTTAGTAAGTTGATGATGGTATGATGGTGATGGTGGTAGGAGGTGGAGGCATGTTAGTAAGTGATGTGATGGTGGTAGGAGGTGGAGGCATGTTAGTGATGTGATGGTGGTAGGAGGTGGAGGCATGTTAGTGATGTGATGGTGGTAGGAGGTGGAGGCATGTTAGTGATGTGATGGTGGTAGGAGGTGGAGGCATGTTAGTAAGTTATGTGATGGTGGTAGGAGGTGGAGGCATGTTAGTGAGTGATGTGATGCAGGTGGGAGGTGGAGGCATGTTAGTAATGTGATGGTGGTAGGGGGTGGAGGTATGTTAGTGATGTGATGGTGGTAGGAGGTGGAGGCATGTTAGTAAGTGATGTGATGGTGGTAGGAGGTGGAGGCATGTTAGTAAGTGATGTAATGGTGGTAGGAGGTGGAGGCATGTTAGTAAGTGATGTGATGGTGGCAGGAGGTGGAGGCATGTTAGTAAGTGATGTGATGGTGGCAGGAGGTGGAGGCATGTTAGTAAGTGATGTAATGGTGGTTGGAGGTGGAGGCATGTTAGTAAGTGATGTGATGGTGGTAGGAGGTGGAGGCATATTAGTGATGTGATGGTGGTAGAAGGTGGAGGCATGTTAGTAAGTTATGTGATGGTGGTAGGAGGTGGGGGCATGTTAGTAAGTGATGTGATTGTGGTAGGAGGTGGGGGCATGTTAGTAAATTATGTGATGGTGGTAGGAGGTGGATGCATGTTAGTAAGTGATGTGATGGTGGTAGGAGGTGGAGGCATGTTAGTAAGTGATGTGATCAACGTCATTATTTGCTGACCACCGCATTTCTTTGCATATTGGTGATTTTCTTTTTATATATTCGTTTTTGGACGCCTAGTGGGCTAAAGGTCGAAGGGCACCAGTAGGGATGATGGTCATGTGCCATACTCAAGTCTGAATCCGCAAGAAGGAATTGTTGGTTGTACGATCATGTAATGCCACGAGGGAAGTAGACTATTCTACTACCCTTTCATGATCTGGAATATGAACAGTCTAGCCTAAGGACCAAATAACTCGAAATAGATAATATAGTACTTGTTGCGAGTAATTATATAGTGTGAGGCTTCAGTCCGCGGAGCTAATTCATTTTTGCCGCACTTCTTTCAACTGATATTGTACAAATTTCTTTCACTCTTTTTACCAAGTCGACCTTCCTCCAGTAAGTCTGTTTTCCTCTCTCTCTCTCTCTCTCTCTCTCTCTTTTTCTCTCTTTCTCACGAACCTTTCCTACATGCCATTATTCCCCAACCTTTGATCTTCCTCGCCCCAGCCTTCCCATTATCGTATCACATTTATAAGTGTATTTTTCTTTTTTCTGTCGCCTTGTCCACGTGTCGTTTCCTTCCCTTATGCCATCAGCCACTCTCCCTGTCTCTGTCCCTCTCTCTTCATCACCATCCCTTATTAATGTTTTGACTGTACCTCTACTCTTATATCGTAAAAATTATTTTAAAAATCTACGTATTACCCTTCATGAACCATCGGAACCCAATGCTGAGCCACAATAATCCCGAAAATCTCTACTAAATAACTGGCTAACGTTCCCTTGATCATTACATGATCTAAACAAGTTCAACGCCCTCTTCAGGAACAGAATCTATGTGTAATACCTGAGTGTTATCCTGGCTGGAGCGATTAGAACGAGAGAGAGAGAGAGAGAGAGAGAGAGAGAGAGAGAGAGAGAGTAGAGGAAAAAGTACCTTCTTCTGCAAGAACGCTGATGGCACGGTGGTGAAGACACACACTGCATATTAAAGGAATTATGATGCATATTAAAAGAATTAATTGTATTCTGGGCGATAAGGGATATTTCCAAATTGTGTAAAATTACTTCAGATGTTTTTTTTTTTTAATTAACAAGTGACACTCGCTTTCACATAAGACATCAACAGTCTTATGTGTCTGTAGATGTTTGCTTTTTTTTGCACTCGTCAACTTTATACATCCGTTTCGTTCACTTAAGTGTCTTGTTAAGTGACGACTACATCTCTCTCTCTCTCTCTCTCTCTCTCTCTCTTATATATGACACCTTTAGGTCTTCTTCAGTGCAACATATCTCTATTTTCGCCAGTACACAAACAATCACCAGGCTGCCCCTTTTATTTCATCAGGTTTATCATGGCGCTGCAACACCAGAATATTGAGGGTAACACTGAGGGTCATCCTGTCTGTGTGAATCGCCAGTGAAATGCTCTAACTGACAGGCTCTCGACAATACCGCCCGCATGAATCTCAGCATCTTTGGAAAACACAGAGAGGAGAACAAAGGAAAAAGTAAGACAATAAATAAATAATCAAATATACAAATAAATAAACTAGAAGTCATTTCACGATGGTATCTCACTCTCCAAGTAGCTGGAAAGCTTTTCCTCGGCACTTAAATTCGCACTTCCATTTCTGATTTGACACAAATTCAGGATGAAAAATACACACAAAACAAAGCCGGCCAGCCAACCTCACAACTGAACACATTACCACTCCGCTCGCTTCACAACGCGGGTGGTAATAAAATACTCCCAATCACCATCTTTCTAATCCCCTTTCTCGCATACACACGGGTCAGAGAAATGTGACAAGAAATATACAGAAGTACTAGACAGATGCGAGACCATACGGCGCTTAGGTAATGTGACGAACCTTGCGTATGGAAATCCTTTGGGTGTGACTGACCGACTGGGCCACATCTGGAGATGCAAATGTACACATAATGTAAAAATAATCACTGGTATCTTTGCAGACATGGATCAGATGAGAAAGTTCTAAATTCCATCGTCTTGCTGTTGTGCCATGTGAGGTACGAGGCTACACTGGGGTTCCTGCACGTCTCCGTTAGTATAAACATGGGAGTTTTATAGACTCTACTTTCACACGCTTCAGTTGAAAATAATAATAATTATAATAATAATAATGAGAATAAGAATAAGAACAAGAACAAGAAGAAGAGGAAGAAGAAGCGGTGCCAGGGCACAGCGAACCCGCCCCCGGAAGTCATTTTAGTGCTGACCTATAAGCACAGCAGGATATCTAGTCAAAGACGTCACATATTAAATTTGGAGTAAATCGGGCGAAAATAAACGATTATATGTCCATTTGAAAATTTAGGCCCGACCCATCTAACATTGACCTCCTACCTCCAACTGGAGGGTGACCCCACTGGTGTAATGAGGCATGTTATAGGATGCAGTTTTGAAAGTTTCATGTCGATATGACGAATTTGAAATGAGTTATGGCGAAATTACGATTTTTGTTTACATTATTATTTTTTTTACATTATTTGGGCCTACAGCCTGGGTCTTGGCCAAGTGTAGCCAAAAATTTAATCAGGTGATTAGAAGGTCATAGTCACAATTGTAATTTTAGTTAAAATCTCACCAGTAGATCTGGCGTAACGTTGTTAACAGACAGACAGATACACAGACAAACAAACAAACAGACAGCCTAGTGAAAACAATACCCGTCACCTAACCCCTCTGAGGCGAGGACGGGCAATAATAATATAAATAATGATAATAGTAATAATCATCATCATCATCATCATCATCATCCGGACCTCCTTGCCCACTCTAGGGCACGGTGAGGAGTAACAATGTCCAGACAGCCCAAATTTGCCCAGTCCAATGGGCCACACTTCCATTCATTCATCATTCAAGCCCCCGGAATCCTGGCTCTATCTGACACGCCAAAAACATTCACCACGCTCTGTAGCTTCACATAAACGTATCCGATAGAGTCAATCCGGACGCTGCCACTTTAAGAAGGTGTGCCAAATCCCTGATCATGCACTTCTCACAACGTTCATCCAGCCAGATCGATTTGTTGTCAGTTCCATAGGCTCACCGACTTCCAAACCTCTCCTCCTCACACACAAATCCACCATATCTCTCCACCTTCTCCTTGGCCTACCTCGCCTCCTCCCTCCTTCAAATACGCTCAGATATACCTTTTTCACCACTCTATTGTTATCCATTCTCTCCACACGACTATTCCATCTCAATACACACTCTTCAATTCTGGTGTCCACCGACTTCCTTACTCCACATCTTTCACGAATCACATTATTTAGTGTCTAATGCACCCTCCGTATACCACATACATTCCTCAGCAGTCCCATCTCCACTACTCTTACTCTTGACTTTTCATTTTCATTCCACACCACAGTCTCACATCCATGTGTTAAAGTTGGCACTAACACTCCTTCATGTAAGCCTCGTGCAGCCGCAACACTCAAGCCTCTGTTTCTTATCAAGGCCTTCATTGCACCAGCTACTTTTCTTCCTTGTGTCACTCTACTTTCAACTTCTTTTACCCACTTTTTTTAAACTCACCATTTCCAGTCTCTCTCCAGTCAGTGTAACATCGAACTGGGAGTCACCTTCTCTCTCAGTAACCATCACTTTACACTTTTCTACATTTTCTCTCAAGGCACGACGCTCACAGACATCAGGAAAACTCTGCACTAGCCCACCAAGCTCTTGTCGGTATTCGCAAGCAGTACTGCATCATCAGCACACAATAAAATCTGAGATATTCCGTCCATCACCATTCATTACCAACACCATCCCTCTCTCCATTACTCGTGTTTTTACTTCTCTCATCACCCCATCCATATATATAATATACTGAACAACCATGGGGACATCACAAAACTTTTTTGCACGCCCACATGTTCGTGAACCATTAACTTAGATGCCCATTAATACACAGGCTTCACTACCATCATAAAAACTCTTGACAGCACCTAGCAGCTTACCATCTACATCGTACATACGAATAACTTTCCACAATCCTTCTCTGACCTCTCTGTCGTATGTTTTTTTCCAGATCCATGATTGCCATAAACACCTTATGGTCCTTCTCATAAGCCTTCTCTGCTGTCTCACTGCAGATATTTGATCCACACATCCTCTGCCATTCCTAGAGCCACCCTGTTCATCACTCACTAGGACTGATGATATCTTTCATACTTTCTTTATAATAATTCTTCCATATACCTTCCCTACCACACTCAATAAACTTATGCCACCATAATTCTTGCACTCACTTCGCTCACCTTTTTTTTTTTTTTTTTTTTGTACAGGGGAACAATCACAGCCTTTTCCCCTCTGCTGGCACAGTTTCACTCATTCATGCGCTCTTACATATCTCCAACAAGCACTTCATTCCACTCTCTCAACTACACTTAATCATCTCTGCATACACCTCATCAACCCCAGCTGCTTTCCCATTTTTCAGCCGCTTCACAGCACACTTCACCTGTGTGAGAGTCACATCTCCTGATACTGCATTCCTTCTCTGCACACCCCCACAACCAATCATGTTAACAGCCACTCTGCTCTCTCTGTTCCCATTCATCAGGCTTTCAAAATATTCTTTCCATCTGGTCCTTACTTCTCAAACTTCAACTTGACATACACACACCACGAGCTGACACATTTGTAGTCTCTCTTTTCACTCTGCCACACCTCATTCATCAACAAAGCAAATCCTTCCTTGCATCTTTCTCGTCCATTCATGCATCATCTTACACATTTCACACCCTCCCACTCCTCCACTTCACACCCTTTCATATTCGTTTCACACAGTGCCCTCACGGCATATCTCACACTCTTGAACACATTCACTACTTCCACCCTCTTGCTCTCCTCATTCACACCTCTCACATTCCACATGGCCACGCGAATCTGCCCATTTTGTTAGGGCCCTGGAAGGTAATGGGCCCCCCGAGTCTCTCTGAGAAGACTGCCATGATTAAGTGACTATGGATAGGGCAATCTGGGGGACATTTAACCCTGCCAGAAACCCTGGTTATACTAGTACAGTATGTCTACCACCCAGCGCAGTAAATGGTTTCCTGGGTACAGGAAACCATTTGGCTTGTCATTCAGTGTAGAGATCATATGGCATCTCTACACTGAGTGAGTGGATGATGAGCGCCCGCATCCATCACCAACAGTCATAATAATAATAAGAAGAAGAAGAAGAAGAAGAAAAAGAAGAAGAAGAAAAATAATAATAATGATAATAATAATAATAATAATAATAATAATAATAATAATAATGATAATGATGATGATAATAATAATGATAATAATAATAATAATAATAATAATAATAATAATAATAATAATAATAAGATATATAAATATGTTTTAGGGTTAGGATGAGAGTGAGAACTCGAGTAAGGGGTCAAACCAAGTGGATGAAGGGTCAAATGGGTGAGGGATCAAGTGCGTGAGGGGTCAAGTGGGTAAGGGGTCAAGTGAGGGGTTAGATAAGGGGACAACAGATAGGTGTGGTAAAGAAGACAAAAGGACTTGACAGAGGGGAAAGAGGGGCAAGGACGTCAGAGGAAGCTGAGGGGAGAGTAGAGCAGAGAAAAGGAAAGGAAAATGGAGAGGGAATGAGGGGAAAGGAGTGAAGGGGAGAAAGTGAGAGAAGAGTTGAGAGGGAGGGAGGGGAAAGGAGAGGAGATGAAAAGGGAAGAGAGGAGAGGGAAGAAAGGGAATTGAAAAGAGATAATGAGAAGGGAGAAGAGTATGAGGGAAGAGGTACAGTAGCTTATACTGAAGAAGGAGGGGGGGGAGAGGAAGAGGGGAGAAAAGGGGGAGAGGAGGAAACTGCAGATGAGGAATGAAAAGGGGATGAAAGGAGAGTACAGTAGGAAAGGAGGTAAGGATGGGAAGGAAAGTAGATGAGACTCGAATCTAAGATAAGAGAAAAGAGGAGGAGAAAAGGAAAGGAGAGAAGAGAACAAGGGAGAGGAGAGGAGAGCAGAGCAGAGCAGAGCAGAGGAAAGGAAAGGGAGAGGAGAGGAGAGGAGAGGAGAGCAAAGCAGAGCAGAGGAAAGGAAAGGGAGAGGAGAGGAGAGGAGAGCAAAGCAGAGCAGAGGAAAGGAAAGGGAGAGGAGAGCAGAGAAGAGCAGAGCAGAGCAGAGGAAAGGAAAGGGAGATAGATGGGGGAAGGAAAGGGGGATGGGGGAAGGATATACCTTTAAGTTCAAATGTTTCCCTCTGGCTCTACTGGTTCTCTACTCCACCATCCCCTTCTCTCTATCTCTGGCTCTAATGGGTCTCTCTCTCTCTCTCTCTCTCTCTCTCTCTCTCTCTCTCTCTCTCTCTCTCTCTCTCTCTCTCTCAGTGCCGCGTCAGGCCCAGAATTGATATTTGGTGAGCTTGATTGATGGAAGTTGACACTCAGTATTTTTCGCGTGCCAGATATTTTGCCTCCCGGTTACCCCCCACCCCCACCCCATCCCTCGCTGCCTGTCTCTGCCTACCTGCGGACGTCTCTCCATTCTCCACTTTTTATCCGTCTACCTACCTATCGGTCTATATCTATCTGTTTATCTATCTCTCTATCTATCCTCGACCACTCCATGAAGCGATCCCATTGTGATACGGGGACGGCTCGGCCACACCCACGCCCACACCAGGACACTGAGCCGTCCCAAAAGTCTGCCCACATAGAGAGAGAGAGAGAGAGAGAGACAGAGACAGACAGACAGACAGACAGACAGACAGACAGACAGACTGAGAGAGAGAGAGAGAGAGAGAGAGAGAGAGAGAGAGAGAGACAGACAGACAGACAGACAGACAGAGACAGACAGACAGACAGACAGACAGACTGAGAGAGAGAGAGAGAGAGAGAGAGAGAGTGTGTGTGTGTGTGTGTGTGTGTGTGTGTGTGTGTGTTTATGTGTGTGTGTGTGTGTGTGTGTGTGTGTGTGTGTGTGTGTGTGTGTGTGAGTGTGTGAGTGTGTGTGTGTGTGTGTGTGTGTGTGTGTGTGTGTGTGTGTGTGTGTGTGTGTGTGTGTGTGTGTGTGTGTGTGTGTTACAAATGGAGTGAGTGTGAGTGGGAAAGTCATAAAACCTCCCTCCTTCCTCACACACAAATGTACATCACAACCCCACATACACAAATAAATAACGCAATCACTTTTACCTCTGAAGACAAGTGATGCCGGAACTCTGATGCAATAACGTTAATACTGCATACGAAGGAAAGTATTTATGTCATTTTGCTATTCGTAACACAATGTATACTTACTGTTAATTACCTTTTTATGATGAGCCACTATTCATTCATACTGTAATGCTAAGTTTTGTCATGTTAAGTTAGGTTTGGTTAGTTTGTAAATACTCACGTTTTGGTTTGTAAGCAGAGGGAGAGGAGGTGGCGAAGGCAAGGAGGAGAAGCAACACACTGGTCACCCTCTCACTCCAGCTCCACCTAAGGTTCCATCTCAAGGTCCACCTCCATCTCCACCAAGAAGAACTTTGATTGCCAGGGACAGGACGCTCAATGCCGTCTCTTTTGGATGACCATCTCTCCTCTCGCACACTCAGTTTGGTGGGTAAAGTCTGGCTCACATCAGCACCACTCACATCTCGGCCTTTCTCTGCCTCTTGCTCGCCTAGTTTCTAATTCTCCGGGACGTCTGGGGACAGGTTAGTCAATGAGACGAGGAAGTAGGGAGATCAGATGTGGGTGGAAGGGTGGTAGGGTGGGTGGTGATTGAGTGTAGAGGTACAAGGGCATGTTATCGTGTCGTGAGGAGAGATTTAGGAACTGTCTGGGCATCGGCATTGTAGGGGGCATGGTTTAGGACGATTTTGAGAGAGGGAAATGTAGTGTAGGACTGTCAGGGTACTGGCAGGGTCAGAATGAGGGAAAGCTAAGACCTGTAACTTCGACAGAGGGAAGGTCAGACACGCATAATTCTTGAATTGTAGAGGACGGATTTTTTATGAGGTTTAAATACGTTTGGTTTGAGAAGGAATCTGGGGAGAAGCATGGTTCTAGGGTTGTGAGAGACTGAGACTATATGAGGTTCGGTTGTGAGGAACTACACAACTGAGGGACAGTGGGAAAATGTATGTGTGTGAGGATGGATGATGGGGAATAGCAAAATTTTGAGGTTGTGGTGGGGTGAGTTTGTGGGGTTGGACTGTGTTTGGGTTGGGATGGGATGCAGTGAGGGACAGTAGTGAGAGTGGAAGTGTCATGGAGTGCGTCTGGGTCTGATGGAGCGGGTTGGGGAAGATAAGAGTGCGGCCTGGAGTGAAATTGTGTGGATGGGAAGGAGACACGAAAGTAGGAGCCTGATGGGGGACGACTTTTTTAAATTCTGAGTGTTTGAGCCGAGCGAGAGGTATTCATGGTGGACGTAAGTAATAGTTCGATTTGTGGAATAGCCTGGTCTCCCAGTGAGAGAGAGGGAGGGAGAGACCGAAGATGAGATGGAGGGATTGAGTAGAGACATATATGAGAGATGTGGATTAAGTTGGGGCTGAGTAGACTGTAAGTTGGGGAGGAGTAAATTGTAACACCAGTCGAGCAGGGCAGTACTCCCAAGGTGGATGGAAAGTTGATGACAGGGAGAGCTGGAGCTCCCATTTCATCAGCCCTCGGGACTAGTTCCTGACCATCCCCCTTTGCTGAACTTTTTCAGTGTTTCAGTAACAAAGAGACTAGGCCAGCATGCTCTCCAATATATGTTTCTCTAACTGTCAACACCAAACTACATGCACAGTACACACTACACTTCCTTTTCAAAATTAAAAAAGAAACACAGCTGTAGAAATCAGGCCTCGGAGTCCCCAGGGGAGGAGACGATAAATTCCCTCACCATCTACCACTCTCCCGGTGATGACTCAGAGAGATGCCTGGAACCAGTGTTTGACTCGACTCAATTCTTCTTCATTTCTGCACCATTCGCGGCCTTTCCTCTAACTTCCCCTCTGTCGAACACCACCTCTCCTCCTCTATACCTAATCTTCTTTTCTTGATGGAGACTCAGCTGTCTGAGGCAACTGACAGCAAACCCTTTTCTGTCTCCTCCTACTTTCTCTATACTCATTTAAAAGTCATAGGTGGCTGTTGTGTATATGTACGCAATGACTTATCTTGCTCTCATGTTCCAAAGCTAATTCTTCTGAATTCTCTACTCTCTGGTTTTGACTTTCTCGTCATTCTCTGACTATATATAGTGTATCTGCACTGTTTACTTATCTCCTAATTCTACTGACTATGAAAAATTCTTCAACTGTCTTACTTCTATGATGGAACACATTCAATCCATATCTCCTTTCTCTGAAGTCTCCATTATAGGAGATTTCAATGTTCACCACCACCTTTGGCTCTCCTCTCCTTTCACTGATCCACCTGGTGAAAAAGCCTACATCTTTTCTATCCTTAACCCCTTAACCACAGGGCATCACTTTCGTGACGCTCAGGAGCAAGGGATCATACCGCTGGGCGTCACTTTTGTGATTCTGTGTTATTTTGAATTCGCTCGGGCTTTCAAGTGGTGCCTTGTATCATCTATCAGTACTACCAGTGTCCAGCTATACTCAGTTCTGCTAATGTCACCTGTACTCCCATCCACTGTTGACAATTTAGCCATTTTTCTCCTGTCCTTGACTCCCCTTCTTACCTCCCCTCTATTGCCCTCTCCTCCCGCCTGACCAGCTGTGCTGTGCTACACAAATCCTGGACGGGTTTTTCCACTCATTTTATCCATTGAAATGTGCCCTTTGCCCTATTCTTATACCAAATAATATATAACAGAAAGAGAAAAGGTAATTGATACTGTCATACATCTGGAATGGGCTAACTGTCACTTGGCATCACCTCACGTGCACTCGTTCACCAATTTTCCCGGTTTATTTACCCTTGAAATGTGCCGTATGACCTGTTCTCATAATAAAAATATATATAAGAAAGGAAAGGAGAAGCCTACGTGATATTTACATTCATCTGGGATTACCTAATTTATTATGTATTGTCTAGATTTCCTGCCAATCATTTCATAGCGTATATATTAGCAGCTGTCACCACACTGACATTGGCAACCCTTCACTGCCCCTAGGCCACAGCATTCAGTTTACTGTCGTCTTTCAAGATGAAATCATGTCAGATTCGCGCCTTTCCAATTCTGCTGCTTTTTAGCCCCATGCAAAGGGCCCTGTGACCTCTACCTCTACTAAACCTCGTGTGGGAAGGGGTAAACGTCTAAGTGACTGTGCTGTGGAACGTGAACTGGCTAATTTATCAATGATAATGATGGACAGTGACTACGATCTTTCTGGTGACTCTAAAACAGTGCAAGTGGAAATGTAAATAATGTGTAAATAATGTGTAAACAGCAAGTGAAAGCAATGAATGTAAATATAAGTGAACAGTGGAAAATAGTTTTATAAGTTACTGCAAGTGACAATGCATAACATAGTGTAAATAAAATAGAAATGTAAATAATGTAAATAAAATAGAGAATGTAAATAGAAATGTAAATAAGTAGTAATATAAGAATACGAGTATAAATACTAGGAGTAATGAAAGTGAAAGTTTTGCTCTAGCATGTACAACTACTGGGAGTAATGAAAGTGATAGTGACAGCTTCGCTCTCTTCTCTAGTTTACAGAACGAGAAAGTGAATGCCTGGAGTAAAGATAAACTGCTACTACTGAAAGAAACTTATAGATAAATATTGTATATATAAATAAGTGTAATAAAGTACTAGGAATGTAAAGTGTGATTGTGTTTATAAATAATAAATGACAGCTCCGCCCCAGAATACCATCAGGGAACGAGCCCAGGAGGAAAGCTCGTATGCGCTCATAATTTACATTGTTTTCACAGCGTTTTTTTTCGGATTATGTATTCCAAACTACTTGAAATTCATAGGATAGTGTTTGTAGTTATAATGTCAGGCAGTGGTGACCATATTACGGGGCATCAGGAAGTGTAAAGTGGAGACTTTCTTACCCGATTTCAGAAGCCTCCACAAGTCCTATGGTAGACGATGAAGGTTCAACAAACATCCCAGGAGAAAGCTAAAGGTATGTGCCATAAGCTTATTTAATTATAATATTCTAGCACTAATAACTGATATTTGGCAAATATATTAAAAAAGAGAGTCGGAGCACGAATATCCCTGCGGGATACGCATGGCACACTCCCAACAACCCCGCGGTTAAGGGGTAAATGACCTAAAGCAGCTTGTACGGCACCCTACCTGTATCCCTGACCACCTTGGAGAGAGTCCCAGCATACTTGACCTGTTCTATAAAACTAATCCTTCTACTTACACTGTTAATCTTTCCTCTCAGTTGGGCTCCTCCAATCACAACCTTATTACCTTTACATGTCCTATTGTTCCGGTATGGCCGGTGGACCCCCCCAAAGAAACGTCGCATGTGGCAATTTTGAGCTGCAGACTGGGAAGTCCTCAGGCAGTACTTCATTGATTTTCCATGGAATGATTATTGCTTCCATGGCTGGGAACCATCTCACTCTGTCTTGCGCATTATGGAGGTTATTCTCTGGGGCATGGAAGCAAACATTCCCTTCTCATATCCTTTGACTAATGCAAGAAAGCCTTGATTTAATCACGCTTCTTCTAATGCTGGAGAGGGCCTATAAAAGGAACCAGAGCCAACCCACCCCTGAATCACATCTTGTTTATGTTTCTGCCCGGAATCGTGATAAGTCTGTTCTTCGCTCTGCTAAAAATAATTTCATCCATACTAAATCCTCTCAACTTACCAACTCGAGTTCTTCCCCCTCCTTCTGGCACCTTGCCAAAAACCTTTCTAACAACTTTATCTCATCATCTTTTCCTCCTCTTTTCTATTCTGGTGGCTTTGTAGCTATTTCTTCTATTGATAAAGCAGATCTCGTCAGTCAGACTTTCTCCTCCAATTCCATCTTAGACGATTGCGGTGCTGTTTCTCCATCACTTCCCCCTTCAGACAGATATCCTCATGGCTGACATTAAAATTTCTTTAGCTGATGTATTTTCTGCCATCACTGGCCTCAATACTAACGAGGCATATGAGCCTGGTGGAGTCCCTCCTGTTGTTCTCAAGAACTGTGCTTCAGTGCATACACCCTGCCTAGGTAAACTCTTTCTCCTTTGTCTGTCAACTTCTACCTTTCCTTCTTGCTGGAAGTTTGCTCTCATTCAGCCAGTCCCAAAGAAGGGTGACCATTCCCAACCCTCTACCTATCAGCCAATTGCTTAAACATCCTGTGTCTCAAAAGTTTTCGAGTCAAATCTTAACAGAAAAAATTTAAAGCACCTTTCCTATCACAACCTTCTTTCTGATCGTCAGTATGGATTCCGTCAGTGATGCTCCACTAGTGATCTTCTCACCTACCTTTCAGATTCCTGGTCTTCCTCCTTTCGGGACCTTGGCGAAAGCTTTGCCATTGCACTTGATATCACAAAGGCTTTTGACCAATTCTGGCATAAATCTTTAATTTCCAAACTGCCCTCTTACGGTTTCTATCCATCTGTCTGTGCCTTCATCTCTAGCTTTCTTTCTGGTCGTTCTATAGCAACTGTTGTAGACGACCATCGTTCTTCTCCTAGATCTATCAACAGTGGTGTTCCTGAGGGCTCTGTCCTACCACAACTCTCTTCCTTTTTTCTTGTATTCATCAATGACCTTCTAAGCTGTACACCTAACCCTATCCACTGGTACGCTGATGATTCCACCCTTCACCTTTCCATTCGGTTCCCGCAACGTCCATATGAGGTGTTACTTCAACAAACAAGGAATGAGGCTATGGCACACCTAATGTCTGAATTGGCACGTATCTCTGACTGGGGTAAAAGTAATCTTGTTTTTAATGCATCAAAAATTCAGTTTTTACACCTATCAACCCGACACAGTCTTCCACAGGAGTACCGATTAATGTTTAATAATACTCAGCTCAAACCTGCATCATCCTTGAAATTGCTTGGGGTTTCAATCACTCGGGACTTATCTAGGAAAGATCATATTGCATCTCCTGTTAAATTTGCTTCCAAGATTTTAGGTGTGCTAAGCCGACTCTGTACCTTCTTTACCCCTGCACACTTGTTGACTTTATACACGGGTTTTATTCCAACACTGTTCTGAGTACTACTCTCATATGTGGGGAGGCCCTGCACATACAGCACTTCTAAATAGGGTGGAGTCAAAGGTTTTTGTCTGATCAACTCTCCTCCTCTTCCTGGCTCCCTTCAACCTCTGTCTCTTTGCCTTACTTTTGCATCTTTATAACTTTTCTATTGCAACTTCAATGGTCGCTGCTCCTCTGAACTGTCTGCATGCATCCCTCCACATCTATGATTGGTGTGTAGCACCCGTCTAGCTGCAAACTCTCATCCCTTTTCTCTCCAACTCTCTAATGCAAGAGTTTACCGTTACTCCCAGTCCTTCATTTATGCAACAGGGCATCTCTGGAACTCTCTCCCTCTGTCTGTATTTCCTACTTCCTATGATCTCCAGTCTTTCAAACGCACATCTCGAAATGAACGGATCTTGAATTTGGTTCTCTTTTGTATTGTTTTTGTTTCTTCTTGGATGGAACGGTTTGAGGGCTCCTGGCCTTTGGTTCCGTCTTTCTTGCACAAAAAATAAAAAAGAAGAAATGACAAGGGACAGGGCAACACTGAGAGACCTTGATTGTGGCCACCCCTTACAGGATTAAGGCAACTGGCCATTAATAGCTTCGCTCTCTCCCTCTCTTTGTTACTCAAACCACGGCCAGATAATTTCACTATCATTGCACACACCCTCTGACGTAAGATGCCTAATGCCAGTTTCAAAATACTTCAAAATATTTCTACTTTGTTACTGGAAACAACAATAACAACTACAATAATAACAACAACAAATATTGTTTGATGGGGTAGTGGTATTGGTGGTGGTGGTTATTATGTATTTATTATTATTATTATTACTATAATAATAATCATCATCATCATCATCATCCTGACCTCCTTTCCCACCCAAGGGCAGGGAGAGGAATAGCAATGTTCAAACAGCACAAACTTGCCCAAGCCAATGGGCCACGCTTCCATTCACTCATCATTCAAGTCCCCGGAATCCCGGCTGTACCGGATACGCCAAAAACATTCACCACATTCTGCAGCATCACACAAACGCATCTGATTGAGTCAATCCGGACGCTGCCATCCTCACAGGGGGTGCCAAAATCCCTGATCATGCACTTCTCACAACATTCATCCAGCCAGCTTGATCTCTTGTCAGTTCCCTAGCCTCATTGACTTCCAAACCTCTCTTCCTCAGACACTCATCCACCATATCTCTCCACCTTCTCCTTGGCCTACCTCGCCTCCTCGCTCCTTCAAATTTGCTCAGGTATACCTTTTTCACCACTCTATTGTTTTCCATTCTTTCCACATGACCATACCATCTCAGGACACTTTCTTCGATTCTGGTGTCCACCGACTTCCTCACTCCGCATCTTTCACGAATCACATTATTTTGTATCCTATCCACCTTATGCACTCCACATACATTTCTCAGCAGTCCCATTTCCACTGCTCTTACTCTTGACTTTTCATTTTCATGCCACACCATAGTCTTACACCCATATGTTAAAGTTGGCACTAACACTCCTTCATGTAAGCCTCATGCAGCTGCAACACTCAAGCCTCTGTTTCTTATCAAGGCCTTCATTGCACCAGCTACTTTTCTTCCTTGTGTCACTCTACTTTTAACTTCTTTTGCATATTTTGCTCTCTTTTCTATCACTGTACCCAAGTATTTGAAATGTCTCACCAATTCCAGTCTCTCTCCTTTCACTGTGACATCGCACTGGGAGTCACTTTCTCTCTCAGTAACCATCACTTTACTATTCTCTACATTTACTTTCAAGGCACTATGCTCACAGACATCAGCAAAATCCGCACTTGCCTACCAAGTTCTTGTCCGGTACTTGCGAGCAGTACTGCATCATCAGCATACAACAAATTTGAGATATTCCGTCTAGCATCATTCATTACCAATGCCATCCCTCTCTCCATTACTCGTGTTTTCATTCCTCTCATTACCCCCTCCATATATAATTATTGAACAACCAAGGGGACATCACAGAACCTTCTCGCATGCCCACACTATCACGAACCATTCACCTAGATGCCCATTAACCGTCACACATGCTTCACTACCATCATAAAAACTTTTGACAGCACCTAGCAGCTTACCGTCTACACCATACATGCGCAAAACTTTCCACAATCCTTCTCTGTCTACTTTGTCGTATGCTTTCTGCAGATCCATGAATGCCATAAACACCTTATGGTCCTTCTCACAACCCTTCTCTGCTACCTGTCTCACTGCAAATACTTGGTCCACACATACTCTGCCACACCTAAAGCCACCCTGTTAATCACTTACTAGGACTTCTGATATCTCTTTTTCTTTCTCTATTATAATTCTTCCATATACCTTCCCTACCACACTCAATAAACTTATGCCACGATAATTCTTGCACTCACTTCGCTGACCTTTATTTTTGTATAGGGGTACAATCACAGCATTTTTCCACTCTGCAGGCACAGTTTCACTCATCCATGCATCACAGTTTCACTCATCCATGCATTCTTACATAACTCCAACAAGCACTTCATTCCACTCTTTCCACTACACTTAAGCATCTCTGCATACACCTCATCAACCCCATCTGCTTTCCTATTTTTCAGCCGCCTCACAGCACTCTTCACCTGTGTGTGTCACGTCTCCTGGCACTGCATTCCTTCACTGCACCCCCCTAAAAGCAATCATGTTTACAGCCGCTCCACTCTCTCTATTCCCATTCATCAGGCTTTCAAAATATTCTTTCCATCTGGTCCTTACTCCATCTCCATGGGTTAGTAACCTATCACCTGCATCCTTCACACCATCACATTTCTTTCCATTTTCACTTCTACATTTCCTCACCTCTTTCCGGAATACCTCCCCATTTTCAGAGTAGTTCACATTCATTTTTCTTCCCAGATCATCATTTATCTCCTTCTTTTTCCTCTTCACTAGTCTCTTTACATGCTTCTTGCTCTTGATGTACTCAGTTCTTATTTCAACTAAACCCCTATCCTGTAACCACTTTAGCTACTTCTCCCTCTTTTCCTCCACCTTTCTATTAATCTCCTCATCCCACCATGCTGTACCCTTCTTTTTTGTGAATACTCTTGCCACACCACACGCCACTTTAGCATTCCTAACCAAGCAGTCCCTATATGCATTCCACAGGCTGTCCAGATCCAGTTAATTCCAGTTCACTGATTCTAACTCGTCCTTTACTTTGGTCCTCAGCTTCTCAACTTTCAGTCTTTCTCCCTGACTGCTCCTCTCTCTCTTGATCCACCTCACTCCTCTCAGCTTGATCTTGCATACCACAATCATATGATCTGACAGACCTCCACATCGTCCTCTCATGGCCCTCATATCAGCAACCATTCCCATCATCGACCTTTCTACGAGCATGTAATCAATCAGGCTTCTTTCAACATGATCCCCATTTCCTCTATACCATGTATATTTATGTGCATCTTTGTGTTTGAAATACGAATTACTAATGCACAACCTCCTCTCCTGGCACATATCCTTTAGTCGATTCCCATTATCATTTTCTCCTGGTACTTCATAACAACCCATTTTGTCATCCTCAGGACCAGTGCCTACTCTTCCATTCATATCCCCCATCACGATCACTGTATAGCTCCTGGGCATGTCTCCCACTACTTCGCCCAGCTCATCCCAATCCTGTCTTTCTCTCTGTCACTTCTGTCCTTACACAGTGCATACGCTACAATCACTGCTACTTTTACCTTCTCAAACTTGAATTTGACATACATACATACACCTCGAGCTGACACATTTGTAGTCCCTCATTCCACTCTGCCACACCTCATTCATCAACAATGCAACTCCTTCCTTACATCTACCATTCATTCACGATCTTACACATTTCACACCCTCCCACTCCTCCACTTCGCACCCTTCACACAATGCCATCACAGCATATCTCGCACTCTTGAACACATTTACCAATTCCGCCCTCTTGCTCTCCTCATTTACACCTCTCACATTTCACATGGCCACGCGAGTCGGCCCGTTTGGTTGGGGCCCTGGGCAGGTATTGGTCTCTCTGAGGCTCTCTGGAACGACTACCATGATTAAGTGATTTTGGATAGGGGAATCTGGGGACCACTTAGCCCTGCCAGAAACCCCGGTTATATGATTACCACCCAGCGTAGTAAATGGTTTCCTGGGTAGATGAAACCATCTGGCTTGTCACTCAGTATAGAGCTCATATGGCATCACTACAGTAAGTGAGTAGATGATGGGCACCCCCACCTACCACATCAATCATTTCCTGTGGCACCCTCGGGGATACATAGGGCCTCGATGAACTCACACCACCACATCCTATCTTGTGCTAACTCCTCAAGATCTCCCCAACACTCATCTCCAGCTTCCTGTCTCATTGTCCTCACCCACGTCTCTTTTGGCCTTCCTCTACCTCTCCTACCAAGTGCCACCCACCCTGGTGTACCTCGTACTATTCCCTGTCTCCTATACACATGTCCTAGCCACCTCCATCGTGAGAATCTAACATATTCATCGATCGGCTGCACTCCCGTTATTTCTCTAATTCTACTATTTGGTATCCTTTCCCACCACTTAACTCCTAATATTCTTCTAAGTGCTTTATTTTCAAACACCAAGAATTTATTTTCCATAGTCATTGTGCTGTACCAAGACTCGTGTCCATAAATTAAGATACTCCTAACCATTACCTTATAAAGTTTGATTTTTGTATGCACAGACAAATTGTTATTATTCCAAATATTTTTAAGCATTCCCATTGCCTGATTAGTCTTCTTTAACCTTTCCTCGAATTCAAAGTTCAAAGAACCATCCTTGGCTAAATAAGTACCTAAATATTTAAACCTATCAACTTGCTTTACAACCATACCTCCAGTTACACATTCCTGCGCATTTTCCATATTCATATTGATTATTTCAGTTTTTCCACAATTAATAACCAAACCCACCTTGCGACCTTCACTCACCAAACAGTCCAACACTCTCTGCATCTCTTCTGGCCCATCACAAATCAAAACTATATCATCTGCATAATCTAAATCCAAAAGTTTCCTGTTCTCTCCCCAAAGTATACCTGCACCGGTTTCTGTTCCAACGCGTTTCATAATGTAATCAATGACCAATATAAATAGTAAAGGCGATAGAACACCACCTTGAATTACTCCGGACTTGACTTCAAACGAATCACTCAGACAACCATCAACCATCACTTTACAAAATGTGTCCTCATGCATGTTCATAATGACCCTCACAAACTCCTCTGGTATTCCATAATGTCTCGTGATCTTCCCCATAGTCCCTCTCGAAACAGTATCAAAAGCCTTTTCAAAATCAACAAAACAAAGACTTAACGGTACTCTCATTTCATTAACTTGCTGCATCAGATGCCTAACTATAAAGATCTGATCATTGCAACCACGTCCCTTTCTAAAACCAGCCTGTTCATCCCTCAGAATACCATCAACCACCGGCTCCAACCTATTTAACAACACTCTACTGAAAACTTTCAAAGCTATCGGTGACAAAGAGATTCCCCTCCAATTACCACATTCACTCAGGTCTCCCTTCTTCGGAACTTTAACAATTACACCATTCTTCCAAACTGATGGTAGTAACACCGTCACCCATATCTTATTGAATAGCTTGGTCAAGATCATTATTAATCTATCCCCCTCCACTTTAAACATTTCCGGAAATAAACCATCCTCCCCTAGTGCCTTATTATTCTTTAACTGTTTTACTGCTTTCTCCACTTCTGCAAGCCTCAACTCTCCTGTTTCTATATTTAAATCTTCCTGAGCAGACGGTATATCCTCTTCTGGTGGTATTGGTCTATTAAGAACTGTCTCAAAATGCTCTTTCCATCTATTTTTAATATCTCCATCTTTGGTCAATAAATTTCCTTCCCTGTCTCTAACTGGTATTTCCTTGCGTTTACCTGCATTACCACTCAGTTCTCTAATCGATTCATATGCTATTCTTTGACTCTGTCCATCATTTTTGTTTATTAAGATTTCAGTCTCTGCAACCTTTTCATCCACATAATAATAATAATACCACATAATAATAATAATAATAATAATAATAATAATAGTAGTAGTAGTAGTAGTAGTAGAAGTAGTAGCAGTAGTAGTAATGATAATTACTTTTATAAAGAGCGAGAGACTAACGAGAAGAGTGTGAGTGGGTGAGATGGAGAGGGGAGAGGGGGGAGGAGGCCGAGGATGAGATGAAGGGATGAAGGGGAGGGGTATATAAGAGAGGGCTGTGTGGTCTGGAGGATGGACAGTGAAATGGTGGGGGACAGGGCGACATGGAGGCGATTTGTTTGTGACCACCCATTACGCAATTAAGGCATCTGACAACAGATAGATAGTCTATTAATTTTATTATTATTTTTATTATTATTATTATTATTATTGTTGTTGTTGTTGTTGTTGTTGTTATTAAGAGGTGGACACTGAACTACCACGAGGTTTGCACAATGAGAAAAAAGTATAAAAAGATAAGATAAACTGTGCTTCTTTATCAAAATCATCAACGCCGCATGTACCCCTCATTACTGAATTTGGGTACATAGGAGTAAGTTTCTGCACTCACGTATTGCTATAGGCTTCGTACCAGACGCCGGTAATGAAGAGAGAGAGAGAGAGAGAGAGAGAGAGAGAGAGAGAGAGAGAGAGAGGGGGGGGGGTTAAATAATCTCGAACTCTAAATGCAACTCTGATTTATTTTCTGTATACTCTTTGTCCGACGAGGAATGAATTTAGTTACGGAAAAAAAATGTAAGTAAAGGTGCTTAATACCGACAGATTCAGCGACCAAACTTTGCTTGTATTGGGCGTTATTATTAAAAGGTTAATATCCTGTTATGTCATATTCAGGTGGGTGTGACTAAAAGTGTTAAAAGAAATACTTTGCGGTACTTTGGTCATATGGAGAGGTTGGGGAATGAGGGACTAACTAGAAGAGTGTGTGTAAATGAGGTGGAGGGAGAAAGGACGACGAGACCACGATTGAGTTGGAGTGATGGGGAAAAGAGATATGAGTAAGGGAGGTGTGACTTGGATGGAGGGCAGCAAAACGACAGAGGACAGATAGATTTAAGTGGGCAGGGTTATCATTACAGTCAGTTCTACATGGCCCAGTGTGAGGTACAGGGTTCGAAACTAGGCTACCGTGGACAAGACAAATTAAGGGCCTTCTTCTGGTTGTAATACACAATTAACAAAACTCCATCCGGCTCTAGGAGATTCGACCCGATGCGTACAACACTTGACCATCACTCCAAATGGCGCTTAATATCACCGTATAGTTCTTTGATCTTAACTTGACCGAGGTTTTTGTCCTTTTGCCGTTTATTTCACGCTGTATTGTACAATGACAGAAAGAAACAGCGATAGGGCTCTACATCTTTTCCATTGCGGCACATACTCGTGAATAGCACCATATATTAGTGTTAATCTGATTTTGAAACTCAGCATTAACATTGGAGGTTTTGCAGTTTTAGTCTAAGTTAGAGTAAAAAGATTATAGACCACCAAAAGCAATAATAATCTCCGTTATTAATTCGTCAAGATATGCATGAGAGAAGAGTTTAGCCAGACTGGAAGAAGTCACAGAGCACCGGCAGTTTATACGGTCTGAATGAATCATTTTCTGAAATTAATCTAAACCAACTGGCGGACGGAAGAGATGGTGGCTGGGGGTACCTGGGGGACAAACGCCATACTGGGAGACAAACAAGGAAATGGAGAACAAACTCGAGACGGGAGAATAAACGCGGAACTGGAGGAAAAAAAACGCGGATCTGGGGTCAAACGTGGAACTAGGGAACAAATGCGGAACTGCTGGAGAAACCTGGAACTATTGGACAAATGTGGAACAGTTGAACAAACGCGGACATGAAGAACAAACGCTGAACGGGAGAACAAGCCCGGAAATGGAGAACAAACACGGAAGTAAACCGCCACATACCATTTGTATTTTTCATTGACCCTTTTGCCGTAGAAAGAGGCAGGGAGAAAGGACACGAGACAGAAAACGGGATTAGTTATAAAGTAAGAAAGAAAATTAAATTGCTAAATACGGAGAATGAAGACGGTGAAGTATATGATAAAGGAAAGGAGAAGGAAAGAATGAAAATGATCTGATATGAAGAGAGAAGAACAGAAGGAGTTGGTGCAATACAGAGATAGAAATCAAGTAATACAGAGAGATAAATCAAGTAATGATTAACTCTAAGCCCTTGGCCACCCTGTTTGGGATACATGGCGTCTGGCAATGAATGAATGAAAAATGATTGCTGCGGTCCAGAGAGTGAAGAAAACAAGAAAAGTAACAGACTCTGGAGAGATGAGAAAGAGGAGAAATTCCTGAATATTGAGAAAGAATATTAAACTGACGTGGTCTAATTAGATATGGATGGAGGAGACAGAGAAGCGAATGAATGTGGGTCATCCACATAGGTTGAAGTAATCCTGAGAGGTCACCATAGATAAACAACTTGCACTGTCCACCATTTAGTGAGCGCACACTCTTTTTACGTTGGAAAGAATAAATAAAATTTGGTCAATAATTTTACTAGTAAAGTGCACTTTGTGCGCGCGTGACGAGCGAGAGAGCATTTGTACATAAGCCTCTCATCATAATTTCATCTTGGCGTATGTTTTCAAAATTTCTGGTGGGGTACTTGAACAATAACAGAAGAATAATTGAATTAAAATATTTACTTTCTCACGTGTCCTCACTGGATGTGCAGATTGTGAGTCGCCGTAACATTTATCACACACGCAATGTTCATTTATCTGCTCCCGACTTGCTGTGTCAACGAACTGCGTCGGAAAACGCCTGGCAATTGATCGAAAGACAAATCCCCAAAATGGGGTGATTACCCTTGCTGATTTCACCCTCTAAACATAGAAAAAACCTTCATGTAAAATTATAAGCATAATATCCGATATTTAATTGTTAGAATTTATGCAAGAAAGCATAAGGTTACAACAGGAATTCTTTTTAAATTCCATTTCATAGTGGAGCATGTCAATTGAAGCCCTCAGCATATTCTATTGGAAAGCCGGGATTCCAAGGGTTTTGTTTGGTCTCATGAGTAAATATACTGTATAGCTAAAAACACAGTCAATTGAATGTATCTACTACCTGCTGAAAGAATCTCATCTCTTTCCTGCAGAGTACAAAAGTTATTAGTCTCTGAAAACCATCGCGGTGGGGCCGTGTCGTGTCTAGCCGCTCATTTCTCATTTGAACGTAAAGTAGAGTAAACATGGCTTCGTTACGCTTGCTCGCTTCCCTCGCTGCACTCGCCTGTTCAGAATAAAAAGTTTAGAAGGTTCTCATCTATTTTCATTCATACAATTTTCAAAGACAGACTAAAGCATGATGAAAATGGAAGGTTGTCTGATGAAAAATTGCTGGTGAATTGATTTTGCAGTAAGGATTGATACTTTGTCTTGGTCTAAATTAAAAAATAATAATAATGTGATTAGAAGCAAAGCAAATTTTCAGCCGAGGGAGTATAGAAGGCCCCAGCGAGGCTGAGCGTGGGAGTGGTTTAGCAAAGCATGTCATAGTGTAAATTATGATGCTGTTTTTTGTTGCTCAAGCTACTCATGTAAGTGGTTTCCTCCTGGGTTGGCCCAGGAAAACCATTTCTACCTTCTTTCATCAAATTCTGCCTGCCTTTCAGATGAATGGTCTACTTGTACGTATTTTCCATTTTTTCTTTGATAAGCATTGGAATACTACAAATTTTTGCATAGGTTACTAAGTGTGTTTTAAGATCGTTAGACCTTCTGAGCGCGTGTGCGCTCAGGCCGTTCATGTGTGGCTGCCTTTATCTGGTGTATATATTGTGTGACTGTCTTTGTATATGTGTGAATTTGCGTGCCTACGTTTTTAAGTACAGTATTTACGCTTGTATGTTTGTGTCAACAAGCCAATAGAAAAATCATCTCAGTCCAAATCTATCTATCTATCTATCTTACTATCTATCTATCTATATATCCACTTTGCCACGTGTGACCTACAAAGTTTTTGCCTCAGCTGACCCTTTGCCTGATATTGAACAAAGGCCTGGCCATATTTCCCTCTTCTCTCCTCTCTCCCTCTCTCTTCTCTCTCCCTCTCCTCTCCCCTTTCCCTCTCTCTATCCCTCTCCTCTTCCCTATCCCTCTCACTTCCTCTCCTTTCCTCTTTCTTCCCCCTTCTCCTCCTTCCTCTCCCTTATCTGTCTTCCTCTCTCCTCTCTTCTCCTTCTTTTCTCCATTCCCTCTCTCCCCTCTTCTCTTCCTCGCCTATCCCCTTGCTCTCTTCGTCTTCTCTCCGTAGCTCTCTTCCTTCCTCTTATCCTCTCCTCTCCCCTTTTTCTTCCTCCCCTCCCATTTCCTATATCCGTCCTTTGTAACAATTATTTTTCATTTCTTTCCCGTGTCCCTCGTCACTCTGCAATAGACCTCTTCATTCCCATTTCCTCTTCTGTTGTCTTTTTCTTTCTTTCTCTCAGGCTCAGCTTAATATGCCTCCGCCCACCTATGGTGGAGTAGGCATTAAATGATTGGTCTGTCCGTATGTGGGTGCGTAGGTCTGTGCACCCGTAACACACTTGTGTGCGCGATATCTCCTGAACCCATTGATGGATTTCCACCAGACTTTTGTCAGTGATGCACTATGAGGAGATGTACTGATTAGGTCAGCTAGGTCAAAGAGTCCAAGATTAAGGTCATATGGGGGTAAACTTAAATTTTCCTTGTGGGTGCCATGTCTCCTGAAACCCTCGACTGATTTTGACCAAACTTTTATTGGTGATACAGTATAAAGGGACAATGAACTTTTATCGGTGATACAGTATGAAGGAACAATGAACTGATTAGGTTAGCAGGGTCAAAGGGTCAAGAGCCAAGGTCATTTGACTTAGTTTATTTGTTGTGGGCGTGATATCTCCTGAACCCCTCGACAGATTTTGACCAAACTTTCGTCAGTGATACAGTATGAAGGGAAGATGAACAGATTAGATCAACAAGGTCAAGGGGTCAAAGGTCAAAGTCATATGCGGTCGACTTAGTTTATGTTTGGTTTCATTTCAACTCACTATGAACTCTGTCATGGAGGTTGTATGGGGAGTCCTTGAGCAAGGCTTGGCGGACGCATACCAAGCGACGCTTTGAGTCAACAGCTCTGGGCCCAAGTCCCTGGCTTTTAATTTTACTTTGGCTGGCTTTCTTATTCTTGGTTACCTGTTTTATTTGATAGTTGTCCCTTGTCTCTTCCTATTCTCATCCAGTTCTATTTTCACTCTCTCTTCCTGTCCCCCCCCCCACCTCTCTCTCTCTCTCTCTTAACGTTATTATATGTTTTTGTTTCTTTTCCTTCTTTTTTCTCACCCAAAGTATTCTATTTCATTTCACTGTCATTGCTCTCAGTCTATTCCATTTTCACTTCATTTTCCTTGTTCATTTCAGTATGCCTCTAGAATTTTATCCTTCTTTGTACACTACTTAGACTCGTAGTCATAGTCTTCTCTGTAACAAGCAGCCTCAAAGGGATCATAAGGTATGTTGCTGGTTGCTTTCCCTTGTATTCCATTGTATTCCTACTTAGTTCTTCCTATCATGCTGTGGTCTCCTCCTCCCCCCCTCTTCTCCTCATAGTCCGTACTTAGCTGTCCCTACGTAGCTGTGGTCTCCTCTACCTCCACCTTATTCCTGTCTAGCTGTGCTATCCTCCTCCTCCTCCTCCTCCTCCTTGCCCGGATCTAGCTGTGGTCTCCTCCTCCTCCTCCTAGTCCCTACCAAGCTGTTGTATCCTCCTCCTACTCCTCCTCCTCCATCAGCTTAATGAGGGACACCTAAACAATCCCACCATTCGTAATTAGCAAGGAAAATACTTACTTCCCTCCCTCACTCTCTTTCTCTTCCTCTTCCCTCCTGTTCTTTTTCCCTCTCGCTGCACTGGGGAGAGAGGAAAAATGATTCTTACATCTGCTGACACAAAGTTATGGGAACTTTACTAACAGCTTTAGGCATTTCACCGCCCTAGCCACATATACATCATTATCATCATTATTATTATTTTCATCATCATTATTATTATTATTATTATTATTATTATTATATTATCACTGTTGTTGTTGTTGTTGTTGTTGTAATTGCGGTGGTGGTGGTGGTGCTGGCGATGCTGGTGGTGGTGGTGGTATTGTTGTTGCTATCGCTGTTGTTTTTCTTGTTATTATTATTATTATTATTATTATATTTATCTATCTATCTTTTGCCAGACGCTTTAATCCTGTAAGGGATGGCCACAAACAAATCGCCTCCATGTCGCCCTGTCCCCCGCCATTTCATTGCCCTGCTCCCAGCTCACACCTCCCTCTCTCAAACACATCTCCACCGGGGGAGTAACTAAAGGGGGGCCTGGGGGGGCCCAGGCCTCCCCCAGTCAGACCCTTGGCCCCCCCAGTGGGCCCTCCATTTGAATATTTTCCTTTTTTGTATAATACAGTGTGCAGCTGTGTTTCTTTGCACTTTGGGGGAAGTTTTTCAAGATTATTTTTCACTTCACTAAGCATGAAACCTGTATAGTATACAGCAGTACTTCTAATTAATTAACCCCTTAATCGCGGGGCGTCACTTTCGTGACGCTCGGCCACAATGGATCATACCGCGGGGCGTCACTTTTGTGATTCTGTGTTATTTTGAATTATCCCGGGCTCTCAAGTGGTGGCTTGTATCATCTATCAGTACTGCCAATGTCCAAGACTAGTCACCACTCCAAATCTCATCTGTACTCCCATCCATTGTTGACATTTTAGTGATTTTACCCCCTTCGTGACTCCCCTCCCTACCTGCCCTCCATTACCCTGTCCTCTCACCTCCCACGCCGTGCTGCGCTATGCAAATTTCCCCTGGATTTTTCCAGATTTCATCCATTGAAATAAGCCCTATGCCCTATACTTATACAAAATAATGTATACCAAAAAAAAATCAGGTTAATGATAGCGTTATACACCAGGAATTGGCTAATTATCACCTGACAACACCTCACATGCATTCATTCACTACATTGCCATGGTAATTTCCCCTTTGAATTATGCCTTGTAATCGATGTCTGTAATAAAAATATATATCAGAAAGGAAGGGAGAAGCCTAAGTGACATTTACATTCACCTGGAACTACCTATTTCTTTATGTATTGCCGAGATTTTCTACCTATAAAAAATTAGCATGTAAGTTAGCAGCAGTCAGCCTCAGTGTCATTGTCAACCCTTCCCTTCTCAGATAAGCTGCGGCATTTAGTTCCTTGTCCTCCACTCTAGTGAAACCATGTTGCACTCGCGCTCCGCCATTCCTGCCGCTTCTGTGCCCATTGCAAAGGGTCCCGTGACCTCTACCCCTAAGAAAAGTAGTGAGAGAAGCAGGAAAGGCCTTAGTGACTCTGCAGTGGCACGTGAACTTGCAGAATTGTCCATGGTGATGATGGACAGTGATTTTGATGATTCGGGTGAATCGTGTGATGAGCCAGGTGAGGTTATCGTGCCAGAAACTGCTACAATGAGTGCTTCAGTGTCGGAAGTAGTTTCTAGCTCCAAGGGAAAGGAGCCGTTAGTGCAGCAAGGCAAGGAATTTGGGAAGGGAGTGAAAAGGTGGCGTGTTAGCCCCAGAACAATGCCCCCGCGTGACCCAGCCTGCCATGAGTCCCGAGTGCATTCACCTCCCCATTCCCCAAGCCCCACTTCACTCATTTCTTCCTCATCGTCGGCTGAGTTATCTCCGGAGTATTCGTCGTCAGAGTCACCACCAGCATCAACAGTGAAGGCAGGCCGTAGAGGAAGAAGTAAATCAAGGACTGTGAAAAGTAGTGTTGTTAGTAGGGTAAGGGCTGCTAGTGCTGTACGGCAACCCAGGGTCAGTGCGAGTGACCTTGAACGAGATAAATCTGCCTCACAGCCAACCTTCACAGTGAATCCTGGACACTTTTGTGTGGATGGAAGGGTCAGATTTTGTGCCTGAAAATTTAGTATTTGATAAGAGCTCCTCAGGAGTTCAGCCTGCCTTCACTATTGACGAAAATGCTGAGTGTGTGGACTACCTTTTGGCCTTCCTAGATGACGAAGTCATGCAGCACATATGTGATGAGACCAACAGGTATGAATCACAACGTGCTGCAAGTGGTACAGGTGCAGCCAAGATGCAACAGTGGTCCATGCTGGGAGTGCAGGAGCTGTATGTGTTCTTTGCCCTCATGCTTCTCATGCCACACTCCAAGAAGCATGAGTTGGAAGAATACTGGTCCATGGACCCCTTATTACCCTCACCCACCTTCAATAAGTACATGGCCAGAGATCGCTTCTGGAACATCATGGGAAACCTGCACTTTGCTGACAACGATGTACCTTCCCAAATCGTCCCACTCTGGAAGATCCGGGAGATTCTGAGCAGAATGAAGGATAAGTTTATGTCATTCTTCCACCCCTTTCAGAAGGTTGTCATTGACGAATCCTTGGTTTTGTTCAGAGGACATCTTCGGTTTGTTTAGTACATTCCAAGCAAACGCCATCGCTTTGGAATTATGTTCTTTGTACTGTGCTACTGTAAGATGGGGTACATCCTTGACTTCGTCATTTATTCAGCCAGCACTGTCGATCTTGATAAAACATACCCCCTTGGCTTCTCAGGCTGTGTAGTGAAAGTGCTTCTAGAAAAGTATTTTGGTGGGAATCATGTGTTGTATACAGACAACGACTATACAGCACAGAAACTTGCCAAATACCTTTCTGAGCACGGCATTGGCTCCTGCGGCACTGTCAAAAGTAATCGTGCCCACTTCCCCAAATTCACAGAGGCAGGAACCTCGCAGCGAGGAGACGTGCACCTACGCAAGTCTGAGAAGATGCTGGCAATACGGTGGCATGACAAGAGGGTCGTGCACATGCTCACCACCGTACATAAGGAGGAGATGACAGACAGTGGGAAGGTCGACCGTAGGACAGGCGAACCTGTGATCAAACCTGATGCTGTGTTGGACTACAATATCAACATGCGGCTGGTGGACAAGTCCGACATGATGATTGGTGAGATCGACTGCCTCAGGAAGAATACTAGGTGGTACAGGAAAGTTTTTCTGCATCTCATAGATATGACGATGCTGAACGCCTTCATCCTGTACAAGATGAAGGTCAAGCCACCCAAGTCCTTCTCCCTGAGGTTGTTCGCCAGGACTTGTGTCCAGGAGCTGCTGGAAAGATATGGTAGGGTGACCGCAGCAACTCCAAGTTTATTGACAATGTGGCACTTCCCGACCGACTTGAGCAGAGAGTGTATATGGATCGGCACAGACTTGAGCTTATGCCTGCCACAGGGAAAAGGAAGGCTGTGATTCGCAGGTGTCAGGTGTGTGCACATACCACCCGCCGCACACCTGAGCACAAACGCACCTCTTGGCAGTGCGCTGAGTGCCAGGTTCCCCTCTGTGTTACCTGCTTCTTCGATTACCACAGCCAGAAGCAGTTCTAATAGTGCAAGTGTGAAAGGAGAATAAATTGGAAATAATGTGTAAATAATGTGTAAATAGCAAGTGAAAGCAATGGATGTTCAGTACATATGATTGAACAGTGTATTATAGTTTTATCTTACTGAAAGTGACAGTGAATAACATAGTGTAAGTAAAATAGAAGGGTAAATATTGAAAATAGAATAGAAAATGTAAATAGTAATGTAAGTAATTAGTAATATAAGAATATGAGTACAAATAATTTATGTTATAATAGTGAAAGTGAATACTTGGCTCTCTACCTATTTTACTGAATGAAAAATTGAATGACTTCAGTGACAATAAACTAATACTACTGAAGGAAACTTATGGAGAAAGACTCCAGATATATATATACAAGTGTGATATAGTAATAGAAATATAGTGTGAGAGGTTTTATGAATAATAAATGACAGAGTACCAAGAGCGAACTAGCGCAAGTGCGACGATCAGACGCGCTCGTAATTTCCATTGCTTTTTTTTTTTTTTTTTTTTTGAGTATGGATCCCAAACTACTTGAAAATCATAGATTAGTGTTTCTAGTGTTTATATCTGGCTGTGGTAATCATATTACGGGTTGTCGGGAAGTGTAAAGTGGAGACTTTGTTACCCAACTTCAGAGGTCTCCACAAGTCCTACGGTAACAGATGAAGGCTCAAGAAACATTCCAGGAGAAAGCTGAAGGTATGTGCCATAATCATATGTAATTTTAATATTATAGGACTAATAACTGATTTTTGCAAATATTTTTTGAGAGTCTGTCGCAGCCCGAATAACCCCGCGGGACAAGCAAAACATTGGTAAACATGCCCGCGGTGTAGGGGTTAAACATCATGGTGTGATACTGGTTAATTTTATTATCAGATAAAAATTATATAAAATATATATTTCCTCAGTCTGTCCTATAGCGACAAAGAATATGCTAATAACCCGTAATACCGGTAAGGGAAAACGGGTCATATCAGCTGACCTGTCCACGTTATGTTTACCCTGGACTCCCAGGATATAGAGTCAATAAGGATTTCACAAAGTGTCTGCTGTATATATTGATGGTTATACCTTAATACATTTCACGAGGTACAGTAAAATGTTATTTTGAAAGATCGTAGGCTTTTATTTTAGATTATTTTTGTTGCAATATCCTCAATGTTCCTTATCTGTGCTCTTCAAGTAACCTGTGCAGTTAATAAGCATACCAAGCATATTTTATAATGGTAATCCATGTATAATAAAATGTGTATAATACTGTGTACATTTTCGAAGACAATAGTGTGACTCAGATCAGCATAACGCATTTAAAGACCGTTTTATTTTAGCTTGTGCGTCTTAAAGTTTAACTAATTAGTTTCGAAATCGAAAAAATTCCCAAAAGCGATGCCCTCCCCTGCCCCCCCAGATGAAGGCCTGGCCCTCCTTTGCCCCCCCCCCCCACAAATGAAGACTGTTACGCCACTGATCTCCACTCCATCCCTCCACTTCATCTTTGGCCTCCCCCTCCCTCTCCCCCCTTCCACCTCACTCACGCGCACTCTCCTCCTCAGTTATTATTATTATTATTATTATTATTGTTGTTATTATTATTATTATTATTATTATTATTATTATTACTACTACTACTACTACTACTACTACTACTACTACTATTACTACTGCTACTATTATTATTATTAATATCGTTGTTATTATTCTTATCACTACTTGTGATAGGTGAGGGCGTTCATCATCCACTCACTCAGTGTAGTGCTGCTTTGGGTGTCTGCCCTTTCTTCTCTTCCTTCCTTCCTCTTCTGTCTTTCTTTCCTTCATTCTTTCCTCTGCCTTCTGCGTACTTTACATTCCCTTCCCTGTCTTTTTTTCCTTCTGCATATGGGTGACTCTGCACTGAGTGACAAGCCAAATGGTTTCCTGTACACCAGGAAACCATTTACCACGCTGGGTGGTAAGCATTTAACCAAATTATGGTGCCAGGTGTTTTAGTGCGTAATTAAGGCAGGTGAGGCTGGTCACTCTCGTCTTATTTTTATTTTTTTTTGTCTATCCACTATTAATGCCGAAGGGCAAATATATATATGTATATACATAGTGAAGACGAAGGGGAGCTGCAAGGCTTGGTGGATGAGTTTGAGAGAGTGTGTAAGAAACGGAATCTAAAGGTGAATGTAGGGAAGAGTAAAGTGATGGTCTTTGAGAGAGGTGAAGTTAGTGAATGTACAGCGAGGTTGGATGGTAAGGAATTGGAAAATGTGAGTACGTTTAAGTACTTGGGTAGTGTGATGAGTAAGGATGGAGGTTTGGAGGGTGAAGTGCTTGAAAGGGTACAGCAGGGAAGAAAGGTTGCTGGTTCTTTGAAAGCAGTGATAAGAAACAGGGAAGTGAGCATGGAAGTGAAAAAGTTACTACATGACAGTATTGTGATACCAACTTTAACGTACGGAAGTGAAGCTTGGACATTGCTGGAAGGACACAAGTCAAGAGTGAGAGCAGTGGAAATGAGTTATTTAAGAGGAGCCTGTAGAGTCACGTGGAGAGACAGGCTGACGAATGAAGATATAAAAGAGCGTTGTGGTGTTGATGTGGATGTGATAGGAAGCGTTATGAGGAACACACTGAGGTGGTTTGGCCATGTGGAGAGGATGAAGGGTGAAAGACTGACGAAGAGAGTGTATGTGAGTGAGGTGGAGGGGGGAAGAGGGAGGGGGAGGCCGAGGATGAGATGGAGGGATGGGGTGGAGAGGTATATGAGAGAGGGGGGTGTGAGTTGGGAGCAGGGCAGTGAAATGGCGGGGGACAGGGCGGCTTGGAGGCGATTTGTTTGTGGCCACCCCAAACGGGATTGAGGCGTCTGGCAATAGATAGATAGATAGATAAATATACATAGACTCATATAATCATTATATATATATATATATATATATATATATATATATATATATATATATATATATATATATATATATATATATATATTGTTACATAGCCTATGATTTCATCATCCTTTGTGTAATTTTAACGCACAGTTGCTGCATGTTTGATCACGAGCGTGTTCTGCCTCAGTCCCCCCATTCTACCGTTATAGTAGAGTAAGTCGTCATTTCTGTTGTTTCAGTGCGGGATTTTCAGCTCTCTGTCCCCATGGCTTCATTTGCGCGTCCCTCTTACAAGTTGTATCAGGCTCTGCTGGCCCCTATATAATGAGCTCAGTCTCTGCATCATTGCCACTTAGATCTGCTCCTCATTTTGTTCACATCTCTGTCCTCCCCTGTACAGATATTATTATTGTGAGTGCTCAAGAAGTCTCCAACCATCTAGCAGCTGTGTGTAATTTGAGTATAACTGTTGTTGCATTTTTTCTTGTACTGTATAGCATAAGTTTAATTTGTAGGCCTAGTGAAGTTTTTGTAATTCGTGTGGGGTTCTTTATGTCAGTCATTTTTTATAATAGTTTGTATCTGTAATTATTTATCTGGCATTCACTGAGTATTATCTGGTATCTCATTTTATCAGGGCTGACTTAGATAAAATTTACTCTTGCTAATTTCTGTGTTAATAGAGGCTATTGCAGTTAACCATATATTTAACCTGTTTATTTGCCATTACATTATCCTTATGAGTCCTGAATGTTTTGTTGTTAATTTAAGCATTAAACTTTAACTTGTAATTTTACCTAACTCTTTTGTTTTGAACCTGGAACTTTACGGGACAGTAGTGACTCTTTAGCATTCTCACTTAAAGTGTACATTATCTTTCTCTGTTCCGTAACATAAATTTGGCGACCTCATATCAGGATATTCAGGATATTATCATAAGGATATTGTTTGATATTTTGTGACTGTGATATATTCATGATGGCTACTATTTCTACACTTGATGAAGCCAAAGATTTTTTGTCAAATGTGCAAACAGTGTGTGATATAGAAAACAGAACAAAGAATGAACTTAAGCTTGTTGCTCAACAATTGGGAATTGCAGTTCACTCTCATCATTCTAAAGATCAAATTGTTGGCATGATTAATAAAAGCTTGTTTAATGTAACTCCTCCAAATGAGCAAATGCAGATTGAATTAGCTAAGTTACAGCTAGCTCTGCAGGAGGCTAAGGCTAAGGAGGCGGAGTCTCGTGTTAAGGAAGCAAATGCTCGTATTGAAGAGGCACAGGTGCAGGCTCAGGCACAAATTGAACTTGCCAGGATTCAGGCAGACCATGAGTATCGCATGAAACAATGTGGAACTGGATCATCAAGCTCTGATGATTTTGATGTGGCTAAAAATGTTAAACTTGTCCCTCCTTTTAATGAATCTGATTTAACAAAGTATTTTCAGTTGTTTGAGAGGGTAGCTACAGGTTTTAATTGGCCTAAGGAGTATTGGCCAGTACTCCTTCAAACTGTTCTCACCGGTAAAGCTCAAGTAACTTATGCATCTTTGCCTCAGGATCAGTCTGATAATTATGATGTAGTAAAGAGCTTGATTCTTAAGGCCTATGAGCTTGTTCCTGAAGCTTATAGAGTAAAATTTAGGACAACTTACAAGCAAGATAAGCAATCCCATGTTGAGTATGCAAGAATCAAAGAAGATTTGTTAGAGCAGTGGTTAAATTCTAAGAATGTGGATTCTGATTTTGGTAAATTTAAGCAGATGATTTTGCTGGAGGATTTCAAAAGGTGTATTTATAAAGATGTAAGCCTATATCTTGATGAGAAAAGAATAGATAATTTGTCTGATGCTGCAGTTTTAGCTGATGAGTATGTTCTCACTCACAAGAGATATTCTAAAGAAAAAGGGAAAGCTGAGAGTAAGTACATTGCCTCGACTCAGAGTACAGGTAACAGGAAAGAGAATAAAGATGGTGTTTCTCAGGAAGTAAATACCAGCTTCACCTCTAGATTTCAGAAAAGTAAATGTACTTATTGTAGTAAGCTTGGTCATACTACGGAGAAATGTTTCAGGAGACAGCGTGATGTGAACAAAAAGGAGTCTTTAAATATTCAGTCAATTGGTCTAGTGTCCACTCTTGAGAGTTCCCAGAATTCTTTAACTGAGTTAACTGAACCTGCTTTGAGGGGTAACTTAAATTCTCATGATGGAGCTCCTCTTTTGAGCAGTAACGTGGGTGACACTCTCAAGAGTTCATGTGCTAATTTCCTGTCTCATGGTTGTCAGTCCTCTGGACAATAATGACAGGAAATCAGTTAAAATATATCGTGATACAGGTGCTTGCCAATCCCTTATGCTGACCAGTGTTCTAGGCTCTAATGTTAATTCCTCTGATGAAACTGTAATCTTACAAGGTGTAGGGAATAATTACTTCTCTGTTCCTCTGTGCAGAGTGAATTTAGAGGCTGGTTTTGTTAATGGTTCTGTTATGGTTGGGTTGGTTGAGACACTCCCAATGTCAGGTGTAACTTTCTTACTTGGAAATGATATTGGTGGAAGTCAAGTGTGTCCAGCTCCTCAGTTGTCTAGTGAGCCAGTGGCTGTGTCCCGGGATTGTGATGTCCCTGATGTGTTCCCTGCATGTGCTGTCACTAGGGCTAAGTCTAAAGTTACTGGTGATTTAGAGGATGATGATGATGATGATGTTATCCTAGCTGACACTTTTCTTGCTAATTTGGACCACTCACCAGATGAGGCAGTACCCCGTAGTGTTGATAATTTGTCTCGTCAAGAGTTGGTTGAGTTGCAGGTTGCTGACCCTGAGTTGAAAGGTCTAGCTAACTCTGCTTACAGTGAAGAAGAGTCAGCCGGTGCTTCTACTTGTTATTATGTAAGGTCAGGAGAACTTATGAGGAAGTGGAGACCCCCAACAGCATCAGCCGACTGTGAATGGGAGGTTGTACATCAAGTTGTCATCCCTCGTGTTTGTAGGCAGGATATCATTCGAGTGGCTCATGATTCCAGTTTGGCAGGACACCTTGGAGTGAGGAAGACTGTGGCACGCATTTTGAAACACTTCTACTGGCCAGGTATCTTCAGGGATGTTTCCTGGTATTGTAAGTCTTGTCACACCTGTCAAGTTGTGGGGAAGTTTAATCAGACCGAAAAGGTTGCACCTCTAGTTCCCATTCCTCCTTTTGAGGCGCCTTTCACCCGTGTGTTGGTGGATATTGTGGGCCCTCTTCCTAAGACTTCTTCAGGATTTTCTTATGTGTTGACCATGATTGATATGGCTACTCGTTATCCTGAAGCCATTCCACTTAGAAATATCTCAGCAAAGAACGTGGTTAAGGAAATGCTGGGGTTCTTCACAAAGTTTGGTCTGCCTAAGGAGGTACAGTCAGACCGAGGAAGTAATTTCATGTCAAATGTTTTCAAGCAGTCTCTGAAAGAGTTGGGCATCTCCCAGATCACGTCTTCAGCTTACCATCCCCAGACCCAAGGAGCGTTGGAGAGATATCATCAAACACTCAAATCGATGCTCAAGAAATACTGTTTGGAACATCAGAAAGACTGGGATAAAGGTCTTCCATTCGTTGTGTTTGCTGCAAGAGAATCTCCAAATGAATCACTGGGCTTCTCACCTTTTGAACTACTGTTTGGCCATGAAGTAAGAGGACCCCTTAAGCTACTCAAGGAATGCTGGCTGTCGGAGGAAGATGACGTCAACCTGCTGGAGTATGTGATGAATTTCAAAGATCGGCTGTCCACTGCTTTACAGCTGGCGAGAGAGAATTTAGGAGCTGCTCAGGAGAAGATGAAGACTTGGTATGATAAGAAGTCCAGGTTACGCCACTTTCAGCCAGGAGATCAGGTTTTGATTCTGCTACCAGTTCATGGGCAACCTCTTCAAGCCAAGTTTAGTGGCCCTTATTTCGTGGAGAAGAAACTCAGTGATGTCAACTATGTCATCGCCACACTAGATCGTAGAAAGAGCAAGCAACTATGTCACATCAACATGCTAAAGTTATATCACAGGCGGGACGAAAATAATCCAGTCTGCACTGTAGCTGTTCTACCCGAGTCTGCAAGTGAAGCTCTCCCATGCAGTATGAGCCTGAGTGATAGTTTGGGGAAGAATCCTGATATCATGAATGATCTCCAGACTAAGCTTTCTCATCTACCACCCAAGGAAAGGCAGGAGTTTTCGGCATTACTGCAGGAGTACCCGCAAGTGTTCCGTGCCACTCCAGGAAGAACCACTGTGTTGATGCATGATGTCGATGTTGGAGACGCAAAGCCAATTAAATTGCCTCCTTACCGTGTGAACCCAGTGAAAGTTCCTCTCATCCAGAAGGAGCTTGGCTACCTGTTGGACCACAAGATGATTGAGCCCTGTCAGAGTGAGTGGAGTTCTCCTGTCACTCTGGTCCCTAAGCCAGGTGGGTCACAGCAGCTTTGCATCGACTACAGACGTGTTGATCACATAACTAAAACAGACACTTGCCCTCTCCCTCGTGTGGAAGATTGCATAGACAAGATCGGAAAGGCTAGGTACATAAGTAAGTTTGATTTGTTAAAGGGATACTGGCAAGTACCTATGACTCAACGTGCTAGGGAGATCTCATGTTTTGTAACATTAGGAAAGACCTTTGCATGGTCTGTAATGCCATATACAGATTGTTTTAGAGTAATAAGAAATTTCCTTTGTAAATTTCTTTTTTCTTTGTGGGGAGGTGTTACATAGCCTATGATTTCATCATCCTTTGTGTAATTTTAACGCACAGTTGCTGCATGTTTGATCACGAGCGTGTTCTGCCTCAGTCCCCCCCTTCTACCGTTATAGTAGAGTAAGTCGTCATTTCTGTTGTTTCAGTGCGGGATTTTCAGCTCTCTGTCCCCATGGCTTCATTTGCGCGTCCCTCTTACAAGTTGTATCAGGCTCTGCTGGCCCCTATATAATGAGCTCAGTCTCTGCATCATTGCCACTTAGATCTGCTCCTCATTTTGTTCACATCTCTGTCCTCCCCTGTACAGATATTATTATTGTGAGTGCTCAAGAAGTCTCCAACAATCTAGCAGCTGTGTGTAATTTGAGTATAACTGTTGTTGCATTTTTTCTTGTACTGTATAGCATAAGTTTAATTTGTAGGCCTAGTGAAGTTTTTGTAATTCGTGTGGGGTTCTTTATGTCAGTCATTTTTTATAATAGTTTGTATCTGTAATTATTTATCTGGCATTCACTGAGTATTATCTGGTATCTCATTTTATCAGGGCTGACTTAGATAAAATTTACTCTTGCTAATTTCGTGTTAATAGAGGCTATTGCAGTTAACCATATATTTAACCTGTTTATTTGCCATTACATTATCCTTATGAGTCCTGAATGTTTTGTTGTTAATTTAAGCATTAAACTTTAACTTGTAATTTTACCTAACTCTTTTGTTTTGAACCTGGAACTTTACGGGACAGTAGTGACTCTTCGTATTCTCACTTAAAGTGTACATTATCTTTCTCTGTTCCGTAACAATATATATATATATATATATATATATATATATATATATATATATATATATATATATATATATATATATATATATATTGTATATACATACACACATCCATGCATGTATACATACACACTTTCATACATACAGACACACGTACATGTATATAGAATAAGTCGTATTTTATTATTTTTTGTATTTTTATTTTTATCATTTTTTATCATTTTGTTATATTTTTAGACCTTACATTATTTATTAGAAGAAAAAAAAGAGGCCTAATCTGAAGACCCTAAAACTAATAACCTACCAGACAGATCGCTGACCTACTGTATACTAAATCCTAAAGAGACAAATAGCTAGACCTACACTAATGGTAAAAATACCCCGGCCAAGAGAACAACATCGACTGCAGATATGTTATGCCTTTCTACATTACATATCTGCACTCATCACCTGCTGACTGTCAGTCGAGGAAGAAAATAATATAGGGGACATCAATATATGAAAGAAAGCCTGAAGAGTCAGGAACTATTCCATATACGTCAGCTGTCGACCCTAATTGAGATACATTATACATGATGATGGAATGCATTTACGTACGTACAGAAAGTGTAGTACTTCACCCAACAGAACACCATCGACTGAAAATCTCCAGTACCTTTCTATATAGTATATATTGGACACTTGCACTCATCAACTGGTGACTGTCAAGCGAGGAATGTGGTTATATCAGAAATAGAGTAGTCAGAAGTAGGAGCTATTTCCAATAAATCAACTGTCAACCCTAATTAATAATACAATATATATATACATATACATTCGATAAAAACCATAACCATATAGTAAAAAAGTCACTTCACTCTGATCAGTCCGGTCTCTCTCAAGAAAGCCATTAATTTATTAATCATAACAATATCCCCATCACCCAGGATGGTGGACAGCGTGAAGGGGACGGCTTCTGCGCCACAGTAATTTATAAGTGAAGCACGTTCACGAATAAATCGCCAACAGCTCATGATGATATGACTAATAGATAACCCCGCATTACAGATGTCACAGTGCAGTGGGAATCGTCTTTCCACTTATGCTTTCATATGGGTTAATAAGGTGGCATTAACCCGCAAACGCACCAACACTTTATCTTCCAGGCGAGTAGGATGGTTGGCAGTAGCCCAGTCCCCCAGTTATGGCTTGCATGTTGGAATATTTAGTCTGGTCCACTGACCCTGCCACAGAAGATTAATTGATTTCTTTCTGAGAGAGAGACTTGACCGTAGATCACGAGAAACGTCCCAAGTCTCCCCGAGTTCTACAGCCGACTTTGCAAGTAAGTCAGCCAGCTCATTGCCGTAGATACAACAATGACCAGGAACCTACAGTGGATCAGCGTGAGAGACTTGTTGCACGAATGCAGTTTATTGACAATGTGGCCCTGGATCTCACTCAAATCCGTAGTGCAAGATGCAATTGCCTGAAGGTCTGATTTCGAATATGAAAATATGACAAACAAGTCATGCCTAGAATTTAGGACATAGTCTATGGCTTTGTCAATAGCAAAAAGTTCGGAGGTAAACACAGATGTATGAGTCGGCAACCAATACCTGAGGGAACATTCAGTCGACCAAACACTAGCACCCACACATTCACTCGACTTCGAGCCATCGGTGTACAATTGATGGGACCCCAAGCAATGAACGATGATATTACAAAACAAGTGGTGGACCTCCACCTTTGGCACCTTGGTCTTTGATGCTGGGAGCCATGAAATATCAACAGTATAGCCAGGTGGCTCCCAAGACGCTATATTTTTAGACACCAACTTGTCACAGTCACTGAGGTCCACACCAAACTCCTGAGTCAGTAAGTGCAGGCGAACGGCAAGTGGCCAACGAACCTCCTGCATAAGATGGTGGTATTGACGCAGGGGGGTACAGGCCACGTTGCCGATATTACTTTTTCTAACTGTCCTTACCCCTTAGGACAACACCAGGTGGTCTCGGTGAATATGGAAGGGAGGCACATTTGCCTCCACTTCTATTTGAGCTATACATGTACACCAGACAGCTCCAAGACACATTCGCAAACATTTATTCTGTAACACATCCAACCTCCTCAGTGTGGCACTGGATGCTGAGGCATATACCTGTGTGCCATAGTCTACCTTCGATTGAGTAGGGGAATTATACACCATTAATAAAGATTTTCAGTCGGCACCACATGTAGTACCCACCAGGTACTTGAGGACATTTAGCAGTTTATCACAACGAGCAAGCAAGTTATTAACATGGTTAAAAATCTAATCTGTGATCAAAGTGGAGGTCCAAAAACTATACAGAAATTTGAAAAGGAACCACTTGATTATCCACAAATAAAACGCAAATTGGGGATGTTACGATTAGTGAAAACTACAGTGGCACACTTAGGGACAGAAAACTTAAATCCCCACTGCAAGGCCCATTGATGGATGGAGTCAAGGGCTGCTTGAATCTACTCAGTCGAAAATTGTGCACTGCGGGAAGAGTGCCATATCGCACAATCGTCAGTGTAGAGCAGGTTTTAAGATTCCTCGGAATGGGAGCTGATGACAGAATATCTTTGATCAGAATACTATATAAGGTGGGACTAAAAACATGTCCCTGACGCACTCCATTTTCCTGGATAAAAATATCTGATGTTATGTTACGGGCCAAATTGACAGATAAAGTTCCGTCCTTTAAGAAAATGGAAATAAAAATAGGCAAATTACTGTACCTCTTAAACCATAAGCATAGAGCTTCATTAGTATACCGTTGCCATGTCATGTCGTAGGCTTTATGGATGTCCAAAAACACCCCTATCATTAATTCTTTATTGGCAAATGCCTCCGCAATACAATGCTCTAAATTCATTAAATAATCTAGTGAACTCTTGTACTAAATGCTCTCAACTCTCCAACTCGAATTCTTCCCGCTCCTTCTGGCATCTTGCCAAAAATCTTTCTAACAACTTTACCTCATCATCCTTCCCTCCTCTTTTCTACTTTGATGGTTCTGTAGCTATTTCTTCTACTGATAAAGCAGATCTCTTCGCACAGACTTTCTCCTCCAATTCTACCTTAGACGATTCCGGTGCTGTTCCTCCATCACTTCCCCCCTCTGACTTCCTCATGGCTGACATTAAAATTTCTTCAGTTGATGTATTTTCTGCCATCACTGGCCTCAGTACTAACAAGGCATATGGGCCTGATGGGGTCTCTCCTGTTGTTCTCAAGAACTGTGCTTCTGTGCTTACACCCTGCCTAGGCAAACTCTTTCGTCTTTGTCTGTCAACTTGTACCTTTCCTTCTTGCTGGAAGTTTGCTCTCATTCAGCCAGTCCCAAAGAAGGGTGACCACTCCCAACCCTCCAACTATCGTCCAATTGCTTTAACGTCCTGTATTTCAAAAGTTTTCGAGTCAATTCTTAATAGAAAAATTTTAAGGCATCTTTCCTATCACAACCTTCTTTCCGATCATCAGTATGGGTTCCGTCAGGGACGCTCCACTGGCGATCTTCTCACCTACCTTTCAGACTCCTGGTCATCCTCCTTTCGGGACTTTGGCGAAAGCTTTGCCATTGCACTTGACATCTCAAAGGCTTTCGATCGAGTCTGGCATAAATCTTTAATTTCCAAACTGCCCTCCTACGGTTTCTATCCTTCTATCTGTGCCTTCATCGCTAGCTTCCTTTCTGGTCGTTCTATAGCCGCTGTTGTAGACGGCCATCGTTCTTCTCCTAGATCTATCAACAGTGGTGTCCCTCAGGGCTCTGTCCTATCACCAACTCTCTTCCTTTTATTCATCAATGATCTTCTAAGCTGTACATCTAACCATATCCACTCATACACTGATGACTCCACCCTTCACCTTTCCATTTGGTTCCCGCAACGCCCATCTCAACAGTTACTTCAACAAACAAGGGATGAGGCTGTGGCACACCTAGTGTCTGACTTGGCTCGTATCTCTGACTGGGGTAAAAATAATATGGTTGTCTTTAATGCATCTAAGACTCAGTTCTTACACCTATCAACCCGACAAAATCTTCCACAGGTATACCCACTAATGTTTAATAATATTCAGCTTAATCCTGCATCATCCTTGAACATGCTTGGGGTTTCATTTACTCGGGACTTATCTTGGAAAGATCATATTACATCTCTTGTAAAATCTGCTTCCAAGAGATTGGGTGTGCTAAGCCGACTCCGCTCTTTCTTTACCCCTGCGCAATTGTTGACTCTATACAGGGGTTTTATCCGCCCCTGTGTGGAGTACAACTCTCATGTGTGGGGTGGCTCCCCACATACAGCTCTTCTCAATAGGGTGGAGTCAAAGGCTTTTCGTCTCATTAACTCTCCTCCTCTTACTGACTCCCTTCAACCTCTGTCTCTTCGCCGCACTGTTGCATCTTTATCTCTTTTCTATCGCTACTTTAATGGTCATTGCTCCTCTGAACTGTCTGCTTGCATTCCTCCACCTCTACGACGGGCGCGTAGCACCCGTCTGGCAGCAAACTCTCATCCTTTTTCTGTCCAACTCTCTAATGCAAGAGTTAACCGTTACTCCCAGTCTTTCATTTATGCAACAGGTCAGCTCTGGAACTGTCTCCCTCTGTCTGTATTTCCTGCTGCCTATGATCTCCAGTCTTTCAAACGCAGTGTGTCCAGGCATCTCAAAATGATCGGATCTTGAATTTGGCTCTATATTGTATTTTGTTTTTCTCTTGGAGGGAACTGTTACTGTGGGCTCATGGCCTTTGGTTCCTTCTTCCTCGCATTAAAAAAAAAAAAAAAAAAAAAATTTAGGGAAGCCACATTGTTGATCATTTAGAAACCTATTGTTAACCACTTGTTCCATCACCTTACATAGACAGGAAGTCAACACAATAGGACGAAATGAAGTGGAATTCACTAGACGACCAGCCTCTTTGGGTATCGGTATGACGTGCACAAAGTGCCATGAGTTTGGGAACGTTTGAGATGCCCAAATCTCATTGTACATGCTAACATCTTAATCGGGTTGTCCTGATTAAGATGTTGGATCATACCATACGTGATGGTGTCTGGTCCATGGCTGGTGTCTTTACAGGATTTAAGGGAAGGAGCAGTTCATCTAGCAGTAACTCTTGGTTGTACGGGGAGTCTGTTTTCTGTGGCAAAGTCTAATGTCTGTAGCTCAGCCGTCCGTGTATGGTGTTGGAAACGCGAATCATAATTGGCTGAGCTACTTACATGAGAAATACTACTGGCGAGGTTGTTAGCAACGTCCATGGGATCGTCATATGTGTTATTATTAACCTATGGGTGGTAACAGGGATATAAGGGCCTTTATTATTTAATATTTTTACAGTGGACCAGACTTTATTTAATGGTGTAGAACGATTCACCATGGACACAAAATTCTGGCAGGAGTCACATTTCGCCCTTCTTATTATTCTCCTTGCCTCAGCCAGTGACTGTATGCAATGAAATTTTCCTCAGTAGGCTATCAAAAATCCTGTATCTCCTATTGCATTTCCTTCATGCTTGTCGGCAATCTGGCGTCCACCAATATGCTCTATGCTTCGCATGAACTGCAGAAGTTTTGGGAAGAGCAGCCTCAGCCGCTTTTATTATCAAACTGGTTAAATTTTTGACCTTAACATCTATGGTCTCCCCAGATATATCTAAACTGGAGATCCTTGAGAAGGATCCCCAATCTGCTTTCTTATAGTTAAATTTTGAGGGTGGAGGATCCTAAACAATGCCGTGTGTATAAGAAAGACAGATGGGTAAATGATCATTTCCCAAGGAATCACCATAAGGGTCCCACGAGAAATCTTGATGTATACCTGGGGAGGCCAGAAGCAAGTCAATGGCCGAAAAGTTACCAGTACGATTATCTACACGAGTCGCTCTACCATTGTTCAGAAGACAGAGGTTAGACTGTAATATTAGGTCAGCTACTTGCTCCCACAACCACTGGTCCTCAAGCCACCCCATTAATAGTGATAGGCATTAAAGTTGTCCAACACTAACATATTCCCAGGCATATGTTCAGATAGTGATTTCAAAGCATCACTATCAATGGGGCCATGTGGTGGACAGTACAGAGAGCAAATAGACAGATAATTGTTATTAAATTTTACTCTGCATGCGACAGCTTCCAGAACAGAATTTAGAATTACTTCCGTTTGTGGGTGTAATTTGCGTGTGTGTATGGCAACTCCGTGACCATCATATCTTCTATACGAGTGATAGTGTTTGAAATGGGGGGGATTAAGGTAATCCACCAAGCATGTCTCCTGTAAACAAATAACATCTGGCCTAATATAGAAAGCAAAATTGCTATATTGTGTAATTTATTCCCAAGAGTCCTGCAATTCCACTGTAACATCGTGAATATTGAGGTTTAAGATTTACTAGGGTGGTCAGTGTTCTCAGTTTTTTTTTATGTCGCCCAGCAACCGGCGAGTGACTACCGGGGGACCAATCCTGGTGCTCCATATTTTCATCAATAACTAGGCTCCCAGACTCCACCGAGGAAGAGCTAACCTTTCTCTCCCTCACTGGGCCAGGAATAGGAAGAACATGAGGACATGACTGGTGAGGGTGGTCATATTACACTTAACTGAGTTGTTGGACTTCAGTTTAGGCTTGACTGACTGAGGGGCAGCAGCAACCTGAGAGTAAAAAGTTGCAACAGGGATGTCAGTATGAGAAATGGATTGGACAGGAGGCTGAGATGGAGAGGTTGAGTGCATGGCAAGAGGAACCGGTTCAGGGTCAGTCTGTGTTTCAACAGAGCACATCAAGAGATGGGACATCACCGTCAATGCATAGGACATATTCGGCATGGGAGTTGCATGCAACTCCTTCACCTTTTTCCTTGCTTCGTAGTAGGAGATACCCTCAGTCGCCTTCACCACGCAGACCTTTTTCTCCTCCTTCCACTTGGGACAATCCTTAGAGGAACTGGAGTGAGCACCCTTGCAATGAAAGCAACAGACAGGCTCTGATGTTCAGTGTTCAGCATCATGATCCTGTGTTGCACATTTGTCACACACTGACTGTGAAGCCCGACAAGTCTTATCGTTGTGCCCATATAATTAACACCTTAAACAGTGAAGTGGGTTTGGAATATATGGTCTTATATTAACAATTTCCTAGCCAACTTTGACATGTGCTGGGAGTGAAACTTTGCCGAAGGTCATAACAATAGTGGCCGTCTTTGTCCTCATGCCTCTGGAATATCTATTGATAAACCAGGCATCAATTACGTCCTGTTGCGTGAGTCCCTGTATGATCTCGTCCTCGTCCATAACCATGAGATCCCTGCAGGCGATGACACCTTTGCAGGAATTCATGGCATGCGAGATCCTCGGTTCAACATCATGACAGTGGAATTTATGCAGTTTCATCAAGTCTTTTACCAGGGAGGAGTTGACAGTTTTTATGAGCAAGTCTCCATTAGCAAGTTTTTTACTTGCTCCACCTCCCCAGCCCAGTTATCAACCACTTTCTTGATGATGAAAGGATTGAGACTTCTCAAGGGAGTGGGACCAAGAGCATGGAGGGTAATGAACTGTGCATTATTAACGTTAATGTTAAGCACGAATAGAGTCTGGGGCCATTATGTCTGGGGGCAGTCAGTCTGTCTGTCAGTCCATTCATCTGGACCACCTTCCTCTCTGAAGAAGGGGGAGGTGGCAGGTGCATCAGCCATAGTAACCACTTCCCCCTAATGGGGAAGTGGGAAGGAAGAACAACAAGCAAGGGGTAAACAAACCAGAACAAAACGCCTAAGTCTGAGACTGTCCTCTCAAACCACTCCAGGGAGGCCTGACCATGTGCTTAGGCCCCAGAGCAATCAGTGGGGCTGACCCCTCGTGGGCAGAAGGCACAAGCAATCTCAGCACAAAGGAACGGATACCTACTGTTCCAAACTAACAGGGAGGGGAAGTAAATGAGCACCAGCTAACCTAGTTGCCACCAGAAGGGTGAAAGAAAAAAAATTAATGCCAGTGAGGCAGCCCTATAAGTCTAGAGAAGAGAGCACACAAGCATATATCCACTCTCTTTACGACCAAGCATAGAAGGCATCCGTCTTAAATGTTGGGACCAACTTGCCTAGCCCCTGACTCCTGAGCTCTTCATGGGATAACACAGGTTTAGATGATGGATGCATGGATGGATTACTACTGCTGCTGCTGCTACTACTACTACTACTAGTACCGTTTTATTATAATTATTATTATTATTATTATTATTAAAATACCGGCTGTGGCAGCGCAGGCCGCCATCGCACCCCCAGGAGGAGGACACAGAGGGCTAGACGGTGCGTGGAATGCACCCGGGCAATATGGTCATAAGTTCACCCGGGCCATGCGCCCCTATTCCCCGGAACTCACCCGCCACCATCACCTCAGTCATAGTACACTACCTTCCGGGCGAGCTGACCACCGACAGGATCGGGGTGGAACTGGCCTAACAGTTCCGAGTAGCACCCCAGCGATGGCCAGTAGCCATGCATTCCCTGAGATGGCCTGTAGCCGTTCAGAGATAAAAGAGACAGCCTGTAGCTGCTCTGAAAAAAAGGCCACTGCCTGCAGCCCGGCACCAGTAACTGCCTGTAGCTGCACCCAAAGAAGGCCATGGCCTGTAGCCGGGCCACTAATTAGGAGACAGCCTGTAGCCGCTCTGCCTAGTGCTGCTTACACCTCCTACAGAGACCCGTGATGGCCAGTAGCCGCGCTGGGGAGAGACCAGTATGTCCCCTCTCCTTTTGTAGTTGCCTCGGAGGGCATGACACCAGCGACGGCCTGTATCCATGCCCATAGGGAGGAGATGGCCTATGGTCGCTCCTCTCCTGCACGTCGCCCTCCTTGCGGGACTTCGGTGACGGCCAGTAGCCGCACTTCACCTGTGTTCCCGTCAGGGAGTCAGGCCCCGGCAACAGCCTGCTGCCATGCCGACAGCAAAGGGATGGCCTGTAGCCGTCCTCCGTCTGTTGCCCAGGGGAACCTAGCGATGGCCGGTAGCCACACCGGGGAGAGACATCAAAGTCCCTCGCCCCCTGTGACTCCGCAATGAGATGGTGAGCTGTGCTCAGTCCTGCCCTCTGGCAGGAGTACGGATTATCCTCCTGTCCACCCAGACCGAGGAAACCTCCAGGAGGAGGACCACTGTCCCAAGGATTGGTGAAGAGGCCTCGTACTGTCCCTGTGGTTGTTCTCCCTCCGTCCGGAGGAAGAGGGCGCCCACCTGACAGACTCTGGAAGGGGATGACGCCGTAGCCAAGCCCTGACGGCGGCGCCTCCAGCAGAAGACCGCAACTGGCGCCCTTCTGAGGACATCCCCCGGACCCCCGGGCAAGCCGACTCCCCACCCCGACGAAGGCAACTCTCGTCCTCCACCCGGCACCTGAGTGAGCACCTCCAACAGGTGTTTGGCCCCAGTCCCGAGGGCCAGACCCCAGTCCCCAGCCCCGACAGTGAGGGGCCCTTCGCCACACACAGCCTGAGCCCCAGCCGAGAGATGACGCCCCTGAGAGTGGTCCCTTGGCCGTGGGATGAAGGGACCCCCAAAGGACCTCCGCCTACCCCAGGCCGGGAGTTGTAAGCCCTGGACCTCCCCTTCCCCCAGTGAAACAAAGTGGACCTAAAGACAGTGAATTTATAGCGAACAGTGAGGACGGCTCATAACCCGCCCCATCCCGACGTTTTCTGGGCAGTGGTACGCCCCAGTCCCAACATTTTTGGACCTTTTTTATTTTTGGCTCAAACATCCGCTTTTTTTGAGAAACATCGAAAATTCATAGAGAAATTGCTCACCTGAGGTTTAAAATACTCGATCCAGGTAGGAGTACCTCCTTACCTTACAGGGTTTTCTATCAGGCTGGCTGCAAAGAAAACGAGTTCTATGGGAGGATAACTATTCTACATCACTCATAAACGGTATTTATTTATTTATTTGGTACGATTTTATATGTAGTACGAAAGTATATTGGTTTTCAAATGGTAATATAGGCATTATAAGCATTGTTTCACTAACTCATCACCATTCCTGACCTTTTTTTGCCACATTACCTGATCATCATTTCTGACTGTTTCTTCCTCTAATGTTTGTCCTCCACATTGTCATCGATTGAGGAATCACTCTGGCCTTGAATTTCGTACCGTGGCATGACATGGCTTTACTGGCCAGGTCACTGATAGCAGGTGAATTGCTGAGAAAAGGTCATGCAGGGGGAGGAGGAGGTCATGCTGGGTAAGGCATTGTCCCTGCCTGGCATCTTGTAGAGGAAGGTGTCCTGTGTATACGTGACAAAAATCACTCGCGAAAATTGAAAGTTGTGCAAATTAGGGACCTTGCAATGTCCTTGCAATGTTGCCGCATTAATTTACATCTCCGGGATATGAGTGCACATCATGAGGACGTGAATTCACGTCTCCGGGACGGGGCGGGTCAAGGCACGAGAGTGAGTTTACCGTGAGATCAATGTACAGTGAGATCAAGAAAAGATCGAGACCAGTGAATGTAAAAGAACAGGCGCCCCAGTGAAATCAAGCTACAAGTGTACAGTGAGGCCAAGTAAGAACGTAAAATCATAAGTGCAAAAGTACAGGCAGTGAATATTACAAACAGTGACACCCTGCTCGCCCCCTGTAACGGCGCCTGTAACATAGTGCTGTCAATTACTCCCCCTTGTGCAGAGGCAGTAACACCCCCTCACCCCGTTCTTAGCCTATAAACTTAGTATCAGAACAGTGAATGCCTCACAACAGTGCCTTCTCACCACGAACAGTGTAATAGTGCCTTTGCCCTCCTGAACCAGACTTAGACTCCTTTACATCTAGTATCCTGTGCGATACTCTGCCCACTAATAGTAGCCTATTTATTGATTTTTGCCTATGAGATTGTGTAAGATTGTCTACCTGTTCCACAGCAGTTGCATTTGTCAACATACATGTAAGGTTGTTGCCCTGTGTTTTTATGCCCTGGCCCTCTCTTGTTTGTCTAAGCTCCGGTCTAGAAAGGGAACCCAGCTGCTTCCTGTCGTTCTAGGGACAGGAAGCCCCCCCTTAAACACCTCTCTTGTTTGTCTAAGCTCCGGTCTAGAAAGGGAACCCAGCTGCACTTTAGGCGTTCTAGGGACAGGAAGCCTCCCCTTAAACATCTAGCATAACACTGGTGGACAGCAGTGGTTCTTGACCCGGGCATATACAGAGAGGACCAACAGGGAAATCAGTCAAAATGGCAACAAAATCTTACGCACAATTGCCTAAATTCAACCCAGAACAGTACAACATCCACACATATCTAGCAATAATCAAGCCATTGCTGGATATCGGGTTCGAAGATGTCAGGCAGAAAATTGTTGTCACATGGCCCCTACTGGGCAAAGCCGCGGCCAGTATTGCACCAAAAGTCGTCCCTGAACTCACATGGGCAAACTTTACAAAATTTGATAATCCAGGCTATCATACCCTCATTGGGAAAGGTAGTAGTACTAACCCAGTTGGATAGCCTGGCATATAACGGCAACCTGGACGACACTCTGATCCAAGCCAGGCGACTTGTCACCGCTGCTTACCTGGAAGCAGATGATGAAACCCGGGAACAACACACTTTCAACACTCTCCTCAGAGTCCTCCCAAGCATGGTCAAATAACATTTCACGATTCACAATCCAACAGGAGACCTTGACCGAGACATCCAGCTGATATAACGGCTATTAACCTCCTTCTCCACCACTTTCTCTCTCGTCCCCATAGATATCGTTGCAGTGGTCTTATGGTTCATCAACATAACGTGGTGTGTGCCCACCTCAGACTGGACTACCGACCTGTGTGGCAGGTGGCTGGGGAGGGTAGTGCACCTCATTACTCCTGTAAACTGTGTGATGCACCCAATGCCAACACCCTTGACCATTATTGCCTGCAGTGTCACTTGTCTCTCATTTAATACCACACGGACTCACATTAGTGGACACCTGTAAACATTTGTTGGAAGATGATAACCTAGATGTTATTCTCATGCGTCATCCACACTTTGGTGGGTGTTAATTTGTTTTAGTTAGACAGCGTGTCCTGCATGGCATGAGTTTCCCTGTACTCACCTCATATATGGCCACATGGCACTGTAATAGGTTTGTCACCTTCGGGCATAATAAATTAATCAAATCAAATCAACCCACTCTGGCTCAACCAATTAACTTGGTCAGTAAATTCCCCACGAATAAAGCCACACCACCGTTCTCCCAGACCAGACCAGCACCTGCACCCAGTTTACCCAGGGCCCACCTCACAAGCAAGCGCCCCAGTCACAAGGAGAACCAGAACCTTATCTCAATCAACCCCTGGGAGTTCTCGCGTGCAGTCACCGATGCCCACTGCACGACATCCATGAACAGCTTAAAGCTGCCAAGCACAAACTAACCATCCCTGGATGACGCAAGGTGTCTTCCTTAGAAAACGAGGGCCTCGAGGATGAACCTGCACCCACGGGAGAAACCCACCCTGGGGAAATGGAGCTGGAGGAGGAAGAAACTCTCATCCTTTTTCTGTCCAACTCTCTAATGCAAGAGTTAACCGTTACTCCCAGTCTTTCATTTATGCAACAGGTCAGCTCTGGAACTGTCTCCCTCTGTCTGTATTTCCTGCTGCCTATGATCTCCAGTCTTTCAAACGCAGTGTGTCCAGGCATCTCAAAATGATTGGATCTTGAATTTGGCTCTATATTGTATTTTGTTTTTCTCTTGGAGGGAACTGTTACTGCTTGCTCATGGCCTTTGGTTCCTTGTTCCTCGCATTAAAAAAAAAAAAAAAAAGCTGGATTTTTAGGACTCCCCCCGCACCTTCCCTTGGTGGCGGGGGTCACCTCTCAGATACCGCCTCCCAGTCTATGACAAGATGAGGCTGAACAGGGTAAAAGCAAGGCTTCTGGTTGACATGGGAGCGACCAGATCATGTCTATACAGCCATTTCTACTCCCGTCATAAGCCAGCTTTTGGCCCGCTTTTCTCAACGTCAATCCATCTCATAGACACAGGGGATGACTCCCTACCCATCTGGGGGGAAACCTGGGTCCTACGCACCAACACCCACCAGCAAGCATCAATGCAACAGAAGTTCATAGTTTTCGACTTCTCCTGTCGTAATTATGATGGATACCTGGGACTGGACCTGCTGCAAAAGTTACAAGCCACCATCGATTGCCACAAGCGACAGCTCCAGTTCCGGAGACCCCCGACACCTCCCCCCCCTCCCCGACCCCCCCAGTGCAGTGTGCACTTGCACCGCCGCACCCCCTTTCCCGCACCATTCTCCCTAGTCCTGCCCCCCTCTCACCTCCTTCCCCATCTCTCCCCCACTCCGACCCTCCCCCCCCACCATCCCTTCCGCTACCACCACTACTGTAACAATTCCCTCTCATCATGAAGCATGGCTCCCACTGAACAGGCCAACAGGAACATCCGTCCTATTCTCCCCCGACGTGCTGCCTGGACCACTCTTGGCCTGCCTCCTGCCCCCCACCTTCCTCCTCCACACATCGTGGCAGTTTGGATCGCGAACATCACCACGACCCCCATCACACTACCTAAGGGACTCGTAATGGGAGAAATGGAGGAAATTGAGCCATGCACCACCCTTCCCTTTCCTCCCCTGCCCCCCCAACCCCCATCCCCAATCACCCATCTCCCCACCAATTGGACACCCTGCGCCATCTCCTCCAGGACTTTTAGGACCTATTCACATCAGGCCTCTCGGATATCGGCCATACCTACCTGGCGCACGAAATACACACTACACGACCACCAATCCGCCAGCCCTCCTGGAGGATGAAACCGAAACAACAAGCTGAGGAAGACCGGCAGGTCCAGGAAATGCTTGATGCCGGTGTTGTTTCCCCCCTCCACCAGCCCCTGGTCCTCCCCAATCGTCCTCGTTAAGAAGAATGACGACACCATGCATTTCTGCATGGACTACCGCTGCCTCAACAAAGGTGACTATCAAGGATGCTACTCCCCTCCCCAGGATTGACGACTCCCTCGACTCTCTATATGGCGCCTCTTGGTTCTCCTCCCTTGACCTCCAGTCAGGTTATTGGCAGGTCCTCGTAGACCCCGAGGACAGAGGAAAAACCACTATCTCCACCAGCAATGGAAAGCATTACGAGTTCATCGTCCTGCCCTTTGGACTCTGCAACGCTCCTGCTACCTTCTCCTGACTAATGGAGTCTGTCTACAGTGGCCTCACCTGGGAAATCTGTCTGGCATACCTGGACGACGTGATGGGCTTTATCAAAACTTCGGCCAATCACCTCCAGCGCCTCAGGAAAGTATTTCACTGAATCCACCAGGCCGGCCTCAAGCTCCTGCATTCTAAGTATGTCCTGGCCGCTAAAACTGTTTCTTTCCTGGGGCACATCATCTCTCGAGATGGGATATCCCCTGAACCAGACAAACTCCACACCATAGCGAGTATTCCCCTACCACGAGACGTCCACGAGGTCCAAGCCTTCCTGGGCCTCACTTCATACTACTGACACCTTGTCAAAGGGTTTGCCAATGTCGCCAGGTCCCTCCACGACCTGAGCTGGAAGGGGGAGCCCTTTTACCTGGACTGAGGAGTGATGAGCTGCTTTTTAAGGACTTAAGACCAAACTCATAACAGCCCCAATCGTCGCCTTCCCTGACTACTCCCTACCCTTTCAATTATATGCCAATGTTTCCCTAGAAGCAATCAGCGCCATCCTCGCCCAAGTCCAGGAGGAATGAGAACACATCATCGTCTGCACCAGCTGCACTCTCAACCAGGCCGAGTGAAATTATGCCGCAACCAAACGGGAGTGCTTGGGTATTATCTGGGCCCTCGAATACTTCCGGGCCTACCTATCGGGAACAAATGTGATGATCATCATGCACCATCAATCGCTCCAATGGCTCCGGCAGTCGGATACCCACAACGCACAATTAACCCGCGCCATCCCGGCGACGTGAATTAACGTCCGCACATGATGTGCACTCATGTCCCGGCGACGTGAATTAACACGGCAACATTGCAAGGTCCCTAATTTGCACAATTTTCAATTTTCGCAAGTGATTTCGCGAGTGATTTTTGGCACGTATACATGGGACACCTTCCTCTATTCCTCTACAAGATGCCAAGCAGGGACAATGCCTTACACTGCATAACCTCTCCCCCCCCCCTGCACGCCATTATCTCGGCAATTCACCTGTTACCAGTGACCTGGCCAATAAAGACATTCAGGGCCAGAGTGATTCCTCAATCGATGACAATGTGGAGGACAAAGTTTACATAGCATTAGAGGAAGAAACAGTCAGAAATGATGATTAGGTAATGTGGGAAAAAAAAGGTCACGAATGGTGATGAGTTAGTGAGTGAAAAAATGCTTATAATGCCTATATTACTGTTTGAAAACCAATTTACTCTTGTACTACATATAAATTCGTACTAAGTAAATAAATAAATACTGTTTATGAGTGGATAAAATAGTTACCCTCCCATAGAACTCGTTTTCTTTGGTGCCAGCCTGTTAGGAAACCCAGTCAGGTAAGGAAGTACTTGTACCTAAATCGAGTATTTTAAACCTCAGGTGAGCAATTTCTCTATGAATTTTCGATGTTTCTCACCAAAAGCGGATGTTTGAGCCAAAAAAAAAAAAGGTCCAAAAATGTTGGGACTGGGGCGTACCACTGCCCAGAAAACGTCGGGATGGGGCGGGTTAATATGGTAGCGAGAAACCCTGGAGGAATTTAACTATGAAATACAGTATCCTATCACCCCGGCAAACCCCACACCAACGTTGATGCCTTATCCAGGCTCCCCACCCATGCCTTTCTACACTACATGGAGCTCCTACAGCAGTGGCAGGACAAAAACAGACCTTCCTGGATCCCCTCCCACCTATTCAACTAACTCTACTACCAGGGTGATCATCTCTTCACCCTGTCAGGGCACATCAACCTCGGTCCCAACACCTCCCCCGATGCCATGAAACACTTCCACTCCAACAATGGCATTCACCTGGGCATTAAGAAACTCTTCCAGGTATTTAACGACACATATTGGACCCCCAATCCCTCCAACCTTGCCAAGAAAATTATCCAATCCTGTAGAACTTGTACACTAGGCAAGGACACCACCCTCACGGCCGGCCATTCAGGACAACTCACCGCCCATAAATCCTGGTACCTCCTCTCGGTAGATGTTGTAGGACCCTTGCCACCCAGAACTGGGTTCTGCTATATCTTCACCTTCGTAGACACATATTCGAAATTCATCATCGCCTGTCCTGCCAAGGAACATCATGCCGTAGCTGTCGCCAACTCCTTGATCCAACACTTCTTCCCCTACTTTGGAATTCCCCAAGCCCTACATTTCAACAACGCCCCAGAATTCACCAGCAACATCTAGTGGGAACTTTCAAATTTATTTGGGTATCACATCTCCCACTCCTCCCCCTACTGGTCTCAGGGATATGCCATTTGTGAATGCAGCCATTGATCCATCATGAACCAAATCTGCACACTGATCGAGGAAACTAAAAACGAGGACTGGCCAGCCCGCATAAAAATTGTTCAGTGGAAGATAAACTCCTGCCCATGGGAGGATGGTATATCACCCCACGAGTGTGTGTTCAGGGATATGCCTCTCCTCCTACCCCTATGACAACACCTACAGCCGCCCGCCACACCACCCACATTCGGTCCTCTCCACCACCTCAAGAGGCGACTCCACCATCTACAGAATGGCCTAGACCTCCAGCCAGATGCCACCCCCAACCCTTACAAACTGGGAGATACAGTGATGATAGCTAAACTCCCCATACCACATAAACTCTTCCCCTGTTTCATGGGCCCATACACCATCACCCACGTCCCTGACCCATGTCAAATAGTCATAGCCTTCAACAACACTTCCTGCACCCTGAGAAATAGCCACATGCACCCCTTCAACCCCACCATCTCCCCAGCCTCTGCCCCACGCCTCCCCCGTCCTTCACCACCTTCAGCCCCCTGTCCAGCTCCTTCCCCTGACTCCTACAACTGCTACATCTCATCCTCACCCTCTCTCCCCCTTTTCTCCCACCCCCTCACCCCCGACCCCACTGTCTTTCACGCTGCATAGCACCTCACAGCTAGACTCATCGGCGCCACAAATTCCTGGCCTGCCCCCCACCCCACCACCACCCCCCCCTCCCCTCCCACACCCAATGCCGTCTCACCCGCCGCCCAGCCACTACCCCCGCAGAAACTGGATGCTCACGAACTCCTGTAAACCAACCCCTCCCACTACCAGAACCACCTCCCCCATCCCCTCCAACATCACCTGCAAGACACCACCTCAAACACCACCCCAACCCCCTCCCTCCAACACTACATCCCACCCCCCCAGTGCACCCAGGCGTCGCATGCCCGCCTCACCACCCACCCCCACCCTCAAACCCACGATCACCTGCTCTGGCCACCTCGCACGCCCTCCCGCAAGATACATTACCACCCCTACACCCCCAGCCTCACCTCCACCTCCAGACCATTCCCCCCTCCATTCACACCCTCAACATGACCGCTATCACACCCATGCTACCTCAAACCCAAATTGCCCCATCACTTGCACCAAGGAAATCTGATGGCGCCTTACCCTGACATAAAACCACCACTACAGCCTCAGTGCCCAGCTTGCAGCTCGATCCTCTGCAGAAGGCAACACCTCCCACCATGAGATTATGACGTGCCACTTGAGCACCGACCCTCGGCAGGAAACACTGTGTCCAAAGCCCTCATCACCTCCTACAACTCCTTCTCACAGCTCTTGAGCCCTCCACACTTTTCTGACCTTTGACCCACATCTTGACGAAAATAAAGCCACCTCAGACTGGACTCCCCTCCTGCAACATCTAACACTGGCCCTCACTACCAGTACCACTAAGACCTACTACCTGCAGTCATGGGGTCGTGACTTTTTCCCCGACGACGGTGGTAAAATGCTGGCTCTGGCAGCACAGGCCACCACCACAACCCGAGGAGGACACGGAGGGCTAGGTAGCGCACGGAAGGTGCCCAGGCAATATGGTCATAAGTTCACCCGGGTCACACGCCCTTATTCCCCAGAACTCGCCCGCTGCCACCACCTTAGTCAAAGTACACTACCTTCTGAGTGAGCTGACCACCGACAGGATCGGGGTAGAACTGGCATAACAGTTCCGAGCAGCACCCCAGAGACGGCTGGTAGCTGTGCATTACCTAAGATGGCCTGTAGCCACTCAGAGATAAAAGAGACGGCATGTAGCCACTCTGAAAAAAAGGGCCACGGCCTATAGCCAGGCACCAGTAACTGCTTGTAGCTGCACCTAAAGAAGGCCACGGCCTGTAGCCGGGCCACTAACTAGGAGACAGCCTGTAGTCGCTACCCCTAGTGCTGCTCACATCCCCTACAGAGACCAGCAATGGCCGGTAGCCTTGCTGGGGAGAGACCGGTACGTCCTCTCTCCTTCTGTAGTTGCCTCGGAGGGTAATATTAATTTTATTACTTCTACTACTACTACTACTACTACTATTATTATTATTAAGAACTCCACATTCTGTGGAGTTCTTATTGATACTGTAGGCATTTCTTTTTTGGGGGGTGGGTGGGGAAATCTAGGAGGCTGGTATTCCAAGACTGTTGATAATAGACACTTGATATTTTCAGAAGTGATATACAGTACCTTAGTTGTTGGCTTCTTTTGGCATATTTTTTTTCTTTCCTGGCAGTAGCGCCACACGGGCGCCCTCTGTTATTTTTATTTTTTTTTTTGCTCTCCTGAGCAGCAAAAACTACTGAGCTGATTACTTTGCAAATGTTGCAGTATGTAGTCACCAACATATACTACTGCACCTGGGTATTGATATTGCGATGCAACAAATACTTTATGAGATATTGAAGAAAATCAAATTTGCCGTCTCATGCCTGAAAATGCTAAATCGAAAAGTATTTGGACGATTTTGACCAAGCTCGGTGGAATTGTAGTTGGTCACGAGTGAACACGATTGGCATAGTATGAATGGCCTTGGCCTTGACCTCAAAGTCACAGGTATCGGTAAAATATTATGAGTCATACCAAAAGTCGCTTAATATTAGTTCTACAATGATAACAAAAGTAATTTCATCTGGAATGTGGAGTTCTTTGAATACTGCTTAAGCAATTTTAGAATTCAAGTTACTGCTACTACTACTACTACTACTAATACCACCTCTACTGCCAGTGCTACTACTACGACTACTATTCATTATTATTATTATTATTATTATATTATATTATTATTATTATTATTATTATTATTATTATTATTACTATTATTATTATTATTTATTATTATTATTATTATTATTATCCAGGTCTTCTTCTCTTGATAATGTAGTACACCTGCACATGTCTTATTATTTAATTTACCTCTTCAGCGCGAGTACTTTCTCCAAAGCCAGTTAAAATCACTCGGTTGTAATAATTAAAATATCATAGGAATGAATAAATTAATGGAGGTTACTTGTATCTCATTTACTACGATGGTTTCTCTAAATTTGAACCAATCTGCTTGTGGGCAACGAAAATAAATAAATTAGCAAGTACGTTAATAATAACAATATAATAATAAGCATCATCATCATCATCATCATCATCATCATCATCATCCGGACCTCCTTTCCCACCCAAGGGCAGAGTGAGGAGTAGCAATGTCCAGACAGCCCAAAATTGCCCAATCCAATGGGCCGCGCTTCCATTCACTCATCATTCAAGCCCCCAGAATCCTGGCTCTATCGGATACACCAAAAACGTTCACCACGTTCTGCAGCTTCACATATCGTATCCGACAGAGTCAATCCAGATGCTGCCATGTTAAAAAGGGGTGCCAAAAATCCCTGATCATGCACATCTCTTTACAAAATTCATCCAGCCAGCTCGATCTCCTGTCAGTTCCCTAGCCTCACCGACTTCCAAACCTCTCTTCCTCACACATTCATCCACCATATCTCTCCACCTTCTCCTTGGTCTACCTCGCCTCCTCCCTCCTTCGAATTCGCTCAGATATACCCTCTTCACCACTCTATTGTTATCCATTCTCTCCACATGACCATACCATCTCAGTACACTCTCTTCAATTCCGGTGTCCACCGACTTCCTCACTACGCATCTTTCACGAATCACATTATTTTGTATCCTATCCACCCTCTGTACTCCACATACATTCCTCAGCAGTCCCATCTCCACTGCTCTTACTTTTGACTTTTCATTTTCATGCCACACCATAGTCTCACATCCATATGTTTAAGATGGCACTAACACTCCTTCATGTAAGCCTCATGCAGCTTCAACACTCAAGCCTCTGTTTCTTATCAAGGCCTTCATTGCACCAGCTACTTTTCTTCCTTGTGTCACTCCACTTTCAATTTCTTTTGCACAATTTCCTCTCTTTTCTATCACTGTACCCAAGTATTTGAACTCTCTCACCAATTCCAGTCTCCCTGCATTCACTGTTACATTGCACTGGGAGTCACCTTCTCTCTCAATAACCATCACTTTACTCTTTTCTACATTACTCTAAATGAACGACGCCTACAGACATCACCAAAACTCTGCACTAGCCTAGCAAGTTCTTGTCCGGTACTTGCAAGCAGTACTGCATCATCAGCATACAACAAATTTGATATATTCCATCCATCACCATTCATTACCAGTGCCATCCCTCTCTCCATTACTCGTGTTTTCACTTCTCTCATCACCCCATCCATATATACATTGAACAACCATGGGGAAATCACACAACCTTGTCGTACGCCCACACTGATTGTGAACCATTCACTTAGATGCCCATTAACCCTGACACATGCTTCACTACCATCATAAAAACTCTTGACAGCACCTAACAGCTTACCCTCTACACACCGTTCATGCGCAAAACTTTCCACAATCCTTCTCTGTCCACTTTGTCATATGCTTTTTCCAGGTTCATGAATGCCATAAACACCTTATGGTCCTTCTCACAAGCCTTCTCTACTATCTGTCTCACTGCAAATATTTGGTCCACACATCCTCTGCCACTCCTAAAGCCACTCTGTTCATCACTCCCTAGGACTTCTGATATCTCTCTTACTTACTCTATAATAATTCTTCCTTATACCTTCCGTACCACACTCAATAAGCTTATGCCATGATAATTCTTGCACTCACTTCTTTCACCTTTTTTTTTGTACAGGGGTACAATCACAACCTTTTTCCACTCTACAGGCACATTTTCACTCATCCATGCCTTCTTACATATCTCCAACAAGCAATTCATTCCATTCTCTCCACTACGAGTACATTTAAGCATCTCTGTATACACCTCATCAACTCCAGCTGCTTTCCCATTATTCAGCCGCTTCACAGCACTCTTCACCTGTGCGAGTGTCACGTCTCCTGGCACTGCATTCCTTCTCTGCACACCCCCACACCCAATCATGTTTACAGCTGCTCTATCCCCATTCATTAGGCTTTCAAAATATTCTTTCCATCTGGTCCTTACTTCATCTCCATGGGTTAATAATCTACCACCTGCATCCTTCACACCATCCCATTTCTTATCGCTTTCTTTTCTACATTTCCGCACCTCCTTCCAGAATAATAATAATAATAATAATAATAATAATAATTATTATTATTATTATTATTATTATTATTATATAAAACAGACACCCGCATAATACAAAATAAGGCATTAATGTATGAGTAGCCTACATTGTGCATGCAGAAGTCAACTACATTTTATTTGTCATTTTTTTTTTCATGTTTGTTTTGTACATTCTTCCTGATTTCATATTTCACATTTCTTTCCTACTGCCTCAGCACTCCTCCTTTCACCGCCAACTTACTCCCTCTGCTGCCAAACGCTGGATCTGGGTTTACTTTCGTGCGTGTTAACAGACTCCCATCTGATTCTTATTTGTTGATACTCCCCAGGCTGATCCTGCATTCATACAGTCAGAAGGGAAGCAGTGACTGCAGTGTTAATTTGTTTTAAATTATTCTTTAAATCTGATTCTATTTCATGGGTAAGAACGTCAGCTGCTTAAATAAACAGCCTTCTCGGACGAGTCAATGCAAAGATTCCAATTTGTCCCACCACCCCAGTACGCCTCTCTGAAGGTGATAGAAAATCGTCTAGAGACAGCAAGAACGAAACTATAACGGTATCTTGCTGATGTTAGTAGAAACTGTTTTTAAGTGAAAATTGTATGTTCAGTATGGTTGAAAACTCTGGTTTCCAGCTAAGCTGATGATACTACCCTGTGACTCTTGCTGATAGTCCGTTGAGTAGGTCTGTGCTGAGTGACAGTTTGAATGCAGTTCTGAAATTCATAGAACAGTGGTGTCAAATCCGTGATACGAGGCACAGTGTTGACAAAACTAAGACTGTGGTTGATGGTCGTTCCACAACGGTTCATCCCCTGTATGCTGTGTTAACTGTTGATGGATGCTTCCTTGAGGTGAAGAGTCCCCTCGAGGTCTTTGGTGTCATTTCTGACAAGAACATGGTATTTAAGACTCACATGTATTGTACTATATGTAATACTAGGCAGAAGCTGGACATTATTAGGAAGGCAAGCAGAGACTTTAATTACCATGAATTTGCATTGACTTGTTTAAGATCATATGCCCTTGCAGTGATGGAGAACTGTTCTTCGGTTTGAACTGTGCTGCAGCTTCTTGCCCTCCTCTTCTATACAGAGTTATAAAGTTGGCTGGTAACATGTGCAGCCGCCCGGGCTGCCTGACTCGGCGATGCATGGCTGTCCTGTCCCTGATTTACCATTTACAGTTAATTCATACAGGTGTACGAACAATCTTAATAACATGTTATGCAATCAGACCATTCTTGCTTATATATCGCCCATATTTCTAATGGAGATAACCTGGAACTGTATCAGTGAAAAACAAGGCTTGTACAAGATTAACAAAAATGTTTCATATACTCATATAAGAAAACAGAAAACTACTAAACAAAAACAGGGGCACAGATTATGGATAAATACTGTAATGTAAGCTTCTGAGACTCGAATTTCACAAGTTTTACCAACCTGCCTTTTTCCCCACCTTGCTTTGGGCACTGACACCCTTTAAACCGTGTTAGCGATACTCTCTTCACCTTAACTTGGCCAAGATTCACGAGCTTTTTCAGCTTATTTTACGTAGCTCAATAGCTAAAAAGGACAAAGCTACGGCTTTAAGCCCTTTCCATACCTCTCCTTGCTGACTAGTATCATATTCTAATGCTGATATATTGTTACAGCTTAACATTATAGATACAGGTGGCAATTTTTAGTCATCGCAGTGTGTGTGTGTGTGTGTGTGTGTGTGTGTGTGTGTGTGTGTGTGTGTGTGTGTGTGTGTGTGTGTGTGTACTGAATCAAAAACCTACAAAATCATATTTGTTGTATTTTTCTTTCATTTCCCATTGTTTTCCACCCTTTGCATTGTGATGAGCCTCGTTTGATGTAATTTTCTTAATGTATTTCTATTCATGCATTCCAACATACTCCTCATTTCACAGGATTGATCCTGTTTATGATAATCTGATTTCGTAATCTGTTTTGTTAAGATAATCTGTATCAGTTGATCGTTAGGATATTTCCTATTTCTTTCACGTGGTAGCAGTGGTGGTGGTGTCAGGGGTGATGGTGGCAATGGTGATGGCAGCAGGGGTAGTGACAAAGTTATGAAGAATAATCCAGTGTTTTATCAATTGGAAAATTTCAATGTTACTCTGATGTAGTGGCTGAATGTCATGGAGAGGAGGAGTTGGAGGATGGGTAGGAGGAAGAGGAAGAGAGAGAGGAGATGGGGGAAGGACATGATAAAGTAAGTGAAGATAATGGAGACTGTAAGCGGACGAGGAAGGCGAATGGATTATAAAGATAAAAAAATAACGAAGATAAGAGTTTGACAGAAAACTCAGAGGGAAGTGGGGGAGAGGCTGGGGAGAGAGGAAATGCTTAAGGCGGTAAGTAGAAAGATCAAAGGATCAGAGTGTCTGGGAGGTACCGAAGTGTACTCTTTAGTTGATATTTGGAGGGGGTCAAGGATCAGGGGTGGGGAGAGAGAAAATGAAAAAGGAGTAGAGAGAAGAAATGATATATAATATAATGAGTGAAGAAGAATGGAGCTGAAAATGTGTGAACAATTGCTAGTAAACGTTATTGCTGATGGAATACTCTTACTGATAAGGAGGATATGGAGGGAGGTGGATAATGATAAGAAAAAGTGGGCTAATCGGTGAAGCAGAATTATATAATAAATAAAACCAGTCATGGTGATGAAAGAATAAAAAACAGTGCAAAAATAGGAACTGTTTCCAACTCTTCCGCTTACTTAGGGCACTCCAAAGTAGAATGTAATCGTCCTGCGAGGGTAAAAATAACACAAGTATGAAGTAATCTAATGAAAAGAGTTAACAAAAACTGTATCCAATAAGACAGTGCATTTAACTCATTCATCAAAATAAATTTCCAAGTTTCTCCAAAACTAAGTATACGGTCTCGACGTCGGAAGGATGGAAAATATGGAAAGACGTGACTCAACTGATGAAATTAAGATAAACTGTTTCTTACAGCCATTTTTGCCAACATGCATTGCCACAGTTACATCCAAACTTGACCAATATTGACCGTCGGTGGCGAGGGAAAAAGAGAAAATTAAATCTTACTACTGAAGAGATTTAAGTATATTTTTGGTGGATCATCTTCTCTTTCGAGCAAGTTTACCCGTGAAGGTGGACTGTTTCTTCCAATTTCCTCAAATGAGATACAGTATCTTGACTTCAAAGCAAAACATACCAGGTAGTTTGGTGGTGCGGCAGCGCGTATGTTCCTTCACTGAGATATAGCCTACCACTGGCAGGGAAGGCAGAGAGGGAAGTAGAGGAGAAGGACGGTGAGAGAACTTCCCGTACAAGTAAGTATAGTCAGAACAAGATAGGTAAGCTAATTGTTGCCGTTGTTGGAGACTCTCAGGTGAGATATCTTAACAGAGCCATGCATACTCCACTCGCTAAATATGTGTGTCTTCCAGGGGCCAGGGTGGGTAATATGATAGAGAAAATTAAAATATCGTGAAGGATAGTGGTGACAAACCCACTGTGTGCCTCAGTGTAGCAGGCAATGAAATTAGTAGACGTAAGAGTGAGGTACTGTGGCAGAATTATAAGGTGATGTTAGAGAAGGTTAGGGAGAGAGGAGGAACCCCTGTAGTGCTCGGTGTTTTGTCAAGGAGGTGGGTTGGGAGGGAGTGGTTGAGCAGGGCAATAGGTTTTAATTGCCGCCTTGAAAGGTATTGCAAAGATAATGCAGTACCTTTCACAGACAGCTGGGATCGGTTTTATGGACGGAGTGCCTTGTATAGTTGGGATGGGACTCAGCAGGCAGGGAGTTACTGTTATAGCTGGAATGCTAGATAGGGAGTTACAGGGTTTTTTTCGAGGTTGAAAAGTAGACGTACTGGAAGTTACAGCAACTGGGCTCTGAAATCATTATTACCATTTTTGGATAGATGCATCAAGACTTGCAAAAGTAAGAACAAAAGTTTAACCATTAGTTTAGATACAGGTACATCCACTCAGGCATCAAAAATTGAGCAGGCGATGGTAGAGGACAGAACAAGCGATGATAGAAGGGCGATAAGTGATAGTACAAAAAATTGTTATATTAGTAAAGAGTTTCCCAGTTTGTAATGAAATAAAAAACAGTAAATCCCAAGGTAGAGGCATAACTACTCATAATAATCTGAGAGTGTACTACACAAACAGCCGGAGTTTACGTAATAAAATGGATGAACTGAGGGCTTTAATTTGTACAGAGAAAACAGACATTGTCATTATTAGTGAAACTTGGATGAATACAGACACTCGAGAATTTTTAGCAGAATATCATTTAAAAGGCTATAATATATTTGTGTCAAACCGTCTGGGAAGAATGGGGGGTGGGGAAGCTATTTACATAAAGGATTCATTAAATTGTTACAAGAAAGCAGTCATTAAAGTAAATAGGGACACAGAGAGTGTCTGGGTTAAAATTAGTAAAAATATGGAAAAATTAGTTTTAGGGGCAATTTACAAATCTCCAAAATTAAGTAGAGCAGATAGTAAATACCTTTGGGAGGGAATTAGGAAAGCATCACAGTCCAGCTTAGTAATAACTTTAGGGGAACTTAATCTGCCAAGGAAAAATTGGAGAAATCAGACAGGGGATGCAGAGTCTGAGGAATTTCTAGAGGTAGTGCAGGATAATTTCCTTTATCAGTATATCAGGGAACCCACCAGACGTAATAATATACTAGATTTGGTTTTAGCTAATAAAGAAAACATCATTAGTGATATAGAGGTTGGTGGACGACTTGGTAATAGCGATCATGAAGAAATTAAGTTCAGATTAATTAGGGATGTCTGTTCCACTGAAAACACCTCCACTGTTCCTAATTTTTGTCTAGGAGATTTTGTTGGATTAAGAGCTTATTTTAGAACAGTATTCCACAGGGAGAATAGCTATTTTAAGGGGTGCCAGGTCAGTGGGGAACCCCAGTTCATAGGTGAGGGGCAGGAAACAGGTGGGAATGTGCACCAGGTGTCTGTGGAAGGTGAGGTCATGGGTGGCAATGTAGTCCATGTGACGAGGATTAACTCAGGTCCAGTACCAAGCAGACGTTCAACCAGTGAGAAATATAACGAGTTAGTAAATATAATACACGGAGGCCAAGATAGATATATCCCTTCAAAACCGTTTAGAACGAATAATTCAGAACCAAGATGGTTTAACAACAGATTAAAATCTCTCATAGGCCAAAGGAAAGGAATATATAGAAAAATAAAACGTGGAGAGGAACACTTACGTAACCGGTACGCAATTTTAAATAGAGAAGTAAAGAGGGAGATACGGAAAGCAAAGCGAAGTCATGAAATTAAGATTGCTAGTGAATCGAAAGAAAACCCCAAGGGTTTTTATCAAATATAACTGTACGAAAAATAAAGATAGGATAGGACCACTCAGAACAGAATCAGGCGATATTAATAGTGAAGATAAAGAAATGTGCTCCATCCTAAATAATTATTTCATATTGGTATTCACCAAAGAAAATCTAGACCTGGTCCCTCAAACAGCAAATATTTACGATGATAGTATGGAAAATAATTTTAGTCAAATAACCATTAGCAAGGAGGACGTATTGAAAGAAATTAACAGGTTAAAACCTCAAAAATAGCCAGGTCCGGACGATTAAATGCAAAAATTATAAAAGAAACCAAAGAAGAATTATGTCAGCCACTTTTAACGATATTTAATGACTCTTTAATTTCAGAAGTTCCAGAGGCATGGAAGACCGCAAACGTAGTGCCCATCTTTTAAAAGGGTGATAAATCAGCTGCGTCGAATTATCGTCCGATAAGTCTAACGTCAATAGTAGGAAAATGTTAGTCAATTTTGGCAAATAAGATTAGAGAAGACTTAGAAAAATTTAATCTGATAAACGAGTCAGCACATGATTCAGGCAAGGACGATCCTGCCTCACAAACTTGTCATTCTACTCGGAGGTCTATGAGGCAGTAGATTGCAATAAAGCTTACAATGTTATTTATCTTGACTTTAGTAAAGCTTTTGACAGGGTCCCACACGAAAGGTTAGTCAGAAAGGTTCGAGCACACGGTATAGACGGCGATATCTTAAAATGGTTAGAATTCTGGCTGAAAGGACGGAAGAAGAGAGTATTAGTAAATGGAACTAGCCAGATTGGAGATTAGTAACTAGCGGTGTACCACACGGTTCAGTACTCGGTCCCTTATTATTTAGTATATATATATATATATATATATATATATATATATATATATATATATATATATATATATATATATTGTTACAGAACAGAGAAAGATAATGTACACTTTATGTGAGAATACTAAAAATCACTACTGTCCCGTAAAGTTCCAGGTTCAAAACAAAAGAGTTAGGTAAAATTACAAGTTAAAGTTTAATGCTCAAACTAACAACAAAACATTCAGGACTCATAAGGATAATATAATAGCAAAAAACAGGTTAAATATATGGTTAACTGCAATAGCCTCTATTAACACGAAATTAGCAAGAGTAAATTTATCTAAGTCAGCCCTGATAAAATGAAAATACCAGATAATACTCAGTGAATGCAAGATATATTATTACAGATACAAAATATTATTAATAATGAATGACATCCAAACTTTACATTAATCACAAAAACCTCACTAGGCCTACAAATTAACACCTTATGCTATACAGTACAAGAACAAAATGTAATAACACTCATACTCAAATTACACAGCAGCTAGATGGCTGGAGACTTCCTGAGCACTCACATTAATAACAACTGTACAGGGGAGGACAGAGATGTGAGCAAAATGAGGAGTAGATCTAAGTGGCAATTAATGTAGAGACTGAGCTCATTATATAGGGGCCGGCAGAGCTTGATACAACTTGTAAGAAGGACGCGCAAATGAAGCCAGAGGGGACAAAGAGTTGACAATCCTGCTCTGAACAACAGAAAGAACGACTTACTCTACTATAAGGGAGGACGGGGGGAGTGAGGTAGAACACGCTCATGATCAAACATGCAGCACACTGTACGTTAGAATTACACAAAGGATGATGAAATCATAGGCTATGTAACAATATATATATATATATATATATATATATATATATATATATATATATATATATATATATATATATATGATCTAGACTTAGGAGTCACTAGCAGCATCAGCAAATTTGCCGACGATACGAAAATAGGGCTTATTATTAACTCGACTGACGATTGCCATAACTTACAAAAGAACTTCGATATATTGTCCAAATGGTCTAAAACTTGGCAAATGGAATTTAACGCTGAAAAATGTAAAGTACTTAACTCAGGCAAGACCACTGGAGGTATTAAATACAACTTAGATAACAAAGAAATTAGCAAATCAGAATGCGAGAGAGATCTAGGAGTTATGGTAGTAACGACCTCAAACCAAGGCAACAGTGTATTAAAGCGAGAAATAAAGGAAATAGGGTGCTAGGATTTATTTCGAGAAGCTTGAGCAACAGGTCATCAAAAGTAATACTGCAACTTATTCTGGCATTAGTAAGGCCACATTTAGACTGCAGTACAATTTTGATGTCCTTTCTATAGAATGGATATTAGCTCGTTAGAAAATGTACAGAGAAGAATGACAAAAATGATACATGATACTCGCAACCTGTCGTATGAAGACAGACTGAAAAGACTAAGTCTGCACTTGCTAGAGAGGCGTAGAGTAAGGGGAGACTTAACTGAGGTGTTTAAGTGGACGAATGGTATAAATAAGGGAGATATTAGCAAGGTACTTAAAATGAGCATACAGGATAGAACTAGAAATAATGGTTTCAGACTAGAAAATTTCCGTTTCAGTAAGGAAATAGGTAGAAACTGGTATGGTAATAGAGTAGTAGAAGAATGGATTAAGCTACCTAGTAAAGTAGTTGCTGCCTCTCCCATTGAGAGTTACAAGCACAAGCTAGATAAGCATATGACAAATAAGGGGTGGGTATAGAGAGAGAAAAAAAAATCTTATAACCAATACTAATTCATACTTTTCCCTTTTCAGGTGACACTATGATAGTCTCTATTCTCCTTTCACACTATCCTATAAAATGTCCACTCCAGTTTTTCTATACCGCGTGGTGTTCTTTCTGACTTTTTCCTGCCGGCTTCGGCTGGAGGGTTTGGAGGGTAGGGGAGAGCCTTCTTCTTTGCTGCCCTTATCTCATTCTCGTAGTTCAGTTACTCTTCTAGGAGCTGCCTAGCATGGGCCAACCGGCCTACTGCAGTTATCCTCTCTTCTTATGTTCTTATTGATAGTCACCACAACAGTATTCTATGATAATGGCCTGGTTCCTAACCCTTAGCGATGTAAGACAGGGTTCTCTCTACCCTCATACGGTATTGTATGTAGGTTTTATGGAGAGAGAGAGAGAGAGAGAGAGAGAAGGGGGGGAGGGGCTGTATGAAGGCTGGGAAGCTGAGACAGGATGACAGAAAGTGGAAAGGGGGACTAAGACTAAGACAGAAGAGGGGTTTAGTGAGGGGAATGGAGAAGGAGGAGGGGAGGGGGTAAATTGGGCCTGATTGAGTGGGGAGGGTAGGAGCGAGAGGACTGTTGTGAAGGAAACAGGGGGAGGGAAGAGTGGACAAGGTTAAGAAAAGAAGATGGGACTGAGAGGTGCATAGTGAAGGAAAAGGAGGAGGGTAGAAGGGATCATATTTATTGGAGAGGGGAGGAAAGAAGAGAGTCATATAGAGGGGAAAAGGAGGGCCGAGGGGACAATGTTAAATGGGGAGAGGAAACTGTGGTAACTGGTGGTTGGAATTCATTGTCTTCCACCCAATGATTACTCTGCCATCATACAGATTTTTACATTATCCCTGGAACCTTTACTTTTTTTCTTATTAATGGGAACATTTTTAATAGTTTGACTCAAATGTGCTGAGGGATGAACACTGTGTCAGAAAATGTTTTGATTATTAAGGAAAGTGTGTGTGTGTGTGTGTGTGTGTGTGTGTGTGTGTGTGTGTGTGTGTGTGTGTGTGTGTGTGTGTGTGTGTGTGTGTGTGTGTTTTATGTCTATGTGTGATTATTGTGTAAATTATGTTATTAAAATTAGACAATGAATGTTGCTGACACTTAAATGAACCAAAGATGCTGAGCTGCGTGAGTGTGAAGGTGGCTCGAGACTATCAGTAAATGAGAATGAATACTACAGAATCAGTATTAGATAACTAAGAAGAAACATAAAGCAAGTATGTTTCGAAGAAATAATACAATCTTGAGACACATCTTTACAAGACAGTCCCCAGATGCTGCTTAGTACAACTGGTATAGGAGTTGATGGATGGACATATTACTGCAGTATAATTTAGTAAATATATTGTCCGAGTAATTCTGTAGTCACTAAAGTCCCCTCTCAGTGTATAGATTCATAAGGACTGTGAATATGAACACAGAGGGTTAATTCATGTGGAATTGATTGGGTGGTCAATATAAACCGCGCTTCTCTCACTCCGCTGGGCGAATTCTCGTGTGTTGCTGGGACGGCCCAGTCAGCGTAATGAATGCCTACCCTGCATCACTTAGTAATTTACTGCAACCACCGCCACACCCACCTAAACGGACTGAGCCATCCCCGCAACACATAAGATATTGTCAGGCTGTGGGTGGCTTGCTATTTATGAACCACCCTGTAGTTTTTAATGTTTCTACTCATGTTTCAGAGTTTAAAAAAAAAAAAAAAAAGAAAAAAAAAAAAAATTAACACTACATAACCATTTTGGTTCCTGCTCATTGACATAAAATTCGAACGTTGGTAAAGTTTACCGGGAAAACAAGGAAGCGCAAAGAAGCACCAGAATCAAAATGCTTTACACGCTGAGAATATAAACAAACTTCGTGGTACAGTGCAGCCATTTTGGACTGTCGCGTTTCCCAAAAGACCACACACACTTTCCGGGGCTCGATCCCTGGTGCCGCTATATTTGGGAAAGAGTAAACAGCCATAAAATGGTGTAGGCAATGATTATAACCGGACATATAAACCGGCTTGTGTCGAAGATTTTATGGCTACTAATAACAGGCTGTTTGGTAATTTTAAGACATGGACACAAAGCCGCAAGCGAAGAGAGAAAATTTCAGAGGGTAGCTTGTGTCGAGTACAAAATCACACAGCTATTCATCACGTATTTCAGAGATTCTTAAGTGCCGTGCCTCCTGCCTTACCATCTGCTAAGGAATTCTGAAAGCATGAGCTCAAGTTCCCAGATAATCCTTTGCCAGAAGTATATGTGCCTTCCACCTTTCTCATTCCTCACCAAGAGGCATATGAGTATTTTTTTTGTTTTTTTCTGATACTTTTCTAATGAGAGCTTCATATTCTTATTACATAAATAGCTAATGTGACACCTTTCACTGTCACAGCCGACACAGAAGTATCGCGGGCTTTTCCTCATGCTGTTATTACGACAGTAATTTCCAGTATGATCATTCCTACTCATTTCTTTGAAGTATTTCCTTTTAGTGACATTTTATGCACCATTACATAAACTAGTGAACAGTGAAAATCAATAAATCTATTAAGATACAGTAACGTTTATTGAAGGATATACCGTGCTTTCAATCGACTAAAATCAGATACCGGTATATATCTATTTCTTTTAAATATATATTTACATATACAAAAAAGTGAAACTGTGTGTGTGTGTGTGTGTGTGTGTGTGTGTGTGTGTGTGTGTGTGTGTGTGTGTGTGTGTGGGTGTGGGTGTGGGTGTGGGTGTGTGTTGGTGTGTGTGGGTGAATTTCTTAGTTTCTTTTACGAGAAAGGTAATAGATATCAACCTAATTCTTTCAATATTACATCACAGTAAGTCCAGGGAGTGTCAGAAGAAAACCGAGATCACTTGGGATGCGAAGGCGTGAAACTGTTGGAGTATTTGGTCAGAAATGGTCACTCTGGGCTTAATAACTGTATGGAAACAAAGATAATTATATTAACAAATATTTTGAGATGGAAAGGATATTAGTTATTCCCACAAATTTTTTCGGGCATATACAAGTGTATATATACATACATACATACATCATCATCATCATCATCAGCCATTGAGGTCCACTGCAGAACCGGCCTATCCCTACCGAAGCAGGGATGATACAGCCAGTGTATCTCTACCCAGCAGCTTAGGCTGTCTGGTAGAGACTGTATGTAGGATGAGAAGTGCTTGTGAGTGTAATTGTAATGTTGGAGTGGTGATGGATGTGTGGGTAGTCTGTGAACCAAGTGTAATCAGCCAACCTTAAGGTGACTGGGTGCAAGCATACTAGTATGCAACACTGGTTAAACCACATCACCCCTTATGTCCGCCAAAGTGGTCAGTGGCTCGGTGAAGGCTTCCCAAAGTTTTTACAACTATGGCCGGAGGCGAATCCACATCCACAAGCGTGCAAAATGCACACTCTGCCACTGTACCACAGAGGCTCACACACACACACACACATAATATATATATATATATATATATATATATATATATATAATGTAACATAGCCTATGATTTCATCATCCTTTGTATAATTCTAACGTACAGTATGCTGCATGTTTGATCACGATTCGCCTCGTGGCTTCCATAGTGACCAGGCTTGCGTGTTCTACCTCAATTCCCCCTTCTCCCTCTTAAAGTAGAGTAAGTCGTTCTTTCTGTTGTTCAGAGCAGGAGTGTCAACTCTTCGTCCTTTGTGCCCTCATTTGCGCATCCTTCTTGCAAGTTCAATCAAGCTCTGCCAGCCCCCTATATAATGAGCTCAGTCTCTGCATTAGTTGCCACTTAGATCTACTCCTCATTTTGTTCACACCTCTGTCCTCCCCTGCATAGTGTATTATTATTTTTGTGAGTGCTCAGGAAGTCTCCAGCCATCTAGCCGCTGTATAATTTGAGTATAAGTGTTGTTACCATTTTTCTTGTACTGTATGGCCTAAGGCGTTAATTCATAGGCCTAGTAAGGTTTTTGTGATTCATGTAGAGTTTTTAATGTCAGCCAGTATTAGTAATATTTTGTATCTGTAATAATATTATATCTTACTTTAACTGAGCATTATTCGGTTCTCTCATTTATCAGGGCTGACTTAGATAAATTTGTTCTTGCTAAATTCGTGTTAATAGAGGCTATTGTAGTTAACCATATATGTAACCTGTTTTGCCATTACATTATCCTTATGAGTCCTGAATGTTTAGTTGTTAGTTTGAGCATTAAACTTTAACTTGTAATTTTACCTAACTCTTTTGTTTTGAACCTGGAACTTTGCTGGACAGTAGTGATTTTAGTATTCTCACTTGAAGTGTTCATTATCTCTCTCTGTTCCGCAACATAAATTTGGCTACCTCTTATCAGGATATTCGGGATATTATCATAAGGATATTGCTTGATATTTTGTGACTGTGATTTATTCATGATGTCTACTATTTCTACTCTTGATGAAGCCAAAGATTTTTTGTCAAATGTGCAAACAGTGTGTGATGTAGAAAACAGAACAAAGAATGAACTTAAGCTTGTTGCTCAACAATTGGGAATTGCTGTTCGCTCTCATCATTCTAAAGATCAAATTGTTGACATGATTAATAAAAGCTTGTTTAATGTAACTCCTCCAGATGAGCAAACGCAGATTCAAATAGCTAAGTTACAGCTAGTTCTGCAGGAGGCTCGTGCTAAGGAGGCTGAGTTTCAGGCTCGTGCTAAGGAGGCTGAGTTTCAGGCTCGTGCTAAGGAGGCTGAGTTTCAGGCAAATGCTAAGGAGGCTGAGTCTCAGGCTCGTATTCAGGAGGCACAGGCACAGGCTCAGGCAGAAATTGAATTTGCTAGGATTCAGGCAGACCATGAGTATCGCATGAAACAAGGTGGAACTGGATCATCTAGCCCTGATGATTTTGATGTGGTTAAAAATGTTAAACTTGTCCCTCCTTTTAATGAATCTGATTTAACAAAGTATTTTCAGTTGTTTGAGAGGGTAGCTACAGGTTTTAATTGGCCCAAAAAGTATTGGCCAGTACTCCTTCAGAGTGTTCTCACCGGTAAAGCTCAAGTAACTTATGCATCTTTGCCGAAGGATCAATCTGATAATTATGATGTAGTAAAGAACTTGATTCTTAAGGCCTATGAGCTTGTTCCTGAAGCCTATAGAGTAAAATTTAGGACAACTTATAAACAAGATAAGCAATCCCATGTTGAGTATGCAAAAATCAAAGAAGATCTGTTAGAGCAGTGGTTAAATTCTAAGAATGTAAATTCTGATTTTGATAAATTTAAGCAGATGATTTTGCTGGAGGACTTTAAATGGTGTATTAATAAAGATGTAAGCCTCTATCTTGATGAGAAAAGAATAGATAATTTGTCTGATGCCGCAGTTTTAGCTGATGAATATGTTCTCACTCACAAGAGATATTCTAAAGAAAAAAGGAAAGCTGAGAGTAAGTAGGTTGCCTCTACTCAGAGTACAGGTAACAGGAAAGAGAATAAAGATGATGATTCTCAGGAAGTAAATACCAGCTTCACCTCTAGATTTCAGAAAAGTAAATGTACTTATTGTAGTAAGCTTCGTCATACTACGGAGAAATGTTTCAGGAGACAGCGTGATGTGAACAAAAAGGCGTCTTTAAATATTCAGTCAATTGGTCTAGTGTCCACCCTTGAGAGTTTCGAGAATTCTTTAACCGAGTTAACTGAACCTACTTTGAGGGGTAAATTAAATTCTCATGATGAAGCTCCTCTTTTGAACAGTAACGTGGGTGACACGCTCATGAGTTCATGTGCCAATTTCCTGTCTGATGGTTCTGTCAGTCCTCTGGACAGTAATGACAGGAAATCATTTAAAATATATCGTGATACAGGTGCTTGCCAATCCCTTATGCTGACCAGTGTTCTAGGCTCTAATGTTAATTCCTCTGATGAAACTGTAATCTTACAAGGTGTAGGGAATAATTACTTATCTGTCCCTCTGTGCAGAGTGAATTTAGAGTCTGGTTTTGTTAATGGTTCCGTTATGGTTGGGTTGGTTGAGACACTCCCAATGTCAGGTGTAACTTTCTTACTTGGAAATGATATTGGTGGAGGTAAAGTGTGTCCAGCTCCTCAGTTGTCTAGTCAACCAGTGACTGCAACCCGGGATTGTGATATCCCTGATGTGTTCTCTGCATGTGCTGTCACTAGGGCTAAGTCTAAAGTTACTGGTGACTTAGAGGATAATGATGATGATGATGTTATCCTAGCTGACACTTTTCTTGCCAATTTGGACCACTCACCAGATGAGGCAGTACCCCGTAGTGTTGATAATTTGTCTTGTCAAGAGTTGGTTGAGTTGCAGGTTGCTGACCCTGAATTGAAAGGTCTAGCTAACTCTGCTTACAGTGAGGAAGAGTCAGCCGGTGCTTCTACTTGTTATTATATAAAGTCAGGAGTACTTATGAGGAAGTGGAGACCCCCAACAGCATCAGCCGACTGTGAATGGGAGGTTGTACATCAAGTTGTCATCCGTCGTGTTTGTGGGCAGGATATCATTAGAGTGGCTCATGATTCCAGTTTGGCAGGACACCTTGGAGTGAGGAAGACTGTGGCACGCATTTTGAAACACTTCTACTGGCCAGGTATCTTCAGAGATGTTTCCTAGCATTGTAAGTCTTGTCACACCTGTCAAGTTGTGGGGAAGTGTAATCAGACTGAAAAGGTTGCACCTCTAGTTCCCATTCCTCCTTTTGAGGCGCCATTCACTCGTGTGTTGGTGGATATTGTGGGCCCTCTTCCTAAGACTTCTTCCGGATTATCTTATGTGTTGACCCTGATTGATATGGCTACTCGTTATCCTGAAGCCGTTCCACTTAGAAATATCTCAGCAAAGAACGTGGTTAAGGAAATGCTAGGGTTCTTAACCAAATTTGGTCTGCCCAAGGAGGTACAGTGAGACTGGGGAAGTAGTTTCATGTCAAATGTTTTCAAGCAGTTTCTGAAAGAGTTGGGCATCACCCAGATCACGTCTTCAGCTTACCATCCCCAGACCCAAGGAGCGTTGGAGAGATATCATCAAACACTCAAATCAATGCTCAGGAAATACTGTTTGGAATATCAGAAAGACTGGGATAAAGGTCTTTCATTCATTGTATTTGCCGCAAGAGAATCTCCAAATGAATCACTGGGCTTCTCACCCTTTGAACTACTGTTTGGCCATGAAGTAAGAGGACCCCTTAAGCTACTCAAGGAATGCTGGCTGTCGGAGGAAGATGACGTCAACCTGCTGGAGTATGTGATGAAGTTCAAAGAACGGCTGTCCACTGCTTTACAACTGGCGAGAGAGAATTTAGGAGCTGCTCAGGAAAAGATGAAGACTTGGTATGATAAGAAGTCCAGGTTACGCCACTTTCAGCCAGGAGATTAGGTTTTGATTCTGCTACCGGTGCATGGGCAACCTCTTCAAGTCAAGTTTAGTGGTCCTTATTTCGTGGAGAAGAAACTCAGTGATGTCAGCTATGTCATCGCCACACCAGATCGTAGAAAGAACAAGCAACTTGGCACATCAACATGCTAAAGTTATATCACAGGCGGGACGAAAATAACCCAGTCTGCACTGTAGCTGTTCCACCCGAGTCTGCAAGTGAAGTTCTCCCATGCAGTATGAGCCTAAGTGATAGTTTGGGGAAGAATCCTGATATCATGAATGATCTCCAGACTAAGCTTTCTCATCTAGCTCCCGAGGAAAGGCAGGAGTTTTCGGCATTACTGCAGGAGTACCCGCAAGTGTTCCGTGCCACTCCAGGAAAAACCACTGTGTTGATGCATGATGTCGATGTTGGAGACGCAAAGCCAATTAAACTGCCTCCTTACCGTGTGAACCCAGTGAAAGTTCCTCTCATCCAGAAGGAGCTTGGCTACCTGTTGGACCACAAGATGATTGAGCCCTGTCAGAGCGAGTGGAGTTCTCCTGTCACTGTAGTCGCTAAGCCAGGTGGGTCACAGCGGCTTTGGATCGACTACAGACGTGTTAATCAGATAACCAAAACAGACACTTACCTTCTCCCTCGCGTGGAAGATTGCATAGACAAGATTGGAAAGGCTAGGTACATAAGTAAGTTTGATTTGTTAAAGGGATACTGGCAAGTACCTATGACTGAACGTGCTAGGGAGATCTCATGTTTTGTAACACTAGGAAAACTTTTGCATGTTCTGTAATGCCATATGGTATGAAGAATGCACCAGCCACTTTTCAGAAGCTCATGAATATTGTAACAGAGGGTTTGGCAGGGTGTGTTGTTTATATTGATGATGTATAATCTTCAGTGACAACTGGAAAGATCAGCTATGTCATGTCAGTAAATTTCTTGAGCGTTTGGTTCAGGCTAATCTTGTAGCTAATTTATCAAAGTGTGAGTTTGGTCAAGCTAAAGTTCAGTACCTTGGGTACGTAATTGGTGATGGACACTTTGCACCACCAGGAGCTAAGGTTCAGGTTATAAGTGATCTTCCCAGACCTAAAAGTAGGAAAGAGCTACAAAGATTTTTGGGAATGGTACGTTATTACAGGAGATTTGTTCTTAACTTTTCAATGCTTGTATCACCACTTACAGACCTACTGAAAAAGGGAGTTAAAATTGTCTGGACCGATAACTGTGAATCCTCTTTCAGTAAACTTAAAGCTATCCTATTAAGTCAGCTAGTGCTCGCTACTCCAAATTTTGCTAAGCCTTTTAAGATGGCTGTTGACGCAAGTGATACAGGAGATGGGGCTGTTTTACTGCAAGAGGATGATCAGGGTATTGAACACCCTGTATCTTATTACAGTAAGAAGTTCACTCCATCTCAAAAGAACTACTCAACTATTGAGAAAGAGCTTTTGGCCTTGATTTTGGGATTACAGCATTTTTCATTTTATTTGTGTTCTGGTTTTGACCTCATAGTCATTTATACCGATTATAACCCACTGAAATTCCTTAGTAAATTTAAAGATAAAAATCAGAGATTGACAAGATGGAGTCTACTTCTTCGGGAGTATTCATTAGACATACAACATGTCAAGGGGAAAGAAAATGTTATTGCAGATTGCTTATGTAGACTTTAGACAGATTGTTTTAGAGTAATAAGAAATTTCCTTTGTAAATTTCTTTTTCTTTGTGGGGAGGTGTTACATAGCCTATGATTTCATCATCCTTTGTATAATTCTAACGTACAGTATGCTGCATGTTTGATCACAATTCGCCTCGTGGCTTCCATAGTGACCAGGCTTGCGTGTTCTACCTCAATCCCCCCTTCTCCCCATTATAGTAGAGTAAGTCGTTCTTTCTGTTGTTCAGAGTAGGATTATCAACTCTTTGTCCCCTATGGCTTCATTTGCGCGTCCTTCTTGCAAGTTGTATCAAGCTCTGCCGGCCCCTATATAATGAGCTCAGTCTCTGCTTTAGTTGCCACTTAGATCTACTCCTCATTTTGTTCACACCTCTGTCCTCCCCTGTACAGTGTATTATTATTTTTGTGAGTGCTCAGGAAGTCTCCAGCCATCTAGCTGCTGTATAATTTGAGTATAAGTGTTGTTACCATTTTTCTTGTACTGTATGGCCTAAGGCGTTAATTCGTAGGCCTGGTAAGGTTTTTGTGATTCATGTAGAGTTTTTAATGTCAGCCAGTATTAGTAATATTTTGTATCTGTAATAATATTATATCTTACTTTAACTGAGCATTATTCGGTTCTCTCATTTATCAGGGCTGACTTAGATAAATTTGTTCTTGCTAAATTCGTGTTAATAGAGGCTACTGCAGTTAACCATATATGTAACCTGTTTTGCCATTACATTATCCTTATGAGTCCTGAATGTTTAGTTGTTTGTTTGAGCATTAAACTTTAACTTGTAATTTTACCTAACTTTTTTGTTTTGAACCTGGAACTTTGCGGGACACTAGTGATTTTAGTATTCTTACTTGAAGTGTTCATTATCTCTCTCTGTTCCGTAACAATATATATATATATATATATATATATATATGGTTGTTTAGACAGTTGTTGACAAGAATGTGGAGGATATGATAGATGAAGATCAGAAAGCTGAGGAGAAAGAGAAAAATGAGCAAGGAATTGAGCACAACAAGGTCAGCCAACCACTAATCAGCTGACCAAGATACAAACATTCAGTCTTGGACCGAATCGGCAATTTTAATTGGACAATATTTTAATGTTTATCACCATATAGGTTTGCACACCTAATTATTTGAAATTCAGTAAAAAATTTGTGCTTAATATAATTATTAATTGAAAATCAGGATTCAGAGTGAAAATTTCTTCAAGTTAGCAGAAGTGTTTTGCCTCTAGCCTATCAATTCACCCTGATGGATTTTTTTTTTTTTTTGATAAATATAGATTTACAATATAGATACTTTTTTTTTTTTTTGTACTCAAAATATTTATGCAAAACAGAAGTCTGTCAAGGTGTGCTGACTTGCTGAGGGGGAAATATCTACTAACATTGGCCAACCACTCATCAGCTGACCGAGATGTAAACACTGACGATCTGAAGGAGAAAAATATCTGCTAAGATTCGTGCATTGTAGCTCTGAAACCTAATTTTTAAAATTAAGTTACAATAAGTAAAATTTTTAAAGTAGGTTTCAGATAATTATGTGTGTATGAGCCACTGTGGCAAAAAAAATTAAAATATATTCCAGTGAAAAGTGGCGATTCGGTAATTAGTCACACCAAGTAGGGTGAGCTAAGTGAGTAGGAATGGATCCCATTGACTTCGTCCATAAGAAAATATATATCTTTTTAATACCTATGAATTTTATTGTGTCCAAGCCTCCCTTAACCCACTCCGTCCCGTCGACGTATGGGTATGTTGCAACGTTTGCATTTGCCAGTCCCAGCAACGTACCGGTACATCGTGCAATTGCAAAGTGCATAATTTCCACAATTTTCAAATTTGCGCTTTACTTTCGGTACGTATCGTCGCTTGACCTTTCCCTACCTGCCACCAGGCGGGGACACTCAGCGACCCCACGAGACCCGCGCTCACCCGTGGCTCGTTCACTCACCTGTTAGCAACGGTCCTGCTCAGACATGGTGATGAGAGGTCTCTCAGAGGTCAAAATTCAACTCACCCTGGACGCCTTTACAGGCGACAGTGATTCCCCACTGGACAACGAGGTTGATGACAAAGATTATGTGCAGCCAGAGGAGGAGGAAACCACCAGCAGTGATGAAGAAGTCCCGTCCCCCAGGAAGCGGCAGTACGTGACTTACCGTGCTGCTAGAGAGCGGCAGCCAGCCAAAAAACCATGTGCAACATCCTATGCCCAGCCCCAACGTGATGTGGAACCCGAATTTGATGACGAGGACGAGGATGAGGAAGGAGCCGTGGGACATGCTGCCACGTGGTATGGACTTGAGGTGATTACTCATTGTGGCCCCGAGGACGAGCAGGTATGGGCCTAGTATTTTGTTTGGGGAGGTAGGAAGTGCCGTGGAGGGAGTGGGGAGTGAAAGGGAAAGTTCAGGGAGGAGTATGGAAAGTGAGAGTGGCGTGAGTCATCGCTCTCCCTAGGTAGTGTGAGGTGGCGAGGTGTATCACGTGGGCAAGTGCGGGTGCGTTCGGAATCAAGTGGGGTTGTGATGGAGGGGGAAGGTGGGGAGGAACCACTCCCAAGTACATCTTATGCTCCCCAATATCCCCAAACACGTGGGCGAGTGAGAGTGCGTGAAAAATCACGTGGTGTTGTGATGGAGCGGGGAGGTGGGGAGGAGCCACTCACCAGCACGTCTTATGCTCCCCAATATTCCCAAACTTCATCCCCACAGCCCCCTAATGTTCCTCAAGGCCGTAAGGGTAAGGGAAAGGGAATGGGTAAAGGCAGAGGGAAGAGGAGTGAGAGTGGGGAAGCCCTCCTCACTCCTTCTCCCCAATCTCCCCCGCCAGCATCTCCTCCCCACCCAGACGAAGGTGGTGATGGGGATGATGGGGACGAGGGATTTGTGGGATGGAATTGGGAGGATGGGAGTGATTTTTCTCCCCTCATTCACCCCTTCACTGAGCATGGGCGCGCTGGCTGCATTGCTCCCGGAATTCACCGTAATTCCACCAGGATGGATTTTTTCCACCTGTGTTTTAGTGAGGCACTCGTGGAGCAGACTGTTGACCAAACCACCCGTTTTGCAAGCACCCAGCGCCGTGAGAGTGAAAGATTGGAAACAAGGAGCAGGCATTCTATCATATATGATTACCCTGTCTCCCTTTCAGAAATGTTCCTATTTTTTGCCCTGGTACTTTTGATGGGTATTATACGAAAGAACAGAATTCCGGCTTACTGGACAAGGGACCCTGTTATGCTTACACCAATATTTGGGCAAGTCATGAGCCATAATCACTTCCAACAAATTCTAAGTCGCCTTCATTTCTATGATGCTGATGATCCTGCAAATGCGAACGACACAGATAAGATGAGGCAAATTAGGTTGGTCTTTGATCACCTGAGGCAAACCTTTGGTTCGCCATTTTATCCCTATAGAGACCTCGTCATAGACGAGAGTCTCGTGTTGTGGAGAGATAATATTTCATTTAGGCAGTATATACCCAGGAAAAGGCACCGTTTTGGGTTCAAGATCTATGTTATGTGCGACTGTAGGACTGGATACGTGCAAGACATAGTCTTGTACACCGGTGCACAGACAGACATAATAGAAGATCGGAGTATTGGACTGTCGGGAGCAGTGGTAAAGACAATGATAGAAGACTACCTTCATCGTGGTCACGTCCTCTACCTGGACAATTGGTACACTAGCCCTCTTCTCGCTCGTTATCTACACATGCATGAAACGGGAATCTGTGGAACTGTGAAGGTGAACCGGCGTCACATGGTCAAGGTAGGGTGGAAACTTGACAGGAATGAGGTTGTCTTCTTCAAAGCCAACAACATACTTGCAACTGTGTGGAACCATAATAGAGAAGTAAGCCTCTTGTCAACGGTTCACCACCCCTTGATGCACCGTACTGATTCCGTTGATTACGGGAGCGAGAACAGGCGTCACATTTGAAAACCTGAGTGTGTCATGGACTATAACATAAACATGCGCCTGGTGGACCAGTCAGCCTCCATATCGACGGTAGAGTGTGCCAGGACCACGATGAAGTGGTATGAGAAACTGTTCTTTCACTTGCTAGACATCACTGCTCTGAATTGCCACCACCTTCACACCACGACAACAGGAATTCAGGAAACCTTTGAAGGGTTTGTGAGGGAGCTCACAAGAGAGATGTTTGCACGGTATGCTGTTGAAAGACCCCATCATCGCACCCGCACTGCCACTATTGCCCAAACTCCCCTGAGAATATCTGGCCGCCATTTCCTCACTCTTATCCCTCCCCAGCCAAACAGACCTAGGCCTCAACGCAGGTGTCACGTGTGTAGCAATTCCCTGGTGAGACTCACCACACAGAGGAAGGACACCCGCTATGAGTGCGTCGAGTGTGACGTGAGTCTCTGTATTCACCCATGTTTCAGAGAATATCACACCTTGATGCAATTCTAATATGGTGTGAATGCGATAGGACGCTGAAATTATGAGGTAAATGCGACAAACAGACGCTCAGCGAAATTATCAGTCCAGTTGATCTGAAAATATTAGTATAAAGTGCATACGGGTATAATATAAGTGCAAAAATAGTATGTAAGTGTATAAATATGCTGTAAGTGGAAACATACCTAGCGAGGGTTTTTTGATGCAATATTCTGTCGCTCAGTGCAATGAATAAGGCCCATAAATATGTAAATATTTTTATTGGAAATGCAAACGGGTATAATATAAGTTCAAATTATTGTAAGTGCTGAAATATATTCTAAGTCAAAATATTCCTAGCGTGTGTATAGAGATGCGATATCCTGATGCTCAGTGGAATGAATAAGGCCCGTAATTATGAAAATATACTGGACAAAATAAGTTAGGGATCAAGGACTATGTCAGTGATTCAAACTAAACCTTTGTACGTACATGGCAGAATATATGAAACGCAAACGCTGACATCATTTTTCATCAATAGTTAATCAGAACTTCCGAATTCATTTATTGATTTGTTGGTCATAGTGCACAAAAAAACATGTCACTGAATGACGTGAAGATCTCTGGCATGAAAGACAACTTGACCTTCACAGAACATGTCCAAAACTGACCCAGAGGCTCATCAATACTCGGTGTGACCTCCTTTTGCTCTCAGAACAGCCTGGCATCGGCGTTGCATACTCATGATGAGATTCACAATGTTCTGTTGTGGGAGATTGTTCCATTCCTCTCTCAGCGCGTTCTCAAGGTCATCATGGGTCTGTGGTTGGTTTGGACGCTGGGAAAGTTGATGCTGAAGATGATCCCACACATGCTCGATGGGATTCAGGTCCGGTGAGACAGCAGGCCACTCCATACGCTCGATACCTTCCCTCTGCAGGTACTCCTGAACCACACGAGCACATTGGGGACGGGCGTTATCGTCCATGAGAATGAAATCAGGTCCTATTGCACCTGCAAACAACCTGACGACTGGGTGAAGAACTTCATCCCTGTACCGGAGAGCAGTCAGTGTGCCGTTCCTGATGGCTACCATGTCAGTGCGACCCCTCAGAGAGATCCCACCCCAAATCATCACAGAGCCGCCCCCAAACCGATTGTGTTCAGCCACCAATGCCTGGCTGTATCTCTGTCTGGCCTCTCTCCACACACGCCTACGACCATCGTGGAAGTCCAGGCAGAATCGGGACTCATCTGTGAACAGTACCGGCTCCCAACGTCATCTATCCCAATTCACATGTTGACGTGCGAATTCCAAGCGTCATTGTCGATGATGTGGGAGAAGTCTGGGACGCAGTACTGGCCTGTAAGCCCTGAGATTAGCAGCATGCAGTCTGTTTCTCAAAGTCTGGGTCGTAATGTGCAGGCCTGTGGCAACATTAAACTGAGTAGTCAGTCTTGGAGCAGGTTGAAACTGCTGTCTCCGGGCCAACATTACGATGTACCGGTCTTGGTGTTGCGTTGTGGCACGGGGTCTGCCACTCCTAGGCCTCTCATTGACTGTACCAGTCCCCTGAAATCGTGTCCAGAGTCTAGAGATGACACTCTGGGACACACCGAGATGGAAAGCAACATCACGCTGGTTATGTCCAGCCTTTTTTTTTTTTTTTTTTAATGCGAGGAAGAAGGAACCAAAGACCATGGCCCGCAGTAACAGTTCCCTCCAAGAGAAAAACAAAATACAATAGAGAGCCAAATTCAAGATCCGATCATTTTGAGATGCCTGGACACACTGCGTTTGAAAGACTGGAGATCATAGGCAGCAGGAAATACAGATAGAGGGAGACAGTTCCAGAGCTGACCTGTTGCATAAATGAAAGACTGGGAGTAACGGTTAACTCTTGCATTAGAGAGTTGGATAGAAAAGGGATGAGAGTTTGCTGCCAGACGGGTGCTACGTGCCCATCGTAGAGGTGGAGGAATGCATGCAGACAGTTCAGAGGAGCAGTGACCATTAAAGTAGCGATAGAAAAGAGATAAAGATGCAACAGTGCGGCGAAGAGACAGAGGTTGAAGGGAGTCAGTAAGAGGAGGAGAGTTAATGAGACGAAAAGCCTTTGACTCCACCCTATTGAGAAGAGCTGTATGTGGGGAGCCTCCCCACACATGAGAGTTGTACTCCACACAGGGGCGGATAAAACCTCTGTATAGAGTCAACATTTGTGCAGGGGTAAAAAAAGAGCGGAGCCTGAAGCATTCCGACTGCTTGATTGCGCTCATTTGCCTGTAAATGACGTCTTTGTGGTGGCATGCCTTTACTAAAGTCACATTCAGTCGCTGTTCACCTTCACAATATCGTGGTGATGTCTGCCGACTGACTGTCTGCGTCACACTACTACCCAGAGTTTACCACATTTGTATCGTGCAGCTCATGAGCACGTGCAAATCGTGGTGAAGCATACAGTGAGCCAGAGTCAAGTCACAAAATGTGTGTTCAGTCCATACATATGTGGTATTTCACTACACATTATTACCCACAACCTTAGCAAACCAAAATGCCCAGGATCCCTATCTTATTTTGTCCAGTATAGAAGTCAACAAGTGGGAAAGTGTGTAATATATGTGGAGAATTTGTATGTAAGTGTCTGAGTATTACGTTGGTCGAAACATTCATTGCGAGGGTATTTTCATGCGATATTCTGACGCTCACTTGAATAAATAATGCCAGTAACTATGTATAGTGCAGTATAGGGGTGTAAACGTGTGTAATGTAAGTGGGAAGGTATAATTGGAGTGAAAAAATAAAGTAGAAGATGAAACACGAGTGTTTGAGATTGTGCTTGCTCCGTGAATATGCGCTAGCATTTCGCTAAATGCCCTCGTAATGAATGTAAATAATTGAAAACATTTACAGTGGTGGAGGAAAGGTTCTATGTAAAGGAAAAAATAATAGGAAAGTGATAAAACAATTGGGTATGTTGAAATATGAGTCATACCGAGTGCGCTTAGTAAGCCGATGTGCGCTATACTTATGTTGCATGTCATCGTAATGAATGAAAACATCTGAAAACATTTACAAACAGTAAAAATAGGTAAAATGTCATTGAAACAGAAGTATACAAGTAGAAAAAATGATATGTTGACTGATACAAGAAACTTAGCACATAGCATGTTACCACTCGTACCAAACTCGCTATGCTCGCGTGAAGGTACAATGCTTATTTTCACATATATATGTGTTTGAAATTCATTATATTGTTACTCTTATTGTTTATTAGTTCAAATTCAATAAATGTTGAGATGTTGTTTGTTGTTTCTCCCAATATTTCCTGCCATAGAAAACGTGAGCGCCTCACACATCAATGATAGAATATGATACCTGCCGTGGGGGGGCCTCTCCCGTTCCGACTACTTATGGACCACGGTAAGCCCTTTCTTGGTGATTTTCCTTTGTTTCTCAACAAAAGCGGAAGTTTTAGCCAAAAATTTTTTTCCCAAAATAGCTCTGGACTGGGGGATGTCGGAGGTGCAGAAAACCTCGGGACGTGACGGGTTAAACTTTACTGTGTTATGCAATAAACTATATATAGTGGTATTTGAGAAAGGCAAGAGGCAAATGGGATATTGTCACGAGTTAGGAGCTTGTGACCAGAAGCAGGTTGGTGGCCAAGATGCATTTCAAGTATGAAAATAATTTTTTGTGTGTGTTACAAATGGCCTTTATCGAGTCAAAACCTTGCAAAAATTATACTGTGTTGTGCAGCAGACTGCTCATAGTTTTATATGAGAGAATAATGGCCGGACTTTTGTTGAGAATCCCGGACTTGTACGGGCATTTGTTTGGCATTTTAATATTGTCCGGCCTCAGCCCGTGTCCGGGAAATCCGAAATCCAGGAAAAAGGGGTCTGCTAAATCGAGGGTCGAGCCAAGGACACTCTTTTTGGGTATATAGATGATATAGGAAGGCCTAGAGAGGTGTGGGAATATCCCAGCTGATTATTTGGCGCATAATTTGAATTTTCGAATTTTGGCAAATATATCAAATTGCCAACGTACATGGACATTGCTGGCACAGGGCGGGTTAACTTATCAAAATTAAAGTGAATCTGTAATACCTTATTCTGTTGAGTGGTTGTTATTCTAAAGACGGAGGGTCTTTGTCAGCCAACATACATGTGCATTTTGAGGTCACAGTATTGGACATCATCAATAAAGGCAAAACATTCATGGAAACTCACTCTAGAACATGTTTTGTACAATAATTTTGTTTCATTTGTTCGTTACAATAGCTCCAACATACATGCATCGACCTTGGTCACCTAATAGCGGCTCTCCATGCTTCTTGATCTCTGGCAATCTCCCTATTCAGTCTGTTATCCTTGAGGTCACACTCCATGATCTCCGTCCAGGTCTTTTCCGATTTGCCTTTTGCACCTCAACCCCCAGCATTCACATTTCTCTCTTTTTGAACCCAATTGACATCTCCCATCCTTTCCACATGCCCAAACCATCTCAAATTACCCCTCCTCATTACGACACCAATACATTCAGGTCCTATCCTTCCTCTCAACTTTTCCATCACAAACCTATAGCCCCCCCGGCTTCACATTCAAGAACTCACTGCACATCCACCTACTCATCATTGTTTTTGTACGTTTAAGCCTACAAATATCCTTTGCCTTTACTGCTCAGGTCTCACTACCTTACAGCATTACACTCCTAACACGTTTGCATACAAAGATCCCTTTGCACGGAGGGAAAGCCCTCTCAGTGTGAGGAGGGGCAACAGCTCCCTGAACTTCTTGCAACAACTTTCTACTCTAGCTACAGAGCTAGCTCAAGCCCCACCACAAGCATATTTCATGCCTTCCAAGTAATAAAATTCTTCTAAGGACTCAAGAGACTCACCAGCAAGATCAATCCTTTCACATCTGACAATCTCCACATGCTCTTTCTGACACTCCACATCCATGAAATCAGCATTACTTCACAGTCTACTAATACCACTACATCTCTGATACACCCACTTATCACAGACACTGACCAAGATGGAATTACTTCGATGCCCTTGTTGCAAACTGCACATGCCACTCTCCTTCTTCTTTGACAGTAACGCTACCAAACCTAGATGCCATCACCTTTGTTTTGTCTGCATTTACTCTCAAGCCCTTGCATCCCATACCATCTCTCCACTTCCTAAATCTTTCTTCCACATCTCTTTCATTCTCTCCAATCAACACCAAATCATCGACATACATCTCCCGGGGAAGTCCATCGCTGAAGTCAAGAGAAAGGACTTGATGCACACCAACATTCACGGAAAACTCATCACTCAAATCTCCGTTCACTCTCACCTGGGTGCGAACATCCACATATGTAGCCATAATCACTAACCCACCACTCTTCGATTCCAAGCTTTGTCATTGCCCACTTCATCACCTCCCAAGGGACTCTGTCAAAGGCCTTATCAAGGCAACAAAAAACAAAGTGCAGATCTCCTTTCTTTCCTATATATTTTTCCTGGTGCTGGCAAACAATGATTATGGCATCGGTGGTCCTTTTGCCTGGCACAAACTCAAACTGCATCTCATCAATATTCACTCTTTCTGTAATGATATCTTCTAGAACTCTCTCCATTACATTTATTATCTGGTCCAAAAGTTTTATGCCTCTACAATTCTCTCTTTCCAGTGCATCACTCTTCCCTTTGAACTTTACTGGCACACTCTTTGGGACTCGTCAGCCAGTCGTCTAGGACATGGTGATATTAATTCAGCAGCTTAGCTGGGATTTCAAATTTTAGACTCTAAGTCAATCTATCATTTCATTTTAGCAACAGCATAATGGGTACTTACGGTGGGAAAGGCAAAGAGGATGACTCTTATTTTCTTTTATATAATTCTCAAAAGCTTCACAATACCGAGTCCATTTTCTTGACCAACTGACTCGTGTATTCCCTCCGACCTAGTTTACAAATAAGACTTCCGGAAAATCATGAATACAATGAATGCCAAATCGATTATGGAAGATGGTGGAATTTAAGTCCTTTAAGATCGATCTCTAATTCCATATCTTATTCTTACTACCACCAGACACCTTCATTCATATGGAGGATATTTGTACCAGTGAAGGCGTTAATGAAGGCCCCTCCAATATGAAAAGTCTGTCCTAGGTTGAAATAACAGTGTGAAAGTATAAAGCAATACAAAAACAAGGAGCAACCAGAGAGTGCAATACCCCCTACCCCAACCTCCTGTTGGTCTATGGGCAGAACATTTGATTTTGCCCTGTGACCTTGACCTTCGCCGACTGCTGTCAAAATCATCTTTGCTTTGCTCTGAACACTCCTACAAAGTTTAATCCAAATCAGATAGAAACTTTTAAGTTGCCTTTGTCATTTGACCTTGACCTCTGACCTTCCCCTGTGATTTTGACATTTAATTGACAGTTTTTAAAATCTAAATCTTTTATTCTAGTTTATCCTGAACCCTTCCACAAAGTTTAATCAAAATCGGATAAAAACTGTATGATGACATTGCCATGTGAGTATGACCTTTGACCTATTGTGAAAGAAACTATCGGTCAACCCTTTGGCTGACCTTCAGTCCTTCTACCAGATCAAAATTACTGTACTTATTCACCCATAGAGACGTTGATAGAAGTTGATCCTACCTTGTGACCTTGACCTTTGGTTGATTGTTCACGAAACTAACTTTTTTCTTTTTGCCTTAACCCGAACTATTACACTAAGTTTGGTCTGTACTTAATACAAATAATCAAAGTTGATTTTGATATATCAAATTCTGACCTTTCCCAATGACCTTGACATTTGACTTATTGTTTCTCCAAAATGAATAGGTCAACTGACTGGCTGTACATGAACCGTTCCACTTAGTATGGTTAAAATTCACTGATAACTTTTTGAGTTTTGTTCACACACACACACACACACACACACACACACACACACACACACGCACGCAGACAATTAGGCAAGTTAGTAGTCTTATTGACCAGAGCAGTGATATTGAGGAGAAGATAACACAAGTGAATGAAGCTGTGCAAAGCTACAAAAATGATGTAGAAACCACGTATGCTGAAATGGTGAAAGTAAAAAAAGACTTAGGAAACAAGAGAGGGGTGGAGGAAAAAAAAAAGCATTAAAGAGGAGGTGAAAAGAATAATCCAAAACAATCCAAAGTTAGTCAGAGATTCAGTAAAGATAAACAAATCAATTGTAATCACTGGTATAGAAGAGGAAGAAGTTAAAAACAAGATCACAGGAGACAAAAAGGAGATGGCAAATGTAATGAGCTTACTGGAAGAAGTATCAGAGGAAATCTGTAGTAAAGACATAGAGGAACACAAAAGGTTAGGGAAATACGAGAAAAGCAAGACAAGACCTCTAAAGGTGACTTTCCAGAGTGTAAACACTGTGGAAGAAATACTAAAAAATACAAAGAATCTTAAGGAAAAAGAGGAATACAAAAATGTATGGATAAAAAGATGCCTAACACAAGAGGAACTGGAATTACTGAAAGAGAAAAGGGAGGAAGCAAAAACAAAAAATGAGGGAAGATCAGAAGAGGAGAAGAAGAAATTTTTTTGCAAAGTAATAGGATTGCAGGTACGAAAGTGGTGCACAAACAGGATGGAAGAAAAAGGAGGAAGGAAGTAAAACCATGTCATGACAAGTATATAAACAAGATGATAAAGTTGATGTACTCAAATGTGGATGGAATGGTATCTAAATTACTAGAGATGAATGATTACGTCAGAGAAAATGAACCACAAATAATATGTCTAACTGAAACAAAATTAATACCTAGGATATCAAATGACATACTAAACTTAGAGGAATACAATATATGGAGAAGAGACAGATATTTAAAAAAAGGAGGAGGAATTATATTATTAACTAAGAAAAATCTAAAAAGTCAAGGAAATAAAACTAGATATACCATCACAAGTAGAACTGATTGCAGTAGAGATCGACACATCTAGAAGGTAAAGTAATTGTAGCCAATTTGTACATGCCACCCAGATCAAACACATGGGAAAAAAAGACGAATATGAGGACCCTGGCAGAGAATACAATTCAGAGTGTGTAAGATCATTGCTACATAAAATGGAAGAGAAATCGGAAAGAATTATACTAACTGGGGACTTCAATAATAAAATATAAATTGGAGATACTCTCTTAGATATTAAATAGCCAAGAAAGCTGTTGGGACCAAAAAGCTCCTGGATCTCGTACAAGAGTTTTCTTAACGCAACATGCTGAGGGAAAACCACCAGAAAAAAGAGGACTTGATGTACCTTCCTCAGTGCTAAATCTAATATTTACAAGGCAAGAAAATGATATTGACAGTTTAATATATCACACCTCCACTCTACAGGCAAAAGCGACCATGCAGTACTAAGAAATTATAACTTCAGGATAGCATATGACATAGTAAACAGCAATGATAGTTACAAAAAGAGCCTAAACTATAAAAAGTGGAAATTATCAAGACCTAAAGAAGTATTTCTTAGAAGTTGGATTGGGAAAATGAGCTTAGAGGACAAAGATTTAGAAATGCTGTTTATAAAAAATTTTGTGAATTTTTATGAAATAGGAGTCAGAAGTACATCCCACAGCGTTATCAAAGAAGCAGATAAGAAAGAAATACAGAAATGGTTCAATACAGAATGTAAAAAATCAAAAGAAAGAAAGTAGATTTGTTGTGGAATAGATACAGAAGACACAATAGTGAAAGGGCGTATAATAATTACAAACAGGCAAGAAACGACTATACAAGAATAAGGAGGGAAGCCCAAAAACAGTTTGAGGAGGATATAATAAATAAAAAGTAGTGATCAACCAAAGCTGTTTTACAGCTATATCAGAAGCAAAACTAAAGTAAAAGATATAATACAATCCATTACGGACGAGGGAATCACACTTATACACAAGAGAAAAATATTTGTGAAGCACTTAAATAAGAGTTTCCAATTAGTTTTTACAGAAGAAAAAAAATTTTGAGAGGGACTATGTGGAACACGCATGTCCACACATACTACCAGATATACAAATAGCAGAAAAAGTAATACAGGAGGAGTTAAGTAGATTAGACAGAGGGAAAAGCAAGTGGTCCTGATGAAATTTCATGTTGGAGTATTACGAGAATGTGCAAAGGAGTTAAGTAAACCATTATTTTTAATTTTCAAGAAATCCTTGAGTCAAGGTAAACTACCTGATATTTGGAAAAAAAAACAAATATTGTCCCCTTATTCAAGAAAGCGGAAATAGACAAAATCCACTCAACTACCGACCAGTATCACTGACCACTGTTGTAAGCAAGGTATTAGAAAAACTTTATAAGAAAAGTTTGGGTAAATCATCTAGAAAGAACACAGTATAACAGAAAGACAGTTTGGTTTCCAGAAAAAGGAAAATCATGTGTTACTAATCTGTTGAAGAGCTACTATGACAGAGTAACAAACACAATACAGGAAAGGGAAGGATGGGTGGGACAGTATCTATTTAGATTTCAAAGAAAGCTTTTGACTACAGTACCACACCAAAGACTTTGTGGAAACTGTACCATCAAGGAGGAATTCGAGGCAAACTGTTTTGTTGGATGCAAGACTTTCTCATAAAAAGAGAAATGAGGACATTACTAAGAGGAAACTACTCTATCATGGAAAGAAGTGACTAGTGGAGTACCACAGGGTTCAGTGCTGGCACCAATCATGTTTTTAGTGTATATAAATGATATAAAACAGTAACACTGGAAATGAGAGCTATCTGAATATGTTTGCAGATGATGCAAAAATACAAAGGAGAATTACTAACACAGACTCTTGTAAAAGAGCTACAAGAAGAATTAAATAAACTTCATAAATGGAGTGAGTACATGGCAAATGGGAATTCAATGTGGACAAGTGTCATGTCAATCAAGTTTAGTAAAGAAGTGAAGAAAAAGATTTTGATTGGGATTATAAGTTAGGAAATAAAACCCTATACACATCAGAAAGAGAGAAAGACCTAGGTGTGATTATCAATAACAGACTATCTCCGGCTGACCACATCCCAGCAAGAAGGTACGGAGACATGTATACATAACTGCTTGCAAATATGAGAATAGCATCCACATACATAAATGCAGACATGCTAAGAAGGATAATAACATCATTCATTAGACCAACCCTGGAATATGCATCAGTAGTCTGGAGTCCTCATCTCAAAAAGCACATAGACAAGATTGAAAAAGTTCAAAGGGCCGCTACAAGATGGATACCAAGCTTAAGGGATCTAAGCTACGAAGAAAGACTAAATAAACTGAATCTACCAACACTACAGGAGAGAAGGAAAAGAGGTGACATGATAATGCTATATAAATGCATATCAGGAAAGGAGAAAATAGACATAAATGATTACTTAACATATGGAGAAGCATCAGCAAGAGGACACTGCAAAAAATTGCATAAGAAGAGAGGTGATTAAGACGTAAGGAAATTCAGTTTCCCAAACAGAGCAATTGATCAATGGAATGCACTACCGAATGAAATAGTGTGTGCCAAAACAATTCACAAATTTAAGGATATGTGCGATAAATATGGTTTAAGACACGGGACAGTACGAGCTTGACTCATTCCTGTATAGATACAATTAGGTAAGAACAATTAGGTAAGAACACACACACACACACACACACAAACACACACACACACACACACACACACGCACGCACGCACGCACACATACACACACACACATACACACACACACACACACACACACACACACATGTAGGGTAAAACATAATAATACTCTAGCATGTGTGTGAAGTTACGTCATGAAATTAAACGGGTTACTAGTATGATATCTCAAAATGAAAGACCGTATGCAGTACAAATGGCTTACATTGGTGGTGCTGGTACAGTTATGGCATAGTAGTGGTGGCAGCGACAACAGCTATTACACTTTCAATAGGCGTTTATGGGTGCACACTGGGCCTAAGTTAGTGGCGGTGCTGGAAGAAAAATGAAAATGAAAATAGCAGTTCGACATCACACACACAGCACAAGGATATGGGCCTAGAACCTGAGTTGAAATTCCTGAGTGTGTAAATACAATGACTATGTTATTGTATTTGGTGTAAGTAATCATAATTTGAAAAAAAAAAAAAAAAAACTCATTTTGAGACACACCACTTTAGAAATTCTTGTTATATATGTAAATTGCTGAGATTCATGGAATTTTTTTTTTCTTAAAAGAGATGAAAAAAATTGAATAATGGAAATTCTAATGGTTATTCCCACATACTAGTATGCGAAATGAAACTATAGTCAATAAAATGAGCGTCATTACCCACAGGCTCCACGATTTCTTATTCGCTTATCGATGTTTCTTCCACTTGTGTTGGTATGACTAGTAATCCTGAGTGAAACCGATTGATGGCATGTTCTTTTACTACAGTGTCAACAATAAGCACTATATGAGCGCTAAAAAAAAAAAAATAACACATCATCAGCAGTCTACTCCTTAACCCGCCCCGTCCCGACCACTTTTTCACCACTGGTACCCTCCAATCCCGACCATTTTTGGACCCAAATTTTTTTTGCTAAAACTTTCGCTTTTGGTCAGAAACAATGGTCAGTCACGAAGAAATTGTTCCCCGGGGTCCATAAGTACCCTAAACAGGTATAACTTCGTCACACCTGGTACCGTGTTCTCTGTAGGTGGTCTGAGCCTCTAACATTTTCTATGGTATTATAAGTCTGGGAAACCAATGAATGTAAGTAGATATGAATTT
>NC_137034.1:14876885-14931885 GCF_032717465.1 Coenobita brevimanus
ACACCATCAACCACAGCCAAGAGTTCCTTCTCAACAGTACTGTAATTCCTCTCGGCGGGTTTTAGCCTACGGCTGTGGTATGCCACTGGGAAGATTCCACCTTCCGATTCCTGCATCAATACAGCACCTACTCCATCTTGTGAAGCATCAGTGCGCAGTATGAAAGGTTTGCTGGAATCAGGCAACTGCAAGATAGGCTCCTTGCACAACATATTCTTGAGGGTGGCAAAAGATCTCTCTTGCGCTTCTCCCCATTCAATGGTGTTTGGAGCATATTTCCGTAGCACTTCGTACAACGGTTGGGCAATGAGAGCAAAGTTGGGAATAAAACTCCTATAATATCCCACTAGGCCAAGAAATGCCCTAACCTGTTTCTTGGTCACGGGTCTCGGGGCTTCTTTAACCTTCCTGATCTTGTCACCCTGACACCTGCAGTGATTGTTGCCAACAATATGACCGAGGAACTCCACCTCACTGTGAGCAATCTTGCATTTGCTAGGCTTCACAGTCATGTTGAAACTCTGGAGTCTACTGAAGACAATTTCCAAGAGTCTGAGGTGCTCCTCCAATGTGGCGGAATGAACGAGGACATCGTCAACGAACATCTCTACTCCTACAATACCATGGAGCACTTGTCTCATGGCACGATTGAATACTGCTGGGGAATTGGTAAGTCCAAATGGGAGGACTTTATACTGGTACAACCCCCTAGGAGTAGCAAAGGCAGTGAACTGACGACTCTCAGGATGAAGGGGAATCTGGAAGAATCCCTTCACTAGGTCGAGCTTCGTGAAATATCGTGACCCTGCCAGCTTGGAGAAGATGGCAATATGGTCACCCATTGGCTCAGCATCCACTTTGGTGATTGCATTGAGCCTTCTATAGTCGCCACAAATCCTGACTCCACCATCTTTCTTGCGGACTACTACCATCGGACTACAGTAAGGAGATGAGGACTTTTCGATAATGCCTGCAGCCTCCATGTCAGCAATTTCCTTATCTACTGCACCCTGTAGTCGCATGGGAATCGGATATGGCTTAACCTTTATAGGAGCATTGCTGGTCAACTCAATTTTATGACACGCAACCTTTGCAAGTCTAGGTTGGTCTGAGAAGACATCAGCATACTGACAGAGCAGTGACCATAAGGCATTTTGGTCCCCTACTGCTAAGTCAGGGTTAAGTAAAACATCTCCGACAGTCTCTTCCTGATGGGACTGAGCGGTTAAGGGCTCGTCATCATGGTCATCAGCTGGGATCACCGCAGCTGCCCCGGTTTCTTCCAGTGGCTGGTCACTATCATCAGCTACTCGTAGGCCAGTCTCCTCGGGGTCTGACTCATGATAAGCCTTCAACATGTTAATGTGGAACCTTTTACGAAGATTCCCCATCTGTATTATGTAGATGAGGTCTGAAATGCGCTCTACTACATCGAATGGACCCTTCCACTGCGCCAACAACTTGTTCTGGGCAGTGGGGAGTAATACCAAGCATTTATCGCCTGGACTAAACTTCCGAAGCTTTGCCTTCTTATCATAATAAGCCTTTTGAACTTCACGCGCCTTGATCAGTTCTTCCTTAGCTAACTCGCACGTCGACTGGAGGCGGTCAGCCAAATCAAGGACGTAGGTGTAGGTGGTCTTGACTTCAGGGTCGGGTTCTTCATCGTCCCATAACTCACGAAGGACTTGAAGTGGGCCCCGGACCGACCTCCCATACACCAGTTCAAAGGGTGAGAATTTCAATGAATGCTGTGGGGCTTCTCGATAAGCAAATAGAAGAGGAGCAATGAACTGCGGCCATTCCTTTGGCTGTTCGGTGGTCATGCGCCTCAACATCTTCTTGAGAGTTCCATTGAACCTCTCACACAACCCGTTACACATGGGATGATACGGCGTAGTTCGTAAGCCTCGGATGGACAGCAACCTGAACGTTTCGTTCATCATTGCCGAAGTGAACTGCGAACCCCGGTCGCTTAAGACCTCCTTAGGGATACCTACACGACAGAACACTTCAATTAATGCCTCAGCAACAGTGACGGCCTCTATATTCTTAAGGGCCACGGCTTCAGGCCACCGTGTGCTGAAATCAACTATAGTGAGGATATACTTTGATCCATCACTAGCCCTAGGAGAGATTGGCCCAACTATGTCAACTGCTACTCTCTCAAACGGTTCAGAGATTATGGGCATTGGCTTCAATGGCGCAGGACGGACACGTCCCCAGTCAGTGGTACGCTGACACACATCACAAGAACGTACGAGCCTCGTTATTTCCCGTCCCATTCCTGGCCAGAAAAAGTCAGCATGGATGCGGTCAGAGGTCTTCTTTTGACCCATGTGACCTCCCATCGCTGAACAGTGACCTAATTCAAACACTGCTCGGCGATACTTTGCAGGAACGACAAACTGCAGTCAAACCTCACCCTGGGGTGTCTGTGACTCACGGTACAGCCGTCCTCACTTACGAAGGAACCTGGCTTGTCCTCCCCGTGAATACTTGATCACTTTACCCTCCAGCTTCTTGCGCACTGAGGCAAGTGTCGAGTCAGTCTGTTGCTCTTGGACAACATCTTGACTACGAATCAGATCTTGCGGCGTTGCGACGGTCAACGGAGTGACGCGATTTGGAGCCTTGGCCATGGCTCGTGTTATCGCAGCAGCCGAAGTCTGAGTAGCAACATCTACGGCACAACTATTTTTGATGCCAGGTATGTTGCCTAATATGAGGTCAAATAGAGGTTCTGGCATGACAACTGCAAGTGTCAGGCCAGTGAAAAATGGAGATGCCACCTGGATACGTGCCTCAGGGAACAATCTCACTGATCCATCAATAAGTCTAACTTGGATCTGTCGACCTGTATACTCATCAGGCCGAACTAAACTCTGCTTAACAGAGCAACCTGAGGAACCATTGTCCCTCAGGACATTTACAGAAACACCTCCCACAGACCCTGGCTGAACAAGAAAGGCAGTGTTGCTGGTGGAAGGGTCTGAGGAGGTAGCAGCCAGTCATTCATGAGACTGCGGAACAACCGATGCAGCAAACGTGGCGCCCTGGGAACTAGGTGTCTGAGGAGAGTTCATGGTCGGAGGGGGACTTGTGAACTGTTGGGAAGTACCTGTACTGGTAGAGATGGCACCACCGGGTACTTGTGGAATGAAGGCTGCATTTGCCTCCTGCCTCCGATACACTAATTGACCTGACTGAGGGTTACGTGGCTTGTCCTTGTATTGCTGCTGCTGCTGCTGCTGCTTGGGGAACTGCTGCTGGTTGGGGTGCTTGTTGTACCGCTTCCAAGCAGGCTGCTGTGTATTTTGCCCCTGGTCCTTCTGTGGTTTGCTTGGACCTTGACCATTACTCTGAGAACGGCCTTGGTGCTGGGATTCAGTCTGAGACGGCTTCCCAGACTTGGCAGTATCTTTTCTGCTCCAGGTGTTTTGCTTACGAGTTTGATACCCGTATGCAGTAAAGAATGCGTCAGCCTTTTCTGCCATTTGGCTGGCATCTTTCACCTGGCAGATCTTAAGCTGTGCTATGAGCTCAGCAGGCCACGACCTCTCTAGCTGTGTACGCAGCATAAGGTCAATTATCCCCTCACGCGTGGAAGGAGTTTCATCTTTCTCCATCCACTCATTTAAGTAAGCTGTGAGACGATCAAGGAACTGAACAGCTGTCTCCTTGTCTTGGAGACGAGCTCGCATGAACTGAACTTTGGCGTCGTCTACTGTGAGACCATACGCCTTAATGAGTGCAGCTTTCATCATCTCATATGTAAGATTGTCTCCACGAATTCTGTGGAGAATATCGAGGGCAGGGCCCTCAAATAGGCTAAGAAATTGGATCCGCTTAGCTGCCTCATCCAGTTGATACATGTCTGCCATGTCCTCAAAACGAGCTATGTACGGCTCGATTCGCTCGCTTTCCTTGTATGAAGGAAGCTTGATGCGTGGGGTCGCCAGGACATGTGCAGGGAGAACGCTCGTGGAGCTTGGACCAACTGCACCAGACGTGTCTGAAGCCAAGGAATCTCGCTTGAGCTTCAGCACTTCAAGTTCATGTCTCTCGTGTGCTTCTCGCTCGGCACGTTCGTGTTCTCGTTCTCTGTCTCGTTGTTCACGCTCGTATTCGCGCTGTTCTCGCTCTTGTACTAGCTCGAGTTCGCGCTGTTGTCGCTCTTTTTCTAACATGAGCTCGCGTTGTTCCCGCTCGTATTCGCGCTGTTCTCGCTCGTACTCGCTCTCCTTTTCGCGTTCCTCACGCTGTTCTCACTCGTATTCGCGCTGAATCTTACGCTCTTCACGGGCATCATTCTCGCGCTGCTGCTCCTGATTATGCCGTGAGAGTATATACTCTTTAATTTCGGTTGGGTCCGAAAGACCCATTTCTTTGGCTTCCTGTAAAAATACAGTAGTAGCCATGGCGCTAATTTATTAAGCAAAACCGAAATTGAGTACTGACTGCTTAGCGACGAATACTAATAAACACAAGTAAAGAATACAGACACAAGCTAGTGGTGACCAGTCTTATCTAGTTAACTGGCAAAGAATAAATCAAAATGTAAATGACTGGGAAGACTCAATAATAAACACAATGGGTACGGCGACTTCCCAGGAGCGAATAAAATCGTCTGGCGTTACCAAAAATAAACTAGAGTTAAGTATTCTATTGATTAATAAAGCAAAATTCACTTGCTAAATTAACGGTAAACACCAGTAAACTTGTGCCTATAAACTTTAATTATAAATACCTAAATATGAATGAGTGAGCACTATCTCGTGAATAGCTTTAGAGCTAGGAGTTAATATCCTGGAATGAGGTCGCCAATTGTCACGGGGTTTTTATAATATCACGGTAATTTTGGAATAAATGCTTAAATATTATTTAAATTGATATTAATATTCAATAATATTGAAGAGCAGAGACAATGATTGTCTTGCTACATCAAGCAACGATTACTTTACGCTGACTTGCTACGATTCTCTAAGAACGAGAATTTATAAACTTTCTCAACAGTACACAGCAGAGACTAATTACTCACAATTGCTGAATTACTGTACTGTTAGCCTCTGGAGAAAGTTACTTCACCCCTGACAATAAATAACTAATACTAATAATAATATCAGGTTCTTGCTGATGCTTTAAACTCCTAGGTGGCACAACGGATTTTAAGTTAATACAACAAGACTGGTCTAAGTACCAGTTATGAAAGCAAACGTTTATGCAAGCTAGGAGCTATATACGGAAAATAAGCTTAATTATGGAGAAATGAAACAAGAGTTTACTTTACATTAAGCTCAAGAAATAGAACTGTTAAATTTATTGATTACAAAAATAAATTTAACGTTACATTTCAAATCAAATTAATGAGACCGCACTCACTCACTCACACAAAAGCTAAATACTTATGCCTAGGAAATAAACACCTTAACTAAACTCTTAAGACTACGAAAATACAAAAGGAAATACTATAGTCGATGAATGCTTTGTATCACCGAGGTGGGAGTTTGAAGAAACCGTACTCTGTGGAGCTTGGATGCTAGCTGACTTCTCACACTGCTGGCACAGGACCTCTCTCCGTCAAGGCAAACACTAGACTGAATTCAAATGCATTGTATGGGCAGGACGCACAAGCCACCGGAAGAAGGCGTGGCTAACGGTTTAGGCAAGCAGAGGCGAACGATAAAGAAACAATTGTATCGCTCAGTAGAGCACTTAGTGACGTGCATTAAATCGGTCACTTTTGAAAGTGACGAATGTTTTGAAAGGTATACTCCGAAATGGAGGGAGAAACGGTTAGCTGAGCGATACACAGTGAGTTTTCCACTAATAGTTCGTGGCTTCTCACATAAGGGAAATGTCGCGAATTGATTCGTGACATTACGCCCTTACAAAGTTAAATTTTTTCCTTATGGGAAAAAATTTGTGGATATATATATATATATATATATATATATATATATATATATATATATATATGTACACATCCTAAGTCATTCACACAAGATTCACACTGTGGTGTGTGTGCTATCCTGCTAAAGGAGAAAGTCGCAGTCGCCAGTGAGCGAAAAAAAACCTCGTATTTACGTTAATAGAAGCAAGCTTGAGGGAAAAACTCCGTGACGACGGTGAAAATCCTGTACTCAGGTCAAACTGAGCGAAAATTCGCTACATTTACACTGACAACTAATTGTTGTGTAGCGTGGTGTATGTAATACACGGTGTAGGTGTGACAGTTGTAGTGTAACTGTACCTACATGTAAAATGACACAGTAAATAATATCATGACGACGACGAAGGCAGAGGAGAAGAGGCGGCAGCGTGCGGCAGACGATCAGCTGGCCCGCACAGCAAAACTGCTACGCCCATTGCTGAACCTGCAAAACCAATTAAGGTGGAGCATCAAAAGTGTCAATGAGACAAAATTCTTATTACGTTACAATTACTCTCTCTGGCTAGCAGTCAGTAAATGCTACGAAAAGTACACTCGAGGTCGCCATTAATTTTAGCACACGATTAGTGTCGGCAAGTTGAGAAACCTTGTGCAAACTCGGGTCTTCCATAGCCTCGAACTGCACACGGGTCCTCAACCTGTGCCTTAACCTACAGTACTTATATTAGTATCGGGGAGCTGAGAATCCTTGTGCAAACTTGGGTCTTCCATAGCCTCAAGTCGCCTCTGTGGAATTCTCACTTCCCCCTTAACCTACAGTACTTATATTAGTATCGGGGAGCTGAGAATCCTTGTGCAAACTTGGGTCTTCCATAGCCTCAAGTCGCCTCTGCGGAATTCTCACTTCCCCCTTAACCTACAGTACTTATATTAGTATTGGGGAGCTGAGAATCCTTGTGCAAACTTGGGTCTTCCATAGCCTCAAGTCGCCTCTGCGGAGTTCTCTCTCGGACTTCCCCCTTAACCTACAGTACTTATATTAGTATCGGGGAGCTGAGAATCCTTGTGCAAACTTGGGTCTTCCATAGCCTCAAGTCGCCTCTGCGGAGTTCTCTCTCGAACTTCCCCCTTAACCTACAGTACTTATATTAGTATCGGGGAGCTGAGAATCCTTGTGCAAACTTGGGTCTTCCATAGCCTCAAGTCGCCTCTGCGGAGTTCTCTCTCGAACTTCCCCCTTAACCTACAGTACTTATATTAGTATCGGGGAGCTGAGAATCCTTGTGCAAACTTGGGTCTTCCATAGCCTCAAGTCGCCTCTGCGGAGTTCTCTCTTCCCCCTTAACCTACAGTACACGTGTATGTACAGGCCCTGGACATACTGTGTCCTGTGGGGCCAACAAGTGAGATGTCAGGTCTACACTTTTGACTGGGAACCAGGCTAGTCCTTGGATTACTCAAATCTCTGAGGATGCCTATCACGGAACCCAGCATACAACAACTGCCCATGTTAGTCAGCAGTTAGTAGGCGAGACATCAGGTCTGCACCTACGTTATCACTTCCCTTGATGTATCTCACAACAAGGTTAAACTGCTGTAAATACAGTGTCCAGCGTGTCAATCTTGCATTAGCCGTCTTGGTCATGCTAAGACTAGTGAGTGGCATATGGTCAGTTTCCAGAACAAATGATGCCCCAAATAAATTATAATAATATTTTTTAACACCATCAACCACAGCCAAGAGTTCCTTCTCAACAGTACTGTAATTCCTCTCGGCGGGTTTTAGCCTACGGCTGTGGTATGCCACTGGGAAGATTCCACCTTCCGATTCCTGCATCAATACAGCACCTACTCCATCTTGTGAAGCATCAGTGCGCAGTATGAAAGGTTTGCTGGAATCAGGCAACTGCAAAATGGGCTCCTTGCACAACATATTCTTGAGGTGGCAAAAGATCTCTCTTGTGCTTCTCCCCATTCAATGGTGTTTGGAGCATATTTCCGTAGCACTTCGTACAACGGTTGGGCAATGAGAGCAAAGTTGGGAATAAAACTCCTATAATATCCCACTAGGCCAAGAAATGCCCTAACCTGTTTCTTGGTCACGGGTCTCGGGGCTTCTTTAACCTTCCTGATCTTGTCACCCTGACACCTGCAGTGATTGTTGCCAACAATATGACCGAGGAACTCCACCTCACTGTGAGCAATCTTGCATTTGCTAGGCTTCACAGTCATGTTGAAACTCTGGAGTCTACTGAAGACAATTTCCAAGGGTCTGAGGTGCTCCTCCAATGTGGCGGAATGAACGAGGACATCGTCAACGAACATCTCTACTCCTACAATACCATGGAGCACTTGTCTCATGGCACGATTGAATACTGCTGGGGAATTGGTAAGTCCAAATGGGAGGACTTTATACTGGTACAACCCCCTAGGAGTAGCAAAGGCAGTGAACTGACGACTCTCAGGAAGAAGGGGAATCTGGAAGAATCCCTTCACTAGGTCGAGCTTCGTGAAATATCGTGACCCTGCCAGCTTGGAGAAGATGGCAATATGGTCACCCATTGGCTCAGCATCCACTTTGGTGATTGCATTGAGCCTTCTATAGTCGCCACAAATCCTGACTCCACCATCTTTTTTGCGGACTACTACCATCGGACTACAGTAAGGAGATGAGGACTTTTCGATAATGCCTGCAGTCTCCATGTCAGCAATTTCCTTATCTACTGCACCCTGTAGTCGCATGGGAATCGGATATGGCTTAACCTTTATAGGAGCATTGCTGGTCAACTCAATTTTATGACACGCAACCTTTGCAAGTCTAGGTTGGTCTGAGAAGACATCAGCATACTGACAGAGCAGTGACCATAAGGCATTCTGGTCCCCTACTGCTAAGTCAGGGTTAAGTAAAACATCTCCGACAGTCTCTTCCTGATGGGACTGAGCGGTTAAGGGCTCGTCATCATGGTCATCAGCTGGGATCACCGCAGCTGCCCCGGTTTCTTCCAGTGGCTGGTCACTATCATCAGCTACTCGTAGGCCAGTCTCCTCGGGGTCTGACTCATGATAAGCCTTCAACATGTTAATGTGGAACCTTTTACGAAGATTCCCCATCTGTATTATGTAGTTGAGGTCTGAAATGCGCTCTACTACATCGAATGGACCCTTCCACTGTGCCAACAACTTGTTCTGGGCAGTGGGGAGTAATACCAAGCATTTATCGCCTGGACTAAACTTCTGAAGCTTTGCCTTCTTATCGTAATAAGCCTTTTGAACTTCACGCGCCTTGATCAGTTCTTCCTTAGCTAACTCGCACGTCGACTGGAGGCGGTCAGCCAAATCAAGGACGTAGGTGTAGGTGGTCTTGACTTCAGGGTCGGGTTCTTCATCGTCCCATAACTCACGAAGGACTTGAAGTGGGCCCCGGACCGACCTCCCATACACCAGTTCAAAGGGTGAGAATTTCAATGAATGCTGTGGGGCTTCTCGATAAGCAAATAGAAGAGGAGCAATGAACTGCGGCCATTCCTTTGGCTGTTCGGTGGTCATGCGCCTCAACATCTTCTTGAGAGTTCCATTGAACCTCTCACACAACCCGTTACACATGGGATGATACGGCGTAGTTCGTAAGCCTCGGATGGACAGCAACCTGAACGTTTCGTTCATCATTGCCGAAGTGAACTGCGAACCCCGGTCGCTTAAGACTTCCTTAGGGATACCTACACGACAGAACACTTCAATTAATGCCTCAGCAACAGTGACGGCCTCTATATTCTTAAGGGCCACGGCTTCAGGCCACCGTGTGCTGAAATCAACTATAGTGAGGATATACTTTGATCCATCACTAGCCCTAGGAGAGATTGGCCCAACTATGTCAACTGCTACTCTCTCGAACGGTTCAGAGATTATGGGCATTGGCTTCAATGGCGCAGGACGGACACGTCCCCAGTCAGTGGTACACTGACACACATCACAGGAACGTACAAGCCTCGTTATTTCCCGTCCCATTCCTGGCCAGTAAAAGTTAGCATGGATGCGGTCAGAGGTCTTCTTTTGACCCATGTGACCTCCCATCGCTGAACAGTGACCTAATTCAAACACTGCTCGGCGATACTTTGCAGGAACGACAAACTGCAGTCGAACCTCACCCTGGGGTGTCTGTGACTCACGGTACAGCCGTCCTCGCTTACGAAGGAACCTGGCTTGTCCTCCCCGTGAATACTTGATCACTTTACCCTCCAGCTTTTTGCGCACTGAGGCAAGTGTCAAGTCAGTCTGTTGCTCTTGGACAACATCTTGACTACGAATCAGATCTTGCGGCGTTGCGACGGTCAACGGAGTGACGCGATTTGGAGCCTTGGCCATGGCTCGTGTTATCGCAGCAGCCGAAGTCTGAGTAGCAACATCTACGGCACAACTATTTTTGATGCCAGGTATGTTGCCTAAGATGAGGTCAAATAAAGGTTCTGGCATAACAACTGCAGCTGTCAAGCCAGTGAAAAATGGAGACGCCACCTGGATACGTGCCACAGGGAACAATCTCACTGATCCATCAATAAGTCTAACTTGGATCTGTCGACCTGTATACTCATCAGGCCGAACTAAACTCTGCTTAACAGAGCAACCTGAGGAACCATTGTCCCTCAGGACATTTACAGAAACACCTCCCACAGACCCTGGCTGAACAAGAAAGGCAGTGTTGCTGGTGGAAGGGTCTGAGGAGGTAGCAGCCAGTCATTCATGAGACTGCGGAACAACCGATGCAGCAAACGTGGCGCCCTGGGAACTAGGTGTCTGAGGAGAGTTCATGGTCGGAGGGGGACTTGTGAAGTGTTGGGAAGTACCTGTACTGGTAGAGATGGCACCACCGGGTACTTGTGGAATGAAGGCTGCATTTGCCTCCTGCCTCCGATACACTAATTGACCTGACTGAGGGTTACGTGGCTTGTCCTTGTATTGCTGCTGATGCTTGGGAAACTGCTGCTGGTTGGGGTGCTTGTTGTACCGCTTCCACTCAGGTTTCTGAGTGTTTTGCCCCTGGTCCTTCTGTGGTTAGCTTGGACCTTGACCATTACTCTGAGAACGGCCTTGGTGCTGGGATTCAGTCTGAGACGGCTTCCCAGACTTGGCAGTATCTTTTCTGCTCCAGGTGTTTTGCTTACGAGCTTGATACCCGTATGCAGTAAAGAATGCGTCAGCCTTCTCTGCCATTTGGCTGGCATCTTTCACCTGGCAGATCTTAAGCTGTGCTATGAGCTCAGCAGGCCACGACCTCTCTAGCTGTGTACGCAGCATAAGGTCAATTATCCCCTCACACGTGGAAGGAGTTTCATCTTTCTCCATCCACTCATTTAAGTAAGCTGTGAGACGATCAAGGAACTGAACAGCTGTCTCCTTGTCTTGGAGACGAGCTCGCATGAACTGAACTTTGGCGTCGTCTACTGTGAGACCATACGCCTTAATGAGTGCAGCTTTCATCATCTCGTATGTAAGATTGTCTCCACAAATTCTGTGGAGAATATCGAAGGCAGGGCCCTCAAATAAGCTAAGAAATTGGATCCGCTTAGCTGCCTCATCCAGTTGACACATGTCTGCCATGTCCTCAAAACGAGCTATGTACGGCTCGATTCGCTCGCTTTCCTTGTATGAAGGAAGCTTGATGCGTGGGGTCGCCAGGACATGTGCAGGGAGAACGCTCGTGGAGCTTGGACCAACTGCACCAGACGTGTCTGAAGCCAAGGAATCTCGCTGGAGCTTCAGCACTTCAAGTTGATGTTTTTCTCGTGCCTCTCGTTCGGCACGTTCATATTCACGTTGTTCTCGCTCGCGTTCCAAGTCGAGTTCGCGCTGTTTTTGCTCGTGTTCACGCTCCTTCTCACGCTGCTCTTGTTCATATGCACGCTCTCTTTCACGTTCCTCGCGCTGTTCTCGCTCGTATTTACGCTGTTCCCACTCGTATTCGCGCTGAATCTTACGCTCTTCACGGGCATCATTCTCGCGCTGCTGCTCCTGATTATGCCGTGAGAGTATATACTCTTTAATTTCGGTTGGGTCCGAAAGACCCATTTCTTTGACTTCCTGTAAAAATACAGTAGTAGCCATGGCGCTAATTTATTAAGCAAAACCGAAATTGAGTACTGACTGCTTAGCGACGAATACTAATAAACACAAGTAAAGAGTACAGACACAAGCTAGTGGTGACCAGTCTTATCCAGTTAACTGGCAAAGAATAAATAAAAAATGTAAATGACTGGGAAGACTCAATAATAAACACAATGGGTACGGCGACTTCCCAGGAGCGAATAAAATCGTCTGGCGTTACCAAAAATAAACTAGAGTTAAGTATTCTATTGATTAATAAAGCAAAATTCACTTGCAAAATTAAGGGTAAACACCAGTAAGCTTGTGCCTATAAACTTTAATGATAAATACCTAAATATGAATGAGTGAGCACTATCTCGTGAATAGCTTTAGAGCTAGGAGTTAATATCCTGGAATGAGGTCGCCAATTGTCACGGGGTTTTTATAATATCACGGTAATTTTGGAATAAATGCTTAAATATTATTTAAATTGATATTAATATTCAATAATATTAAAGAGCAGGGACAATGATTGTCTTGCTAAATCGTGCAACGATTCTCTAAGAACGAGAATTTAAAGACTTTCTCAACAGTACACAGCAGAGACTAATTACTCACAATTGCTGAATTACCGTACTGTTAGCCTCTGGAGAAAGTTACTTCACCCCTGACAATAAATAACTAATACTAATAATAATATCTGGCTCTTGCTGATGCTTTAACTCCTAGGTGGCACAACGGATTTTAAGTTAATACAACAAGACTGGTCTAAGTACCAGTTATGAAAGCAAACGTTTATGCAAGCTAGGAGCTATACGGAAAATAAGCTTAATTTGGAGAAATGAAACAAGATTTTACTTTACACTGAGCTCAAAAAAGGAACTGTTAAATTTATTGATTACAAAAAAATAAATTTAACGTTACAGTTCAAATCAAATTAATGAGACGCACTCACTCACTCACACAAAAGCTAAATACTTACGCCTAGGAAAAAACACCTTAACTAAACTCTTAAGACTACAAAATACAAAAGGGAAATACTATAGTCGATGAATGCTTTGTATCACCGAGGTGGGAGTTTGAAGAAACCGTACTCTGTGGAGCTTGGATGCTAGCTGACTTCTCACACTGCTGGCACAGGACCTCTCTCCGTCAAGGCAAACACTAGACTGAATTCAAATGCATTGTATGGGCAGGACGCACAAGCCACCGGAAGAAGGCGTGGCTAACGGTTTAGGCAAGCAGAGGCGAACGATAAAGAAACAATTGTATCGCTCAGTAGAGCACTTAGTGACGTGCATTAAATCGGTCACTTTTGAAAGTGACGAATGTTTTGAAAGGTATACTCCGAAATGGAGGGAGAAACGGTTAGCTGAGCGATACACAGTGAGTTTTCCACTAATAGTTCGTGGCTTCTCACATAAGGGAAATGTCGCGAATTGATTCGTGACACTGTAATGATATCTTCTAGAACTCTCTCCATTACATTTATTATCTGGTCCAAAAGTTTTATGCCTCTACAATTCTCTCTTTCCAGTGCATCACTCTTCCCTTTGAACTTTACTGGCACACTCTTTGGCACTCGTCAGCCAGTCGTCTAGGACATGGTGATATTAATTCAGCAGCTTAGCTGGGATTTCAAATTTTAGACTCTAAGTCAATCTATCATTTCATTTTAGCAACAGCATAATGGGTACTTACGGTGGGAAAGGCAAAGAGGATGACTCTTATTTTCATTTATATAATTCTCAAAAGCTTCACAATACCGAGTCCATTTTCTTGAACAACTGACTCGTGTATTCCCTCCGACCTAGTTTACAAATAAGACTTCCGGAAAATCATGAATACAATGAATGCCAAATCAATTATGTAAGATGGTGGAATTTAAGTCCTTTACGATCGATCTCTAATTCCATATCTTATTCTTACTACCACCAAACACCTTCATTCATATGGAGGATATTTGTACTAGTGAAGGCGTTAATGAAGGCACCCCCAATATGAAAAGTCTGTCCTAGGTTGAAATAACAGTGTGAAAGTATAAAGCAATACAAAAACAAGGAGCAACCAGAGAGTGCAATACCCCCTACCCCAACCTCCTGTTGGTCTATGGGCAGAACATTTGATTTTGCCCTGTGACCTTGACCTTCGCCGACTGCTGTCAAAATCATCTTTGCTTTGCTCTGAACACTCCCACAAAGTTTAATCTAAATCAGATGGAAACTTTTAAGTTACCTTTGTCATTTGACATTGACCTCTGACCTTCCCCTGTGATTCTGACATTAAATTGACAGTTTTCAAAATCTAAATCTTTTATTCTAGTTTATCCTGCACCCTTCCACAAAGTTTAATCAAGATCGGATAAAAACTGTATGATGACCTTGCCATGTGAGTATGACCTTTAACCTATTGTTGAAAAAAACTATCGGTCAACCCTTTGGCTGACCTTCAGTCCTTCTACCAGATCAAAATTACTGTACTTATTCACCCATAGAGACGTTGATAGAAGTTGACCCTACCTTGTGACCTTGACCTTTGGTTGATTGTTCACGAAACTTACTTTTTCCTTTTTGCCTTAACCCGAACTATTACACTAAGTTTGGTCTGTACTTAATACAAATAATCAAAGTTGATTTTGATATATCAAATTCTGACCTTTCCCAATGACCTTGGCATTTGACTTATTGTTCTCAAAATGAATAGGTCAACTGACTGGCTGTACATGAACCGTTCCACTTAGTATGGTTAAAATTCACTGATAACTTTTTGAGTTTTGTTCACACACACACACACACACACACACACACACACACACACACACACACACACACACACACAATTAGGCAAGTTAGTAGTCTTATTGACCAGAGCAGTGATATTGAGGAGAAGATAACACAAGTGAATGAAGCTGTGCAAAGCTACAAAAATGATGTAGAAACCACGTATGCTGAAATGGTGAAAGTAAAGAAAGACTTAGAAACAAGGGTGGAGGAAAAAAGCATTAAAAAGGAGGTGAAAAGAATAATCCAAAACAATCCAAAGTTAGTCAGAGATTCAGTAGAGATAAACAAATCAATTGTAATCACTGGTATAGAAGAGGAAGAAGTTAAAAACAAGATCACAAGAGACAAAAAGGAGATGGCAAATGTAATGAGCTTACTGGAAGAAGTATCAGAGGAAATCTGTAGTAAAGACAGAGGGACACAAAAGGTTAGGGAAATACGAGAAAAGCAAGACAAGACCTCTAAAGGTGACTTTCCAGAGTGTAAACACTGTGGAAGAGATACTAAAAAATGCAAAGAATCTTAAGGAAAAAGAGGAGTACAAAAATATATGGATAAAAAGATGCCTAACACAAGAGGAACTGGAATTACTGAAAGAGAAAGGGGAGGAAGCAAAAGCAAAAAATGAGGGAAGATCAGAAGAGAAGAAGAAATTTTTTTACCAAGTAATAGGATTGCAGGTACGAAAGTGGTACACAAACAGGATGGAAGAAAAAGGAGGAAGGTAGTAGAACCAGGTCATGACAAGTATATAAACAAGATGATAAAGTTGATGTACTTAAATGTGGATGGAATGGTATCTAAATTACTAGAGATGAATGATTATGTCAGAGAAAATGAACCACAAATAATATGTCTAACTGAAACAAAATTAATACCTAGGATATCAAATGACATACTAAACTTAGAGGAATACAATATATGGAGAAGAGACAGATATTTTAAAAAAAAGGAGGGGGAATTATAATATTAACTAAGAAAAATCTAAAAGTCAAGGAAATAAAACTAGATATACCATCACAAGTAGAACTGATTGCAGTAGAGATCGACACATCTGAAGGTAAAGTAATTGTAGCCAATTTGTACATGCCACCCAGATCAAACACATGGGAAAAAGACGAATATGAGGACCTGGCAGAGAGTACAATTCAGAGTGTAAGATCATTGCTACATAAAATGGAAGAGAAATCGGAAAGAATTATACTAACTGGGGACTTCAATACAAATATAAATTGGAATACTCTAGATATAAATAGCCAAGAAAGCTGTTGGGACCTAAAGCTCCTGGATCTCGTACAAGAGTTTTTCCTAACGCAACATGTGAGGGAAACCACCAGAAAAAGAGGACTTGATGTACCTTCAGTGCTAAATCTAATATTTACAAGGCAAGAAAATGATATTGACAGTTTAATATATCACCCTCCACTCGGTAAAAGCGATCATGCAGTACTAAATTATAACTTCAGGATAGCATATGACATAATAAACACCAATGATAGTTACAAAAAGAGCCTAAACTATAAAAAGGGAAATTATCAAGACCTAAAGAAGTATTTCTTAGAAGTTGATTGGGAAAATGAGCTTAGAGGACAAGATTTAAATGCTGTATATAAAAAATTTTGTGAATTATATGAAATAGGAGTCCAGAAGTACATCCCACAGCACAAAGAAGCAGATAAGAAAATACAGAAATGGTTCAATACAGAATGTAAAAAATCAAAAGAAAGAAGAGATTTGTTGTGGAATAGAGATAGAAGACACAATAGTGAAAGGGCATATAATAATTACAAACAGGCAAGAAACGACTATACAAGAATAAGGAGGGAAGCCCAAAAACAGTTTGAGGAGGATATAATAAATAAAAGTAGTGATCAACCAAAGCTGTTTTACAGCTATATCAGAAACAAAACTAAAGTAAAAGATATAATACAATCCATTACGGACGAGGGAATCACTTATACTCAAGAGAAAGATATTTGTGAAGCACTAAATAAGAATTTCCAATTAGTTTTTACAGAAGAAAAAAATTTTGACAGGGACTATGTGGAACACGCATGTCCACACATACTACCAGATATACAAATAGCAGAAAAAGTAATACAGGAGGAGTTAAGTAGATTAGACAGAGGAAAAGCAAGTGGTCCTGATGAAATTTCATGTTGGGTATTACGAGAATGTGCAAAGGAGGTAAGTAAACCATTATTTTTAATTTTCAAGAAATCCTTGAGTCAAGCTAAACTACCTGATATTTGGAAAAAAAAAAACAAATATTGTCCCCTTATTCAAGAAAGGAAATAGACAAAATCCACTCAACTACCGACCAGTATCACTGACCAGTATTGTGAGCAAGGTATTAGAAAAACTTATAAGAAAAGTTTGGGTAAATCATCTAGAAGAACACAGTATGATAACAGAAAGACTGTTTGGTTTCAGAAAAGGAAAATCATGTGTTACTAATCTGTTGAGCTACTATGACAGAGTAACAAACACAATACAGGAAAGGGAAGGATGGGTGGACAGTATATATTTAGATTTCAAGAAAGCTTTTGACACAGTACCACACCAAAGACTTTTATGGAAACTGTACCATCAAGGAGGAATTCGAGGCAAACTGTTTTGTTGGATGCAAGACTTTCTCATAAAAAGAGAAATGAGGACAGTACTAAGAGGAAACTACTCATCATGGAAAGAAGTGACTAGTGGAGTACCACAGGATTCAGTGCTGGCACCAATCATGTTTTTAGTGTATATAAATGATATAAACAGTAACACTGGAAATGAGAGCTATCTGAATATGTTTGCAGATGATGCAAAAATACAAAGGAGAATTACTAACACAGACTCTTGTAAAGAGCTACAAGAAAAATTAAATAAACTTCATGAATGGAGTAGTACATGGCAAATGGAATTCAATGTGGACAAGTGTCATGTAATCAAGTTTGGTAAAAGTGGAAAAAGACCTGATTGGGATTATAAGTTAGGAAATAAAACCCTATACACATCAGAAAGAGAGAAAGACCTAGGTGTGATTATCAATGACAGACTATCTCCGGCTGACCACATCAGCGAGAAGGTACGGAACATGTATACACTGCTTGAAAATATGAGAATAGCATTCACATACATAAATGCAGATATGCTAAGAAGGATAATAACATCATTCATTAGACCAACCCTGGAATATGCATCAGTAGTCTGGAGTCTCATCTCAAAAGCACATAGACAAGATTGAAAAAGTTCAAAGGGCCGCTACAAGATGGATACCAAGCTTAAGGGACCTAAGCTACGAAGAAAGACTAAATAAACTGAATCTACCAACACTACAGGAGAGAAGGAAAAGAGATGACATGATAATGCTATATAAATGCATATCAGGAAAGGAGAAAATAGACATAAATGATTACTTAACATATGGAGAAGCATCATCAAGAGGACACTGCAAAAAATTGCATAAGAAGAGAGGTGATTAAGACGTAAGGAAATTCAGTTTCCCAAACAGAGCAATTGATCAATGGAATGCACTACCGAATGAAATAGTGTGTGCCAAAACTATTCACAAATTTAAGGATATGTACGATAAATATGGTTTAAGACACGGGACAGTACGAGCTTGACTCATTCCTGTAAAGATACAATTAGGTAAGAACAATTAGGTAAGAACAATTAGGTAAGAACACACACACACACACGCACACACACACACACACACACACACACACACATGTAGGGTAAAACATAATAATACTCTAGCATGTGTGTGAAGTTACGTCATGAAATTAAACGGGTCACTAGTATGATATCTCAAAATGAAAGACCGTATGCAGTACAAATGACTTACACTGGTGGTGCTGGTACAGTTATGGCATAGTAGTGGTGGCAGCGACAACTGTTATTAGACTTTCAACAGGCGTTTATGGGTGCACACTGAGCTTAAATTAGTGGCGGTGCTGGAAGAAAAATGAGAATGAAAATAGCAGTTCGACATCACACACACAGCACAAGGATATGGGCCTAGAACCTGAGTGGAAATTCCTGAGTGTGTAAATACAATGACTATGTTATTGTATTTGGTGTAAGTAATCATAACTGAAAAAAAAAAAAATCATTTTGAGACACACCACTTTAGAAATTCTTGTTATATATGTAAATTGCTGAGATTCATGGATTTTTTTTTTCTTAAAAGAGATGAAAAAAATTTAATAAAGGAAATTCTAATGGTTATTCCCACATACTAGTATGCAGAATGAAACTATAGTCAATAAAATGAGCATCATTACCCACAGGCTCCACGATTTCTTATTCGCTTATCGATGTTTCTTCCACTTGTGTTGGTATGACTAGTAATCCTGAGTGAAACCGACTGATGGCATGTTCTTTTACTACAGTGTCAACAATAAGCACTATATGAGCGCTGAAAAAAAAAAAAAATACCACATCATCAGCAGTCTACTCATTGTGTTTGACCAGCATCTCTCCGTGGCAGTAAAACTAAATGGAATCACTTGTCATGTATATTTGTATCATAACAGTTACACAATAAAACACGAGCAAATATTAGAAAGAACAGGGATGAGCGTTCAAGATTTGTGTGACTTTTTTTGCTTACGCCCTCATGGAGATAACACACAGAATAGATGGAGATGCTGGAGTGGCGTGGTGTCTTTAAGACACCGAAGAAAAAATGGACATTTTCATTAACTCTTCACCGCAAGATATCTCGCCTAAGCTTAATGAAATAGTCTAATGGGAGCTAAAACTAATGGATGAGAATATCATACTAAAGGAGTTAACAAGAGCTATTTATAACTTCATTACGAGAGATCGGTCACTCAGCTGAAGAAATTTGCTACTATTGTCAATATCTTATCTATCGATCGATCCATTCATCCGTCCATCTATCTATCTGTCTATCAATCTATCAGCCTACCTTTCAATCTATCTACAGTCAGACGTCAAAATGAATCTTCTCCATGTCATTCTGTCCCCCACCATCAGGCTGCTCTATCTCCAATTCTCACCACCCTTGGTCAAATGCCTCTCCATCCCAACCCTCCATCTCATTCTCGATCCCCCCCCCCCTTCCACGTCATTCACATTATCCTAGTTAATCTCTCATTCTCCAGTCTCTCTGCATTCCCAAACCATCTCACGGCACTTCTAATTCAGGATATCTACATCAACACCAATAGTTCCTTCACTTCCTCATTAGTTCGTCTGTCACTCCATGTACACAATAACTCCACATGCTACTATCATATAACTCATTTCCACTGCTCTCACTCATAACTTGTGTTCTTCCAACAGGGTCCAGGCTTCTCTTCCATGCCTTAAAATGTAAATCACGCTACTGCCCTGCAGCGACTTTTTTATTTTCATGCTGATTTAATTATTTCTTATCACTACCCTCACATCTCAGAGACACACATCTCAGAGACTGAAAGATAAGAGTTGATGACGTATATTACGATTTCCACTCGTTTAATGCCAGTGTGCCACAAGGATCAGTCCTGGCTTCAACCCTATTCCTAATTCACATTAATGATCTCTGATCTGTCACCCATAATCCCATTCACTCATATGCAGATGACTCAACACCTCACAGTTCATTAGTACTTAAACATCGTTTTATAGAGCTAAATATCTCATTCACAACTCAGTACAGCAATCTTCATAAATCAAGACTCATCTAAGATCACTGAATGGGAACAAAACAATATTGTTTCATTTAACGATAAATAAATAAATAAATATATATATATATATATATATATATATATATATATATATATATATATATATATATATATACAATTACTAATAGATAATGCCTGATTCCAATATTACATTTAATGATACTGATATTCCAATCTCTAAAAGCATTGAAATTCCCTGTGTTTCACTGAACAGAGCCCATCAGCTCGACCTCTCATGTTAGATCATTTGCTAAAACCGCCTCAGAAAAACTTGGATTATTGTACAGAATCCGTAGCTTTTCCACTTACGAGCAGTTAACTGCAGTTAACAAGAGTCATGTGCACTCTCAGCTAGAATATTGCTCACCTTTGTGGAGTAGATCCGGACGTAGAGAGGTTGCACTAAAACAAAGCTGTAAGAATTATTAGTAACCATGCTAATACAATGAACTACCTCCCCCACAAGTAAGGAGGAATGTTAACATCCGTGCATTATTTTAAGATATTTTTATGGCAAATGCTCAGACGAAGTTGCATCCATCTTGCCACCTCTGCACTCGTTCCCCCGCGCATGAAGGGCATCTGGTAGGGCTCGTGACTGGACTGTCCCTCCGCCACATTGCAGAATTTCTGTCTGTCTGAACTTCTTTGTTCTCCGAACTGCATCTATTTGGAACTCGCCTCCCCAGAAAAGTCTCCCCCAAAACTTCAACCTGCGGCCATTCAAATCCGACTGTTACAAATTTTTTATGAAGAGAGGAAACATGTAATATAGTGTATGGATTTAACTGTCATTCATTTGTTTTACCTTCCTCTATTCGTTTTGCGTTAAATAAAAAATCAAGGAGGTGGGACGATAATGGAGTAGTAGATGGCGAAGGAGGTGCACCCGTTGCAAGAACAGAGGGGGAGGGAGGGAGAAATCATGGAAGTGTAGGGTAAGAGAAGGAATTAATGTCAACTAAACAAAATCTTCTTGTGTGAGTTTGAATATATTATCCTAGTGTGTCCATTACAACGACAAAGGGAGAGTGGCAGGAGTGAACAACTATATGGTTTTTACATAGTGTGATATACCGTAAAAGATTAGAAATGCTTTGCTGCCAACCCAGCATGAACCCTGGGTTTAGCTGTGTAGCAGGAAACTGAGAGATAAAATAACGCTTTTATGTTCAGCAATAAGGCTATAGTGTGTTTGGATGAGATGGTGAAGAAGACGAGAACGGCTAGTATTTTTTTTTTTTTTTCATTCATCCATCCACGCATCATCCAATCCTACGTCGCCCCATGAGAAGCGTGGAACCCGGGGCTAGGCAAGTTGGTCCTGACATTTAAGATGAGAGTGACCAGACTCACTCATCCCTGAGTGTCATTACATGAGCAATAAATCCCAACCATCCCTTGGATATAAACCTACACAGGCTTAATCCGATTGGAGCGCCTTAATTACCCACTAAACCACCAGGCACCATAATTTTGGTTATATGGTTACCAGCCAGCGTAGTAAATGGTTTCCTTCTGTACAGGAAACCATTTGGCTTGTGACCCAGTGTAGAGTTATCCATAGGCAGAAGGAAGAGGAAAGAATGAAGGAAAGAAAGGCAGAAGAGGGAGTGAAAGTCACCCACAGGCAGAAGAAAGAGGAAAGAGAGAAGGAAAGAAAGACAGAAGAGGAAGGATGGAAATGAGGAAAGAGCAGACATCCAAAGCAGCACTACATTGAGTGAGTGGATGGTGAGTGCCCCCACCTACCACTTTACCCTCGAAAAATGGTATCACTTTGCATAAATGCTAAAGAATAGCATATTCATGATAAGGATTAATTAAATGTGCATACAGATGGATAGATAGATAGATAGACAGATAGACAGTTATGAAGATATAGATAGAGACAGACAGATACACACGAGCAGTACAGGATCGGAAAAACGATGGAAGTTATACAAGGCGATTCTATTCAGGTGACGGGAGACATCTCGTAGCGACATTGTCAAGAAGGAGAAATTAATGACGGTGTAATGGCAGGTGAAATGTACTTGAGGGAGAAGGGCAGAGTGAAGGGGGTGGTAGGGAATGGATAGGGTGAGGCAGAGGGGAGAATTAGGATAGGGAAAGGGACACGGGAAAAAGAGTTGCGGATTAATAAGAGAGAAGTTAATCGGGACACAGTAGCGGTAGTCTGGAGGGTGAAGGGAAGGACTGAGGGCTTGGATGAACGGCTTCTTTCACTTACTCTTCCTACTTCCCCTCCCTCCCTTTCTTCATTCGCTTTCCCCGTCTCCCTTAGTAATGGAAGCTAAGAAAACTGAGGGATGGAATGGAAGGTTATTTTCTCTTCCCCCTTATCCCCTTCCCTCTCTCTCCCTTTCTGTCCATCCCCCCTACTCTTCCCCTCTTCTCCCTCCTTCCGTGTGATGGAATGTGAGGGGAAGGACTTATGGGAAGGAAGAAAGGTTATTTTCACTTTCACTCCTTCCCCTCACTCCCCTTCTCCCCTTCCCTTCCCCGCCCCATCTCTCTCTTCCCCTCCCCTCCCCACCTTAGTAAGTATCAAATGGCCAATAAAGTATGATAACCAAAAAGGAGTCTTGTGATTTAGTGGTCTTAGGGTGAAATTCCTGTCCATAACCGATAGGTGGTTGAATTGCTTTTTTTCTCTATGGTTGTCCAATATTGAGAGAGAGAGAGAGAGAGAGAGAGAGAGAGAGAGAGAGAGAGAGAGAGAGAGAGAGAGAGCGAATACAGCCAGCAGGCAATTAAGGATGGAGTGGATAAAAGGAAAACAAGAACTTCAGTGGAAAGGTGAGGAAAATTAAGAACGAGGGAACATAAATATTGTAGAAGGAAGTGGATGAATGAAAATGAAGGAAGGAAAAATACAAGAAATATGATCAATTTTATAAAAAAATCTTAAGAAAATGTAGCGGTATGAAGAAGAAAGAGAATTGGTCACGAGGGGACGTAGGATGTGGTAAGATAAGAGCAGGAAGAGGAGGGAAGTAATGAAGAGAAGATAAGGTGTAAGAAGGAAAGAGGAGGAGAGAAGGATGAGTAAGGACGGAGGAGGGAAGGAAAGGAAAGGAAGGAAGAGGGAGGAGGAGGAGGAAGGAAAGAAGGAAGGCAGAGGAAGAAAGGAAGGAAGGAAAGACGGAAAAGAAATGGGAGGAGGAGAAGGGAAGGAAGAGAAAGGAAGTGGAGAGAAGGAAGGGGAGGAAAGGAAGAGAGTAAGGGAGGAGGAAAGAGGGAACGAAGAGTAGGGAAGGAGGAGGATTGTAGGAAGAGTAGGAAACGAAGAAAAATGAAGGGAGAGAAGGGAAGGAAGAGAAATGAAGGAAGAGGGAGGGAGAGAGGCGGAAGGAAAGAAAGAGAACGGAAGGAGAAGGAGGGAAGGAGGAGGAGGATGAATGGAAGGGAAGGGAAGGGAAGGAAGAGGGACGAATGAGGGAATGATGCAAAAGGATGGAAAGAAGGAAGAGTATGGAGGCAGGAGGAGGGAAGGAAGAGACGGGAAGGAAGAGAAGGGAAGAAAGGGGAGGGAAGGAAGAGAAGGGAAGAAAGGGGAGGGAAGGAAGAGAAGGGAAGAAAGGGGAGGGAAGGAAGAGAATGGAAGGGGGCGAGGAGAGATGGGAGAAAATGGAAGAGGGAGAAGGAGGGAAGAAAGAAAAAGGAAAGAAGAGGGAGGAAGGAGGAAGAGGAAGGAAAGAAGAAAGAGCAGGGAAACAGGAGAAGAGAAAAAAGAGACAGGAATGAAGAGAAGGGAAGGAGGAGGAGGAGAGGAAGAGGTGGGATGGAAGGGAGGGAGGGAGGAGGAAGGAAGAAGGAAGAAAAGGGAAGGGAGAGTAGTGAAGGATAAGAAAGGAAGGAAGAAGGGAGAGAGGAGTGAGGAAGGAAGCAAGGGAATGGAAGGGGGAGGAGGAGGGGAGGAGGTGAAAATGACATTGGACTCAGAATGGAAAGTGTGTGTTATTATATACGACTTGTGGTGGCAGAGTGGCTACGACAGTTTTTTTTTTTTTTTTTTTTTTCAGAACGGAGGAAGGAAAAACAAATGAATAAAAAAAATAATCCATACACAGGATTGCTGGTGTCCTCTGTTCATATAATATCTGTAACAGTTAGACGTGAACAGCTGTGGGATGAAATTTGAAGGGAAACAAGTGAGTTCTAGAGAAATGCAGTTGGGGGAATGAAAGAATTCTGATAGACAAAAGTTCTGCAATATGGCTGAGTGACATTCCAGTCATGAGCGCTACCAGATGCCCGTGTAGCATGAGGGAAGGCATGGAGAGGTGGCATCATGGACGCAACTTCGTCTGAGCATTTGCCAAAAAAATATCTGTAAAATAATGCAAGGGAGGCAACATTCCTTCTTACTTGCAGGGGAGGTAGTTTATTTGTAATGGCAGGGTTGTTAATAATTCTAACAGCTTTGTTTTGAATTTTGTCTAGTTGTTTTAATGCAACCTCTCCACATCCATTCCACAAGGGTGAGCAATATTCAAGCTGAGAGCACACATAACTCTTATAAACTATAGCCAACTGCTCATCAGCGGAGAAGTTACGGACTCTGTACAATAATCCAAGTTTCTTTGACGCGGTTTTACCAAGCGATCTGACATGAGAGGTCCAGCTGAGAGCATTGTTAAGTGAGACGCCAAGAACTTCAATACTTTTGGAGATGGGAATATCAGTAGCACTGAAGGTAATGTACGGATCTGGCAATATCTGTCTATTAGTAAATTGTATATATTTAGTTTTACTAGCATTAAAAGAGACAAAGTTGTTTTGTCCCTATTCACTGATCGTAGATAGGTCTTGATTTATGGAGATGGCTGTACTGAGTTAAGAGGTAGAGATAATAGATTTTGTAAATGGGTGTCTGAGTGTGAATGAACTATGTAGTGTTGAATCATCTGCGTATGAGTGGATGGGATTGTGGGTGACAGATAAGAGGTCATTAATATGAACCAGGCATAGGGTTGGTGCCAGAACTGACCCCTGCGGCACGCCGGCGTTAATTGAGTGGAAATTGGAATATACATCATCTACTTTTACTCTGATTTTCCTGTCACTAAGATATGAAGAAATCAAAGGAACAAAAGACCTTAGTCCATAGCAAGGAAGTTTGGACAGCAGGGAACGGTGCCATACTCTGTCGAAAGGTGGCCTAAAGAACAGCTGTACCTACAACTACATACACAATTCCTCAAGTATTTTATTTCGTTTTGGAAGCCGAATTAAAGTCTTAGAAACATGAATAATAATTAAAAAATATTATGTTATTGTTTTCATGGATTTACAACTTCCACAAAATGAATGGAAAAGGATAAATGACATGGAATGAGAGGAGGTGGAGGGAGATTAGGTTGATGGAGAAAGATTAAAAGGATGGAGAAGCAATAAGAGGGAACAGAGGGAAGGATGTGGAGACGGATGACGGGACTGAGAGAGAATAAGAATCGAATCAAGAGGGATTATGTAAAAGGAACGTGATAGTGATAACAGAGAGAGAGAGAGAGAGAGAGAGAGAGAGAGAGAGAGAGAGAGAGAGAGAGAACGTAAAACAGAGGACAGAATGTGGAAACGGGAGTGGAGAAAATTTGAAACGTTACTAAATAAAAAATAAATCATACAGCAACGAGGGATGGACAGCGAAAAGAGAAAGGTGGGGAAAGACAATATACCTCGGAGAGATGGAAGGAAAACAAGAGAACTTGAGGAGGAAGGGAGTGCGTGAGATAAGGAGAGAAAAGGACGGAAGGGTAGGAAACAAACTGGAAGGAAGTACTGAAGAAAAAAATAACAGAGGGAACTAGGAGCGGAGAGAGTGGTGAATGATCTGCATCTTATAAAAGAGAGGAGAAAGGTGAAGACGAAGGTGCTGAGCGAGGAGACTGAGTGGGCGTAGCATCAGAAGGGGATGAATGCGATGAGAGGAGGGGAGAAAGGAGCATCTGTGTTTAAATCGGAGGACTATGTTGGGTTGGGGAAGAGTAGGGTAAAAAAGAATGAAGGGGAACATGGGGATACGGAGGAAACAAATTAAGATATTCCTATGCCCACCCCACATCATCAGAGGTAGCCACTAACCTTCTGCCGTGTGTCATTATATACGACTTAGATGGATATTGTGGTGGCACAGTGGCTACGACAGGTCGTGTTTTTCTTATTCAGTGACTATGCCACTAGCGACAGGCACCTCCATCGTTCACAAGTACCGCTGTCAAAATGTTAGTCGTGTGCAGGGTGGTGGTGTGAGGGAGAATTTTGTACAGTCCAACTCTCTTTACCCGCATCCTGTTGCTGAGAGGGGACTATACTGAGAGGTTTTAATATGTTGCCTAGTATGACGCCGCCTATATTATAGCAGGGAGGCCTCCACTTCATTTTAGTGATTTCCTTGTCACTGACTCAGAAAATTTAATTTGGTGTTCACTAAGAGACAAAAAAGTACTTTTGAAACACTGCACTACATGATCTTTCTAAAGCAGTGATCATATGTGGATATTCTTTTATGTTACATATTAAAGCAGAAAGAATGTGGCAAGGCTTGATTAAGAAAAAGTGCCTAGGATACACTAAAATATAAAGAAATGTTGGTCATATACAGTTTCATGGAGCCTGTTGGTAATAAAGTAGTTTAAAGTATTGGTATTGCACGAATTGTAAGAATTGGATGTTGTTCATAGTTAACAGCCACGAGTAATAAGGGAACAAAACTGTGCTGCCCTCTTGTAGCAAAAGCGACAAACCAACTGGAACATTTATATTTGTTACCTAAGAAGATCTTTTTTATAAACTAATATCCATAAAGCAAGTTTAACCAGATTTTTCATTTCAGTGCTATGCGAGAAGAACACATATACTGGCGTGACAGTTATACCATGTACCTATCTGGATGTCATCTGATTTGTATTGTCTCCTACTTTAATGCTTACTTTCTTTTTTACGATCAGGTGCGTAGGGGCCCGGATCTAGGTTACTACATCCAGATATTTAAGGTAAAAATGACCAGTCTCGTTTGCCCCTTAACATTTTATTCAGAGTGAAAATCGCGAATTCTAGTGGAATTCTCATTGTGTATCGCTCAGTTTAACCGTCCACGTATTTTCTCGATTGGGACGGTTTACAGAGCATTTTTCACTGTTTCATAAGTGATCGTCCTTGCATGCGACATTAGCACCTTCGCTGAGTGATTTATTGTGAGTATCACTCACTTTATTTTCGTTGACCGTTGAAGCAAGTACGGCCATCCCTCGCCCCCTTTCATAATTCAAAGTCAGTCAGGCTTGGATCGTAGTGAGAGACGGTTCGTTGTACAGCGAGTTACTGGAATCTCCACCTAGTGTGAATTGGTGAAGAGTGTTCAGCGTATTGCAGCGTCCGTCCTACGTATCGATGCCCAGTCATTCCGCTTAGCCCCTCCACTGGCCAGTATTTCTTTTCGTTTTTCCTAGGTTTAAACGTAAGCGTTTGAATGAGCAAGTGAGTGTATTCTCCTTGTTATTTTGAAGTCATTTTGAGACTTATGTAACGTAAATGTATTTCATTGTAATTAATAAATTTTACAGTTCTTTTCCTTTGAGCTTAATGTATAGTTAAACTCGTGTTTTATTTCTCCACATTAAGCTTATTCTAGTTGCCGCTCCTAGTTTGCATAAACGCTTTGCATTATTCATAACTGGTACTTAGGCCAGTCCTTTTGCATTAAGCTTAAATCCGTTGTGCCAACCAGGAGTTAATGCACTGGCAAGAACCTGTTTATTTCTGTTAGTATTAGTTATTAATTGTCAGGGGTGGAATCACTTTCTCGAGAGGCTAACAGTACTACAAACAGCACTCGTGAGTAATTAGTCTCTGCTGTGTACTGTTGAGAAAGTTTATAAATTCTCGTCCATAGAGAATCGGCGAAGAAAGCAGGCATAAAGTAAACTTACTGTTTGATTTCACAAGTCAATTCTTTGTCTCTATATTCAAGCAAAACATATAACATTTATTTAATTTTTAAATTCTCAAAAACCCCGTGACATCTGACGACCTCATTCCAGGATATTAACTCCTAACTCTAAAGTTATTCATGAGATAATACTCACTCACTCATACTTAGGTATTTATCACTATCTTACTGGTGATTATTGATTCATTTCTATTAATTTAACGTCATACTTTTTACAGTCAGTTGTTTTTTCTTACTTTCTTTCTTTATCAGTTTAACTAGATAAAACTGGTCACCACTAACTTGTGCCTATATTCTTTACTCTTGATTATTGGCATTTCTCTGCAAAATAGCAGTCAGTTCTTAGTCTTTAGTTCACTCAGACTGAGTTAGCATCATGTCTACCAACGTCTAAGTACAGGAAGCTAAAGATATGGGGCTTAGCGACCCCAAAGAAGTTAAAGAGTATGTACTCTCTCAGTTTAGTTATAAGCAGCAACGTGAGAATGATGCTCGTGAAGAGCATAGAATTCAACGCGAACACGAGCAAGAACAACGCGAATACGAGCAAAAACAAAGCAAATACGAGCAAAAACAACGCGAACTCGAGATAGAACAACGTGAAAGAGAACGCGAACATGAGTGAGAACAGCGCGAGGAATGCGAGAGAGAGAACGTCAACACGAGTTAGAACAACGCAAGAGAGAAGGTGAATACAAGAGAGAACAGCGAGAGAGAGAGCAAGAACATGAACATGCCGAGAATGAGGCACATGAAATACATGAATTTGAGATGCTGAGGCTCAAGCGAGACTCCTTGGCTTCAGACACATCTGGTGCAGCTAACCCAAGCTCCACGAGCGCTCTCCCTGTGCACGTTTTGGCGACCCCACACATCAAGCTTCCTCCATACAAGGAAGGCGAGCGAATTGAGCCATTCATAGCTCGTTTTGAAGACATGGCCCAGCTGTATCAGCTGGATGATGCAGCTAAGCAGCTCCAGTTCCTCAGCTTGTTTGAGGGCCCTGCTCTCGATATTCTCCACAGAATTCGTGGAGACAATCTCACGTATGAGATGATGAAGTCCACACTCGTCAAAGCGTACAGTCTCACAGTTGACGATGCTAAGAGTCAGTTCATGAGGGCACGTTTACAAGAAAAAGAGACTGCCGTTCAGTTTCTTGATCGGCTTACTGCTTACTTAGATGAGTGGATGGAGAAGGATGAAACTCCTTCCACGCAAGAGTGGATAATTGACCTTATGCTGGGCACACAGCTAGAAAAGTCGTAGCCTGCTGAACTTACGGCTCAGCTTAAGATCTGCCAGGTAAGGGATGCCAGCCAAATGGTCGAGAGGGCTGATGCATTCTTCACTGCATACGGGTATCAAACTTGTAAGCAACACACCTGGAACAGGAAAGCTGACAAATCTGGGAAACCGTCTCAGACTGAACCCCAGCAACAAGGCCATTCCCAGAATAATGGCCAAGGTCCAAAACCGCAGAAGAAGGACCAGGGGCAAAATACCCAGAAACCTGAGTGTAAGTGGTATGACAAGCAGAACCCTAACCAGCAGCAGTACCGGTATTTCAAGCAGCAGCAGGGCAAGGACAAACCACGTAACCCTCAGGACAATCGACTCTAGTGTATCGGAGGCAGGATGCAAATGCAGCCTTCATTCCACAACAAGTGCACAGTGGTGCCAACCCCACCAATACAGGTACTTCCCCACAGTTCACTAGCTCCCCAGCGACAGTGAACTCTCCGTCTCAGGTGGTCAATGCTTCAACTCCTCAGATTGTGAGCATGACCCCTCAGGCATCAAGTTCTCAGGGAGCCACATTTGCTGCATTGTTCGTTCCGCAGTCTCACCAATGACTGGCTACTACCTCCTCAGACCCTTCCTCCAGTAACACTGCCTTTCTTGTTTAGTAAGGGTTTGTAGGAGGTGTTTCTGTAAATGTCCTGAGAGATAATGGTTCCTCAGGTTGCTCTGTCAAGCAAAGTTTAGTTCAGCCCGACGAGTACACAGGTAAGCAGATCCAAGTTAGACTTATTGATGGATCACTGAGATTGTTCCCTGAGTCATGTATCCAGGTGGCATCTTCTTTCTACACGGGCTTGACAGCTGCTGTTGTCATGCCAGAACCCTTGTTTGACCTCATTATCGGCAACATACTGGGGGTCAAAAACAGCTGCACCGTAGATGTTGCTGCTCAGACTTCGGCTGTTGCAGTAACAAGAGCCATGGCCAAAGCTGCAAAAAGTGTCACCCCGTTGACCATTACAATGCCGCAAGATCTGATTCGTAGTCAAGATGTTGTCCAAGAACAACAGTCTGACCCGACACTTGCCTCAGTGCATAAGAAGCTGGAGGGTAAAGTGATTAAGTATTCATGGGGAGGTCAAGCCAGGTTCCTTCATAAGCGAGGACGGCTATACCATGAGTCACAAACACCCCAGGGCAAGGTTCGACTGCAGTTTGTTGTTCCCGCAAAGTATCGTCGAACAGTGTTCAAATTAGGTCATTGTTCAGTGATGGGAGGTCACATGGGTCAAAAGAAAACCTCCGATTGCATCCATGCTGACTTTTTCTGGCCTGGAATGGGACAGGAAATAACAAGGATTGTGCGTTCCTGTGATGTGTGTCAGCATACCACTGACCGGGGACATGTCCGTCCTGCACCATTGAAACCAATGCCTATAATCTCTGAACCGTTCGAGAGAGTAGCAGTTGACATTGTTGGGCCAATCTCTCCTAGGGCAAGTGATGGATCAAGATATATCCTCACTATTGTTGATTTCAGCACACAGTGGCCTGAAGCCCTGGTCCTTAAGAATATATAGGCTGTCACTGTTGCTGAGGCATTGATTGAAGTGTTCTGTCACGTAGGTATCCCCAAGGAGGTCTTAAGCGACTGGGGTTCGCAGTTCACCTCTGCAATGATGAACGAAGCATTCAGGTTGTTGTCCATCCGAGGCTCGCGAACTACGCCTTATCATCTCATGTGTAACAGGCTGTGTGAGAGGTTCAATGGGACTCTCAAGAAGATGTTAAAGTACATGGCCACCGAACAGCCAAAGGAATGGCTGCAGTTCATTGTTCCTCTTCTATTTGCTTATCGAGAAGCCCCACAGCATTCTTTGAAGTTCTCACCTTTCGAACTGGTGTATGGAAGGTCGGTCCGTGGACCACTTCAAGTCCTTCGCGAGTTATGGGACGATGAAGAACCCGACCCTGAAGTCAAGACCACCTACACCTACGTCCTTGATCTAGCTGACCACCTCCAGTCGATGTGCGAGTTAGCTAAGGAAGAACTGATCAAGGTGTGCGAGGTTCAGAAAGCCTATTATGATAAGAAGGCAAAACTTTGGAAGTTTAGTCCAGGCGATAAGTGCTTGGTGTTACTCCCCACTGCCCAGAACAAGTTGTTGGCATAGTGGAAAGGTCCATTTGATGTAGTAGAGCGTATTTCAGACCTCAACTACATAATTCAGATGGGGAATCTTCGTAAAAGGTTCCACGTTAACATGTTGAAGGCTTATCATGAGTCAAACCCTGAGGAGACTAGCCTACAAGTAGCCCATGACAATGACCAGCCACTGTAAGAAACTGGGGCAGCCACGGTGATCCCAGCTGATGACCATGATGATGAGCCCTTAACCATTCAGTTCCGTCAGGAGGAGACTGTCGGAGATGTTTTACTTAACACTGACTTAGCATTAGGTGACCAGAATGCCATAAGGTCACTGCTCTGTCAGTATGCTGATGTCCTCTCTGACCAACCTAGACTTGCAAAGGTTGATTGTCACAAAATTGAGTTGACCAGCAATACTCCCGTAAAGGTTAAGCCATATCCGATCCCCATGCGACTACTGGACACAGTAGACGACGAAATTGCTGACATGGAGACTGCAGGTATTACTGAAAAGTCCTCATCTCCTTACTGCAGTCCAATGGTAGTGGTCCACAAGAAGGATGGTGGAGTCAGAATTTGTGGTGACTATAGGAGGCTAAATTCTATCACAATAGTGGATGCTGAGCCAATGGGTGACCACACTGCCATCTTTTCCAAGCTGGCAGGGTCACGATATTTAACAAAGCTCGATTTGGTGAAGTGATTCTTCCAGATTCCCCTTCACCCAGAGAGCCATCAGTTCACTGCCTTTGCTACTCCTAGGGGGTTGTATCAGTATAAAGTCCTCCCATTTGGACTTACCAATTCAGCAGTATTCAATCGTGCCATCAGACAAGTGCTCCATGGTATTGTAGGAGTAAAATTGTTCGTTGTCGATGTCCTCGTTCGTTCTGCCACGTTGGAGGAGCACCTCAGACTCCTGGAAATTGTCTTCAGTAGACTCCAGAGTTTCAACATGACTGTGAAGCCTAGCAAGTGTAAAACTGCTCACAGTGAGGTGGAGTTCCTCGGACATATTGTTGGTAACAATCACTGCAGGTGTCAGGGTGACAAGATCAAGAAGGTTAGAGAAGCCCCGAGACCCATGACCAAGAAACAGGTTAGGGCATTCCTTGGCCTAGTGGGGTATTATAGGAGTTTTATCCCCAACTTTGCTCTCATTGCCCAACCTTTGTACGAGGTGCTAAGAAAACATGCTCCAAACACCATTGAACGGGGAGAAGTGCATGAGAGATCTTTTGCCACCCTTAAGAATATGCTGTGTAAAGAGCCTATCTTGCAGTTGCCTGATTCCAACAAACCTTTCATACTGTGCACTGATGCTTCACAAGATGGAGTAGGTGCCGTATTAATGCAAGAATCGGAAGGTGGAAGCTTTCCAGTGGCATAGGCTACCACAGCCGTAAGCTAAAACCCGCCGAGAGGAATTACAGTACTGCTGAGAAGAAACTCTTGGCCGTGGTTGATGGTGTTAAGAAATATTACTATTATTTATATGGAGCACCATTCACTCTGGAAACTGATCATATGCCACCCACTAGTCTCAGCACGACTAAGATGGCTAATGCAAGATTAACACACTGGACTCTGTATTTGCAGCAGTTTAACTTTGTTGTGAGATACATCAAGGGAAGTGACAACATAGGCGCAGACCTGATGTCTCGCCTGCTAACTGCTAACACGGGCAACTTTTTTCTTTTTTTTTTTTACATGTCCGACACTGGGCAAAGGCTTCAGGGCCTATTTCTTGGGGGCAGTGACCTATTCCAAGGCCCAGTAGTCCTCCTACACCTCCACATGTCACCACTTCGGCACTAACACCCACCATCCATATTGAATACATGCTAGGGTCTCATACAGGACTGGTGTATTGGTATTAGCGGGGGTATTTTTGCGACATGTCGGCGGGTCATCTGGTAGATCAGGAACGTCTGCTTTTAGGAAATTCAAATCCTTAAACTGTTCCCTGCCCCAGCCGGGATTCGATCCTGGGTCCATTAGGACTGCAAGCCGCCTCTCTACCGATTCAGCCACCACCTCCCCCTGTTGTATACTGGGTTCCATAAGACAGGCGTCCCCAGAAATTTGAGTAATCCAAGGACCAGCCTAGTTCCCAGTTAAAAGTGTACCAGTAATACCTGATGTCTCGCCCGTTGGTCCCACAGGACACGTTACATCCAGGACCTGTATATACTTGTATACCATAGGTTAAGGGGAAGTTTGAGACCCCCGTAAGGACAATCCGAGGCTGTGTATGAATTACCTTGTGGAACGTCTCGAGCTGTGGGCCTCTCTGAGGATTCCCAGAGAATGAACATTATCCACAAGAGTGTTCACACCCACGGTAGGTGTTAAAATGTGACCTGCCCGAGATTGCTTAGGGATTCTCAGCTTCCTGTCATTAATTATTGTACGTGTAGAGTTAGGTTAACCTGTAAACTGCCCGTTCTGAGAGATTTGAGCAATTCAAGAACTGGCACGTTTCCTGGTTAATAATGCTAGGTTAACCAGTAAACTACAAGGGTCCTGAGAGATTTGTGAATCCAAAGACTACTTTTCCCGGTTAATAATAAACATAAGTACTGATTGCTAGGCAGAGTGGGAGAGAAATGACACTATTGATGCTCCACCTTGATTCCTTTCGCAGGTGCAGCTGGAGGGTGCAGCATTGTCGTGCAGATCAGCTGGTCATCCCTGTCGCATGCTGCCGCCTCTTTTCTGCCTCGTCATCATTATTTACTATTGTATTACATAATTCTACACATAGGCACAGTTACACCACAATGGTCACACCTACACCGTGTCTTACATACATCACACTACATAACAATTAGTTGTTAGTGTAAATGTAGCGAACTTTCGCTCAGTGTGACCTGAGTACAGGATTTTTCACCATTGTCTCGGAGTTTTTTCCTCAACCTTGCTTCTATTAACGTAAATACGAGGTTTTTACGCTATTGGGCAACTGTGATTTTCACCTGTAGCAGGGTAGTACACACACCACAGTGTGAATCTTGTGTGATTGAGTTAGGATATATATGTATATCGATTTTTTTTTTTTTTCTGAAGAAAAAAAAAATTGATTTTGATGGGGTGTAATGTCACAAATTGGCGCGAGCGTGTTTATAAGTTCGTAACATTTCATTCAGAGTGAAAACCGCGAATTCTAGTGGAATTCTCATTGTGTATCGCTCAGTTTAACCGTCCACGTATTCACTCGATTGGGATGGTTTTCAGAACATTTTTCACTGTTTCATAAGTGATCGTCCTTGCGTGCGACATTAGCGCCTTCACTGAGTGATTTATTGTGAGTGTGTATTGCTCACTTTATTTTCGTTGACCGTTGAAGTAAGTACGCCATCCCTCGCCCCCTTTCATAATTCGAAGTCAGTCAGGCTTGGATCATTGTGAGAGAAGGTTCGTTGTAGAGCGAGTTCCTGGAATCTCCACCTAGTGTGAATTGGTGAAGAGTGTTCAGCGTATTGCAGCGTCCGTCCTATGTATCGATGCCCAGTCATTCCGCTTAGCCCCTCCACTGACCAGTATTTCTTTTCGTTTTTCCTAGGTTTAAGTGTTAGCGTTTGAATGAGCGAGTGAGTGTATTCTCCTTGTTATTTTGAAGTCATTTTGAGACTTACGTAACGTAAATTTATTTCATTGTAATTAATAAATTTTACAGTTCTTTTCCTTTGAGCTTAATGTATAGTTAAACTCGTGTTTTATTTCTCCACATTAAGCTTATTCTAGTTGCCGCTCCTAGTTTGCATAAACGCTTTGCATTATTCATAACTGGTACTTAGGCCAGTCCTTTTGCATTAAGCTTAAATCCGTTGTGCCAACCAGGAGTTAATGCACCGACAAGAACCTGTTTATTTCTGTTAGTATTAGTTATTGATTGTCAGGGGTGGAATCACTTTCTCGAGAGGCTAACAGTACTACAAACAGCACTCGTGAGTAATTAGTCTCTGCTGTGTACTGTTGAGAAAGTTTATAAATTCTCGTCCATAGAGAATCGGCAAAAAGAAAGCCGGCATAAAGTAAACTTACTGCTTGATTTCACAAGTCAATTCTTTGTCTCTATATTCAAGCAAAACATATAACATTTATTTATTTTTTTAATTCTCAAAAACCCCATGACATGGACGCCCCAACACACCACCCCCTAGTAAGCGGTGAAATGAATATCCGCTGCACTAACAGTAAAATAACGAGGTTAGTGTGAATCCAGGTTAACTGGCTGCAGTTTCTGTCTATTTTTGTGGCCCAGATGGTGTAATAAGGCCAGATGTGCTTGTTGTATGGCAGGCATAAAATGTGTGTGTGTGTGTGTGTGTGTGTTAACAGTATATTCTCCCTTTCCCTGCTTCTTCCTCCCTCCCACTTAGGCATTATCTATCTATCTATCTACTTAGCTATCTATCTGTTTAACTATCTATACCATGTAGGTAGATGAATAGATAATTTGATAGATATAGGCTGGGTGATACAGATGACAGACGGACAGACAGACAGACAGAGTACCCTCGTTGTGCGTTTAATTTGGGCCAATAGGATTTTAACTGTGAATTTTCAATACTGGTTTTGTTACTGTCATATTCGTGGTAGTCTCTCTCTCTCTCTCTCTCTCTCTCCACACATCATGTAACACTCTCTTCTCCCCGCTCCTTCCTTCCTTCCTCCTCGGCCCTGTGGCTGGATTCCCTTTTCCTGGATCAGACCCTGGGTGACAGATGGTGTTTATCGACTCACTTCCCTGTTCACTGCCGCCTCAACCCCGCCCTTGTAAGGATCATTTCTGCTTTACACGTCTTGGTCCTTCATGGTGAACGTCTGCCCCTTGACATGAAATGGAGGGAAGAAAAGAAGGCGGTGGGGGATATACTGTGGGAAAGAAAGTGAATGAGGGAAGATGAAGAGGAGAAAAAAGGAGATCAAGAAACTGGATAGGCTGGTCGAGGACAAGGATAGACAACTTTGTTCCTTCATATGAAGTGGAAAGGAAGAAAAGAGACGAGGGAAAGAGGAATGACAGTGGAACGACTGGGAAAAAGGATGATGAGGGGAATGAGGGGGAAATGCAGAGAAGTAAGACGGAAAGAAAAAAAAATGAACATAACAAGGAGACAGGAGCAGTAAATCACATATTCATATACAAACACAACTCCTTCACGTGGGATCGTGTGTTATACTTCAAAATAATATGGCAAAAACAAAATTAATAATAATAATAACAATAATAATAATAATAATAATAATAATAATAATAACAACAACAACAATATACATTATGGTATAAAATTGCGAAAAATACAAAAGAATGAGATTTACTATGAAACCCAAACGTTGGCTGCTGGTAATTACGGCTCAGCAGATTTATAATATTTCCTAAGACTCACCTGTCACCTGATGTCATTAACCTCTTCAGTACGGTGACGTATTTAACTGATTATTCTTGCTCTCTCCAAGTCATGGTCTCGTATTTTGTCTGGTAAGGAAGCCACCAAACACCTCTTTCTAAGCTGTTTATTTTGCATACTACACCTTCGTGTCCTATTCCTTGTTATATACATTCTTCAAACATGGGCACATTTGGTATAAATAAAGCACAAAAGGATAATAAACGGCCATATCCAACAATAAATACCTAGGAGGCTCCCTGACACCTCTTCCTTAGCAGCAATTTATCTCTGAATGTGGCTGGTTAATATCCATTTTTAAGTTATTTATGCACAGTATGGCGGAATTGGAAGGATCTGTGTAACAGATACCAGGAGAGCGAGGTGTAATAAACAAAATAAATAGCCTACGGAAAGATGTTACAGGAGTAAGGTACCTAAGTCACTTCTAGAGGTCTGTCATAAAGTGAATAAAATCGTCCAAGGATAACAAGAAAAAAAGTCTTCACTGGAATGAAGGGGTTAATGGATGTTACCTCTAACCATTTCAATTGAGGTGGCACAGTGGCTGTAACTTTGTCTGAGCATTTGCCATAAAAGCATCTATAAAATAATGCAGTGGAGGGAACATTCTTTCTTACTTGTTGGAGAGGTGTTCAGTGATTTTAGATAGGTCTTTATCACATAAACTGAAAATAATCCTCTGGTGGTAGTAACGGTAAATTATTATACACAGACAGGCACTAAACACGTGTGGGACCATGAGGGCAGTACTAAGAGGCGTCGGTAAAGTCTATGGGAGTGAAACACTGCCTCCGAAATACTTTAGGACGGGACTGACTGAATGGGCCGCTTCCTTTCTATACATACAAATACTTCATCGTAGCGTAGGAATTATTTTCTTCATGTCCTCTATCAATATTAACCTTGTGAGTACCAGAGGACCTTCTAAAGTAATTGAATAAAGGTCTTGAGGTGGGAATATGAAACTGGATAATCGCCACTGAAGGAGTTAAGGGAAATTTATTTGAATTATCTGAGTACGAAATGTTGTTTTTAATCAGAACCCAACCGTCTTGTTTTAATAATAAAATTGTGTAGGCAAGCACAACAGATGCTGACAAACACCACGTAGTAAATACTAAAATACAATATACAACAGCCTCACGTTGACTATACTCTGTGACCTTGATCTCTGACTGCTTGCACTCAAAATCACATCCCTTCATACCTGGATTACTCTCAACCCTTCCACCGAGTCGTCTGAGTCGAATGAAAACTGTTTAAGCTGATCTTGCCTTGCAAACCTTCTCTCTCTCTCTCTCTCTCTCTCTCTCTTCCCGCCCACCGACACGTGTCACCTCAATATCCAGTTTCTCTTTCCTCTTCACCTTTTTGGTCTCGTTCGTCCTTCTCCTTTCATTTCACAGGGAACCTTTAATCCTTTCCTTTCTTTTTTCCTCTTCCCAGTCATTTCAACGTCCTCTTCGTCCCCTCCCCGTCTCCTTAGGTCCGCATACAACACACAGCCGACCAGGACACACAGCCAAATATCTTTCCAGTTGCGTCAGAAATTTTACAAGTGGCAAAAAACAGCGAAAACCCTATTTCTACCAGTGCGTGTTTCAGATAAGTTCGATCTTTCCGCTATGTATTTGTCAAACTTTGGGAAACTGCTTGTGTCTCGGTCTGCATGGCCGTCGGTGTGTCTGCCTTCCCATTTTTGTCTTAAGATTAATTACGTGTGATGCAAAAAGATACAGAAATGTCAATCACGGTACACTCACAGCCATTAGTGCCTCCCTACTCACGCCCAAGTACAACCTGGAATCAAACCCAAGATGAAAATAGAATCACAGTTTCTTTTTCAGACAGTAGTTCAGAATCACTGTGCTTGCTTCGAAAATTTGTGAGCAGGGGAAAAACTTGAACCACGAATGTATAGTCACTATACTCGCAGAACGTAGCGTCTGCATCATAAGTCCTGTCGCCTTTCCTGTTTCGAGAAATCAGTACAGTAATCTCGTAGCGAACAACACTTTTGACTTTATTAAGGACTGGATCAATGTCATCAGCGCAAAACGGTGCAGCTTTTCGTGCCTGATACTGCATGTTCATGAAGAAGATAGTATAATAGGAGATATGACTTTTGGTGTTGACTGTACCTAAGCCCCAGACTTAAAAAAAAAAAAAAAAAAAAAAAAAAACTGGGCGAACACGGAAAATGCATGCCTGAAATTATCGACATTTATTGGTAAACCTGCATCACTCGTATCCTCGTATGGGTTTAACCAACAATACATCATCATATTTTTTTACAAGCTCTTTATTAACGTGTAATTATAACACATTCAATACACGAAAAATTTATGAATATCTGGTCATCTCACCATTTAGTGCACAATACCAGATTTTTTTTTTTTTTTGTTAAGATGGTAAACAGAGGAAGGGAAAAAAAAAAATCCATACACCACATTCTCATGTATCTTCCATTCATAAAAAATATTAAACAGTTGGACCTAACCAACCATAGGTTGAAGTTTGGGGGGTTACCACCCTTGGGAAACGAGTTCCAAAGAGATGCAGTTCGAGGAACAAAAGAATTATCATGGGCAGAAGTTCTTCAATATGGCAGTGTGACAGCCCAGTCATGAGTGCTACCAGATGCCCGTGCAGCATGGGAGAAGGCGTGGAGAGGTGGCACAGTGGCTGTAACTTTGTCTGAGCATTTGCCATAAAAGCATCTATAAAATAATGCAGTGGAGGGAACATTCTTTCTTACTTGTTGGAGAGGTAGTTCATTTGCAATAGCGAGGTTATTAATAATTCTAATTGTTTGTTCTGAATTTTCTTCCGTTGTTTAGTGCAACCCCTGCACATCCACTGAACAAGGGTAAGCAATGTTCCAGTTGAGAGCGCACATGACTCTAGTAAATTAAAGCTAACTGTTCATCAGTGAAGAAGTTACGAAATCTGCACAATAATTCAAGTTTCTTTTGAAGCGGTTTTAGCAAGTGATCTGACATGAGAGGTCCAACTGAGGGCACTGTTACTGTAAGTGAAACACCAAGAATTTCAAAGATAATATAGGAATCAGGCGATATTTGTTAGTAAATTATATATATTTGGTTTTCCTTGCATTAAATAATACAATGTTATTTTGTCCTCATTCAGTGATTTTAGATAGGTCTTGATTTACTGAGATTGCTGTACTTAGTTGTGAGTTAGAGATACTAAACTTTGTGAATGGGTGCTTTACTGTGAATGAACTGTAATGTGTTGAGTCATCTGCATGAGTCAATAGGATTATGGGTGATATATAAAAGATCATTAATATGAATTAAGAACAGGGATGGAGCTAGGATTGATCCTCGTGGCACACTGTCATTAATCAAATGGAAACTGGAATATGCATCACCTACTTTTACATTTATCTTTCTGTCACTGAGATATGAGGAAATCAGTGGAACAAGAGATGATAGGCCATAACAAGGGAGTTTGGATAGCGGGGAACGGTGCCACACTTTGTCAAAATCTTTAGAAATACCAAGCCATTTTCTCAATGTTGGTCAATTGATTTAAAGATAGTATAAGTCTGGAGACTAAGTATATCAACAGTAGATCTTTCGTGGCGAAAACAATACTGTCTGTCACTAAGTTGTTGAAAATTCAAGATGTTTAACAATGTGTTTATTAATTACAATCTCAAATACCTTACCAAGAGAAGATGTGGTATCTGTTGGTCTGCAATCAGAGGGTTGCGAGGAACTTCGTTTCTTTGGATACTGGCTTCATTCCAAGAAATAGGAAATGAAGAAGTACGTATGCATAGTCTGAATAATTTAGCTAGAAAAGAAGCAAGTTCTGGGGAACACTTTTTCAATACAGCTGGATGATCTGGACCTGAAGCTTTGTTGATTGGTGAATTGTCTAGGGTGGACTTTCCGTACCTAGTCGTTATCTTAAGAAAGAACTTATAAAACAGAGACGTTCTGATTGGCTTCCTCTAAGGTACAATTTCTGGCAAATGTACTGGCAAGGACGTTCGCTTTTGCACTCAGGTCATTTATAGTGTTTCCATCCGAAGATTTTAGTGGGGGAATGGGTAATTCCTTGTTAAGTTACTAATGAAAGAACTGAGATTTAACCCGAATATTCGATTGCCATTAGGATAATTTAATAGTTCATTTGCTTGGTTGTGAAGAAAGTTTGATTTAGTGAGATGTATTATTGCTTTTGCATGGTCTCTAATAATTTTAGATTGACAGAAGGATTCAGTTTTTTTTCTTAAAGTAATAATTACATGGTAAAGACTTTTGAGTTGTTGCTCTGGCACAGTTGTGGTAAAACCATTTTATGCCCCTGTCACACATATGCGACACAAAGGCCGACCGCGGCGCCACTCAAGGTCATAACGTATTTTTCCATCCATCATCCCTTGATTCACCAACAAAGCCCAGACTCTTTAGGGCTCGCGTGAGCCACTGGGGCAACTCGTTGCACCTCACGATTTTGTAACGCGCGTGTAAAAAAATCGTGGCCGCTTCACGACTTCTCAAAAATCGTTTCACAGTTGCATTGCAGTCGGGAGTGTTGTAGGTCAGTTGTGAAACAGTCTTAGCTCAACTGGATGCGTCGTGATGCGGTCGTAGCATGTCGTGATGCAGTCGCTAAAAAAAAAAAACATTACTACTGTGTCACGCCTGTGTCATGAGTCGCCAACCACAACCAGATCATGCCAAGACCCCGAGACGACAATGCCACGTATTTTGACAGTCCATTCGGTGAACTGGAATCATGGCTCACGACCACGTGACAACTGCAACAAGACCACATGATGACTGGGATACGCCTGAGTCAAGACCGCGTAAAGAGAGCACCAAGAGTCTTGGCAGGTAACCTGGCGTGGACGGCGAGGTGGCAACACCAGTCTCACATGGCAACTGCGGGTCCTCGAGCACGTGGCGTATAAACCATGACAGGGCCGCGCCTACCATCAGTTCACGTTTGGCCGCCTGGCTCCACGCATCACTCCAGCTGTCTGCCACATAGCTCCATTGCCTCACAGTCATCTTACGATCTTGTCGCATTGTTGAAGATGTCACGACCAGGTTGTGAAGCAGTAGTGATGCAGTCATGAGCAGAGCAAACTCGGGGCCAGTCAGGTGGTGTGGGAGCCAGCTAGGACACGTCCTTGAGTCGCACCGCGGTCGGCCCTTGAGTCACGTATGTGTGGCAGGGGTTTTAGGGAGTCCCATCTTTAAGTAAACTGTTGAATGGGTATGAACAATTCCATATCAGCTTGTATTAAATCGTTAATAACTGGGTAGAACTGAAGTCAGTGGTACTTCATTAGTTTGTAATCTCAAAAGTGTAAAAGAATTTTTCACTGGAATTGTCTGTCGTATGATGGAGAAGGTGGGAGATAGATCTGTGGCATTTCTCCTGTGATTTATATCCCATAACGGTTCGCTAAATCTACCCATCCCACGTCATAATTGCAAAGTGATTAGGTGGTGACGAATTTTTTCAGTACTGTGCACTGTCTTTGGTGTTTTAATTAGGTTAATGCAAGAATACTTGGGTAGTGAGCCGATGAAATTATCAGCAAGGGAAGGGTTAATGTGTGTGTGTGTGTGTGTGTGTGTGTGTGTGTGTGTGTCAGCCACTCCCAACCACCTCACTCATCCATCATCACCTTATTTGCTGTTGTCTCTGGCCAGACCACTTGTGATCTCTCTCTTCTTGTCCTACCAGTCCCTAATCAATAATTTTTTTTTTTTTCTCTCTCTCTCTCTCTCTCTGGCGATACTGGAAAGATTTTTGAAACTGTAAGGACACTAAAGTGTAATAAGCAGAATAAATCCCTTACCAAAAGATGTTAGGGAGTTTTCTTAACCGAAGTTAATACGGGCCCTTGTGACCCATCCACCTCCTCTCTTCCACCTCCTCCATACACACCCCAGCACCTTCCCCAACAGTAACACTTCACACACCTCTCTCTTTACTGCCACACAAATAGATTAAACTGTTATGGACACAAAAATTTACATTATTGCTGATTTCTAAACAAAAAATTCAACTTCGACTTTGTAATGCTAGTGAGGATAAAAGGTCATTATCACTTAATGAATACCGAATGCAATTTTCGCTTTAAAATGTGAGAGTAGCTTTAATGCCCCCCAAATTGACTTTCTCTCTCTCTCTCTCTCTCTCTCTCTCTCTCTGACTTATATCTATAACCTTACATCGTGCTGACTGTGTTTAATGGTGTATTTATTTGTCCATCAATCTATCCATCCACCCATCCATCCGAGAGTCTGTCTTTCTAGTTAGTCTGTTACCTAACTCAATTTTTGTAGATATATATATATATATATATATATATATATATATATATATATATATATATATTCCAAGTATGGTCTTGATTAAAGTAAATATGCTAAATTTAACTAACATATATTTTCTTTCACTAGCTCACTTAAGCCTATGCACAATTAATCCGTTTACAACCAGAGTTTGCCCAAAAGACGAGTCAGATTCCTGGGCTCGTATTCTCGTCGATTAAGGCAGCTCCGTAACACCTCTTCCCTACTTATTTATATACTGATACGGTTGGCTGATATCGTTTTATACATTATTTATGCAGAGCATGGCGATATTAGAATGATTTAAGTAACATAGAAGAGGGCGGCAAGGTGTAATGAACACAATAAATCGCTTTGGAAGAGACGTTAGGGAACTTCCTTAACCGACGGGAATACGGGCCCTGCCCTCAGTAACTATAAAATGAAAAAAAAAAAAAAAAAGGCATTGTTCTGAAGAGGTTAATGGATGTTGTTTCCTACACATTTACTTCTCACACACTGACTTACCAATACATTATCCTAATCATGTGTTGTTATTTATTGCTGTCCTTCACTCTCTCGTTCCCAGTTAATCCTCCTGTGATACCTGGATTACGTTAAGCTGATTTATGTCACCTGCTTCCTCACCTCCCCTTCCCTAGTGTGTATATATGGTAACTCCTTCAGTATGGTACACGTCTTTTTATGAATCATTGGTGCCACATTGGGAAGGACCATTTGTAGTGAAAAGATTATAGACAAGGTGTGTGTGTGTGTGTGTGTGTGTGTGTGTGTGTGTGTGAATAAGTTCAAGAATGTGTTATGCCTGTCTGTTTAAGTATTTCCAGTATATGTAGCACTTTTCTTCTCTTAGAACGATGGCTGCACAACTGAACCGATGACAAAGAAATGTGTGTACTAAGTAAAATATGAGTTGTAGCAGACCTGATGACCCTTATATGTGTTTAGCATATGCTGAGTTCCGTGGCGAGATGTATGTTTGCGTGGGCGTAGTGTAGCTCACTGAGTGATATAATGAATATCTCAGCCAAACTGTCTGACACTACTTATACGTGGAAGCATAACTCCATGGCATATATACTGATGTCACACACACACACACACACAATTCTTTTATCATCGTAAAGTCACTAAATTAAATACCGTATACTCTAACTTTCCTATGAAGTCTTGTGAACCATAATCCCGCCCCACCAGCACCTCACACTAACTCCTTCACCAACAGTTATGCGGAGTAGGTGGAGGTGCAACACATAGTTAATAGTATCCTCAAGTCTCTGGAAGATAATTAGTGTTGTGGCAATTAGGTGGCCTCAGGCAGCACTGATGTGACTCCGGCGTCGCCAGTCACTGTCATTTTTTTTTTCCAGACTTACAGTGGGATGACGGCTTTTGTACTCTGTTGTTGGTACTGCCAGACCGTCAACACTTGTACGATGACGACTTTTTGTATGTTATTCTTGTTACCACTGAGCCTTGAAACAAAAGTGGACGTAGCAGAGGCTGCAAGTACTGTTTGTTGTGTTGATGCTCACAACTTGTCTTGTGCCTTCATGCTTATAACTTCAATTGGCAGGGATACTCGGCGTTGCCCAGGTAAAAAACTGACCATGCATACCGACATTCGCTGGGCTCCTAGGGTGGAACCCTCATGTGGGGGACGACAAATGGAGTCCCAGTTTAAGCACTGGGCCTATGTTCCTACTATGGCCCATTTGCCTAGGCATATACTCCCAATGGACCTGATCCTCATGGACCTATTTTCCCTCTACCAATCCATCCACCCACAAGACAAACCTTCCCATCCCCCCCCACCCTGCCCATCCACTCATCTACTTACCCATCCTGCTTACCCACTCTTCCAACCACACTGTCCCACCACAAACGAGACCCTTTGTAGCTAATATTGGTATGGTTGTAGGAATGTTAAAACTCTGTGGCCCCCATGTTTCTTCCTTATGGACTTCATTAGTTCTAACTTTGGCCATCAGGGGTGCCACATGAGCAACGCTGAACCACACGAATATAATCCCCATAAAAAATCATCCATGTCACACCCCTATGAACCCTCTATCCATCCATCTGTCTATAGCCAGATGCCTTAACCCCTAAACCGCGGGCTTGTTTTGCTTTGACTTGTGTGTCCCGCGGGCATATTCGCGCTCCAACAGACTCTCTAAAAATATTCGCCAAAAATCAGTTATTAGTCCTAGAATATTAAAATTAAATATGCTTATGGCACATACCTTCAGCTTTCTCCTGAGATGTTTGTTGAGCCTTCGTCGAGTACCGTAGGATTTGTGGAGACCTCTGAAGTTGGGTAACGAAGTCTCCACTTTACACTTCCCAACAAGTCGTAATATGATTACCACAGCCTGATGTTATCACTAGAAACACTATTCTATGATTCTCAAATAGTTTGGAATCCATACTCCAAAAAAAAAAAAAAACTGTGAAAGCAATGAAAATTACGAGCGTGTATGACCTTCCCACTTCCGATCGTTCGCCGCCGGTATTCTGTCATTTATTATTCATAAAAACACTCACACTTTATATTTCTATTACTATATAACACTTATATATATCTATAGTCTTTATCCATAAGTTTCCTTCAGTAATAGTTTATTGTTACTGTAGGCATTCAATTTCTCTTTCAGTAAAATACGTAGCATTCACTTTCTCATCTTGTATACTAGCGTTGAGAGTGAATCTGTCACTTTCACCTTCACTTTCATAACTCATAGTATTCATACATGCTAGAGTGAAACTTTCACTTTCATTACTTCTAGTATATCTACTCGTATTCTTATATTACTACTCAATTACATTTCTATTTACATTCTCTATTTCATTTACATTATTTACATTTCTATCTTATTTACACTGTGTTAGGCACTGTCACTTGCAGTAACTTATGAAACTATACTCCACTGTTCACTTATATTTATATTCATTGTTTTCACTTACACATTATTTACATTTCCACTTGCACTGTTTTACTCACCAGAAATATCATAGTCACTCTCTATCATTTTCATTGACAAATTAGCCAGTTCACGTTCCACAGCAGTCACTTATCCCTTTACCTCTTTCCACACGAGGTTTAGTAGGGGGTAGAGGTCACAGGGTCCTTTGCATGGGGCTAAAAAGAGGTGGAATTGGGCAGGCGCAAATCCGACGTGCTTTCACCTTGAAAGACGACAGTAAACTGAATACAGTGTGGTGGCCTAGCCGTCTAGGGGGAGTACAGTGCTGCCAATCTCAGCCTGGTGACAGCTGCTAATATATACGCTATGAAATGATTGGCAGGAAATCTAGACAAAACATAATAAATTAGGTAGTTCCAGGTGAATGTAAATATCACTTAGGCTTCTCCCTTCCCTCCTTATATATATTTTTATTACGAGAATAGATTATACGGCATATTTCAAGGGGAAATAAACAGCGAAAATTAGCGAACGAGTGCACGTGAGGCGTTGTCTGGTGATAATTAGCCAATTCCAGGTGTATGGCACTATCATTTACCTTATTTCTTCTTTGTATATATTATTTGGTATAAAAATAGGGCATAGGGCTCATTTCAATGGATGAAATCAGTGGAAAATTCCAGGGAAGATTTACTTAGCATAGCACGGCTGAGCAGGCGAGAGGAGAGGGTAATGGAGGGGAGGTAGGAAGGGGAGTCACGAACGAGGAGAAATGGCTAAATTGTCAACAATGGATGGGAGTACAGATGAGATTAGGAGTGCTGACTAGAGCTGGACATTGGCAGTACTGATAGATGTTACAAGCCACCACTTGAAAGCCAGGGCAAATTCAAAATAACACAGAATCACAAAAGTGACACACAGCGGTATGATCTCTTGCTCCCAAGCATCACGAAAGTGATCCCTCGCAGTTAATGGGTTAATCTTGTACGGGGTGGCCACAAACAAATCGCCTCCATGTCTCCGTTTCCCCCGATATTGCACTGATCTCTCCCAAGCTCACACACACCCGCTCTCATATACCTCTCCGTGTCATCCCTTCCTCTCATCCTCAGTCTCCTCCTCCCTCTCCTCCCCTCCACCTCACTCACATACACTCTCCACTCTAGTTTCTTGTTCTCCATCCTCTCCACTTGGCCAAACCACCTTAATGAATATCTCCTTACCTTTTCTATCACATCCATGTAACCTCATAACCAACCAGTACATGTTCTTTACGTGTCAACTAGTGAGTTGGGGTTGGGTTAGTGCCCCTTCCCGGAAAACAACTAAAAACACATACAAAATGCGCTCTAGAAGGCTCTCCCTTAATTTCCATAGTGGACAAACAAACTGAGACACACTTTCCAAAATGTGGCTAAGATACACAGATCATAAGAACAGAGGGTGGGGGGGGGATTTGTACCACGTTCGGTTTCTCTCATGCCAACAGGACCTAAGCAAAGTAGATAAAGCCATCAATTATAATAGATTGCTAATTTGATTTACAAAAATACTGATCCTTCATATCCTCTTCCAGTTTCACCTTGACGAGAGGGACGAATAATTTACATAACCTAATAACCAGTGATTTTACAACTACGATTTGCATTTAAGTATATTGGGATGCTGTTATTATTTATTTATTTATTTATTGGAATTATTTTCTTTCGGGGGTTTATATTTTGTGGCGTCTTTTTCTTTCCCTTCATTCTTCATTCGTAATAGTGCTTGAATATTTTATTCACCTACGTTGAAGACCTGTTTTGGTGAAGGGATTAGGGGGTATTATGCAACTATTATTATTTTGAGCAGTTTCTTTTTAATGGACCATTATTTTGTGCCTCTGTTCATTATTCTCAGACGCGAGTGACCGTATCCTACTGTGAACAGAGCAGGTATTTAACTTATAAGAATTAGTTACGAGTCTAGTGTCATTTAACCTCATTAAAGTACCGTCACCACCTTTATCCAACACAACGTAACATAACACATTACATCTGAAAACACATTCTCTTCTTCGCATGCATAGACTGTGAGATCTGAATGATCTATTCTCATCCTTGTCCTCCCTTGCGAGCGCACGCTCGCTCGCGCTAGCTCGTGCGCACACACACACACACACACACACACACACACCAATATAATTAATTACAGAACGACCGACATTTTTTACAAAAATACCAGACACAGAGACAGAAAAAAAAAAAAATCACTCGGGTCCAGTTTCATCGAATGTAACTTCTTGATGCATGTTTGGCTAAGGAGACATTGGTTTTCAGAAGGCAGGAGTGTATAACTTGGAGAGGCTTAGTACTGGCACAGTGGAAAAAAATGGCAGTGAAAAGGGCACATCCTTGCACTAATAAGTAAATAAATGAATAATGGACGAAATGCTTCAAAGATAATGTCAAGAAATATATACAAAAACTAAGAAATATTCATAGTGTTAAATTCATATCCTGTACTTACCTGTAACATGCACAAAATTATGGCTAATTGATAATACAAAATAGTCAACTGTGTGTGTGTGTGTGCATATCAATACAATACTTACAGTGTTGGCCATCTTCTGTTGTGACTTTGTACGCACCTGCAAGAAATGACACTCAAGTTAGCCATAAGTTACAATTACATCCCAGTACATAAAAAGATATGCAGACCTAATCACAAGAGTTTAAATCAATGAAATATGGATCATCATCACCATCATCACCGTCATTGTCATCATCGTCGTCATCGTCAACACTGTCATTATCACCATCGTCATTACCATCACCATCATCATCATAATCGCACTTCTTTTAAGCGAGTTGACGATGAGTCGAGAAAGCAAGAAGAGAAAAAAAAAATAAGAGAACTAAAATCAACATCTTGCCCAGTAATAGGCCACACACTCATTCACTTTTCAAGCCCCAGGGATCCTGGTTCCATGTCACGGGTACCCCTTCCACACGCTGCCTCATAATTACCTCCTTAGGGGGAGGCAGTGGCCGAACTGGTAGAGAGGTAGCCTGCGGTCCTAATGGACCCAGGTTCGAATCCCAGCTGGGGCAGGGAACAGTTTAAGGATATGAATTTCATTAACCCCTACACCGCGGGCTTGTTTACCAATGACTTGCATGTGCCGCGGGGTTATTTGGGCTCCGACAGACTCTCAAAAAATATTTGCCAAAAATCAGTTATTAGTCCTAGAATAATAAAATTACATATGCTTATGGCACATACCTTCAGCTTTCTCCTGGAATGATTGTTGAGCCTTCGTCGGTTACCGTAGGACTTGTGGAGACCTCTGAAGTAGGGTAACGAAGTCTCCACTTTACACTTCCCGACAACCCGTAATATGATTACCACAGCCAGATACAAACACTATAAACACTATTCTACAATTTTCAAGTAGTTTGGGATCCATACTCAAAAAAAAAAACACTGTGAAAGCAATGGAAATTACGAGCGCGTCTGATCGTCTCACTGGCACTAGTTCGCCCTTGGTAGTCTGTCATTTATTATTCATAAAACCCCTCACACTTTATATTTCTATTACTATATAACACTTATATATATCTACAGTCTTTATCCATAAGTTTCCTTCAGTAGTATTAGTTTATTGTCACTGTAGGGATTCAATTTCTTTCAGTAAAATACGTAGCATTCACTTTCTCGTCCTGTATACTGGCATTGAGAGTGAATGTCACTTTCATCTTCACTCTCATAACTCATAGCATTCAGACATGCTAGAGTGAAACTTTCACTTTCATTACTCCTAGGGTATATACTCGTATTCTTATAATACTACTCATTTACATTTCTATTTACGTTCTCTATTTTATTTACGTTATTTACATTTCTATTTTATTTACACTGTGTTGTGCACTGTCACTTGAAATAACTTATAAAACTATTTTCCATTGTTCACGTATATTTACATTCATTACTTTCACTTGCTGTTTACACATTATTTACACATTATTTACAATTCCACTTGCACTGTTTTACTCAATAGAAAGATCGTAGTCACTCTTTTATCAATTGTCAGCCCTTTACCTCTTTCCACACGAGGTTTAGTAGGGGGTAAAGGTCACAGAGCCATTTGCATGGGGGTGAAAAAAGGCCTTGAAGTCAGCAAGATGAAACATACGTCCTCTCACTTCGGAAGATGAGAGTACACTGATAACGCAGGGCCAGCCAGCTGCCCTGGAGGCCTTTTTAGGGGTTATTCAGAGTTACCAATATTACTTCTTGAAACAGTTAAGTCTAGCACTGATATGATTTGCAGGAAATCTAGACAATACATTATAAATTTGGTAGTTCCAGGTGAATGTAAATATCACTTAGGCTTCTCCCTTCCCTCCTTACATGTATATTTATTACGAAAATAGATTAGAGGCCTACTTAGGAGATATATAATCAGAGCTACCAATGTTAAATCTTGAAACAGCTTTGTGTAGCACTGATATGATTGGCAGGAAATCTAGACAATACATTATAAATTAGGTAGTTCCAGGTGAATGTAAATATCACTTAGGCTTCTCCCTTCCCTCCTTACATGTATATTTATTACGAAAATAGATTATACGGCATATTTCAAGGGGAAAAAAACAGCGAAAATTAGCGAACGAGTGCACGTGAGGTGTTGTCAGGTGATAATTAGCCAATTGCAGGTGTATGGCACTCTCACTTACCTGATTTCTTTCTTGTATATATTATTTGGTATAAGAATACGACATAGGGCTTATTTCAATGGATGAAATCAGTGAAAAATTCCAGGAAAGATTTACTTAGCGTAGCATGGCCGGGCAGGCGAGAGGATAGGGTAATGGAGGGGGGGTAGGGAGGGGAGTCAAGAACGGGGAGAAATGGTTAAATTGTCAACAATGGATGGGAGTACAGATGAGATTAGGAGTGCTGACTAGTGTTGGACATTGTCAGTACTGATAGATGATACAAGCCCCCACTTGGAAGCCCGGGTGAATTCAAAATAACACAGAATCACAAAAGCGACGCCCCGCGGTATGATCCCTTGCTCCCAAGCGTCACGAAAGTGACGCCCCGCGGTTAAGGGGTTAAAGCAGACTTTACTGATCTACCATAAGACCCTCCATGTCGTAAAAGTAACCCCGCTAATATCAATACACCAGTGTATGAGAGAGCCCCAGCATGTATTCAATGTGGACGGTGGGTGTTAACGCCAAAGTGGTGACATGTGGAGGTGTATGGAATGCAGGAGGACTACTGGGCCTTGGGAACGGGCTGTGAAGCCTATGCAGAGAGTCGGACACATTAAAAAAAAAAAATCCAAGTTGTCTATTGCCCGGCCCTTATGTACTCTTGGCCTAAAGAGGTTCAAAAAAAGCCCAGGACAAGAAAGAATAGGTCATTTTATGAATCCATTTTCGTATTCATGAGAAATTTTGGGGAATAATTTCTCAACAAGAATCTCAATGCATATAACTCAGATCCCTGGTAAACATCGTCTAGCATCCAGTTAAACACAAACAAGATTGCTGGGCCCGCCCTACGGGCTCAAGTCTGATCCAGTTCTCTTCTGGTTACAAAGACTGACACGGACAAACGCGTTACTGGTCCTGTCCTGCCGATGGCAGAGTCCGGCAGAAAAGGATTATCTATGCCTGTCCTGCACTCAGTACAAAATTCATCCAACTAGTTAGATCTCTTGTCATTTCTGTAGTCTCGTCAGCCTCCATACATGTTTTACATTCATGAAAGAAGCAGAGAGAGAGAGAGAGGGGGGGGGAACCATGCTACTACTATTCTGACCCTAACAAAAGCAATACAGGTTATGTACGCTTAAAATCCTACTGACCTAAAATAACCGACAGAACAACACGGGTAATGGGACAAACTGACATGACGTAATAACAAAGGAAAAACAGACAGCCAGACAGGCTGCAATATAACAAGGCTGGCACAGAAACACGAGGAAACTGAGGAAATAATTATTTAACAATGGAAAATTGCAGTACTGGAATAGTCTAAGGGATATACCGATAGAGAGAGAGAGAGAGAGAGAGAGAGAGAGAGAGCTTCTCTGGTACAGTGGTAAAGTGTGCGTTTCGTACACTGGAGAGCGAGGGTTCTCGCCCCGCCAGGGTAATAAACTTTGGAAGCGTTCTCTCGGCCATGTACTGCTTTGGCGGACACCAGGGGTGCTGTGGTTGAACCAGTGTCGCATACTGTAAAGTATGTTTGCACCCAGTCGGCTTGCACGGGCCGATTACACTTGGTTCACAGACTACACACACATCCAAAGCCACTACAACACTACAATCACACTTACAAGCACTTCTCACCCTACATACAATCTCTACCAGACAGGCTAAGCCACTTAGTAAAGATATATTGGCTGTATTGTCCCTACTTCGGTCGCGATAGGCCGGTCCTGCAGTGAATACTCAAACGGCTGATGACGATGATGATGATATATATATACATATATATATATATATATATATATATATATATATATATATATATATATATATATATTACTGTTTCCACATTGAAAGAAATGAAAGATAAGGTCAGCATACAAAGACTATATTGCCTTCCAGTTCAATAGATATATTTCTGCCTTTTGAACTTTCACTTGGCTGTTTGTCGCTTTTTTTCATGTTTATTTTTATCGCAGCTTGGTGTAATGTCAGGAGTGCCAGTCACTGCAGGCGAGTGGGAGTGAAGTTGTCAGTGAACCAGGGTGAGGGAGAGTGGAAGGGATAAAAATGGTTAGGGGAGAGATAGAGAGAGAGAGGTGGAGGAGCGGGAGAGAGATGGAGAGGATGAGAGGGAGAACAAGAGATGGAAAGGAAGAGGAGAACAAGAGATGAGGAGGAAGAGAAGAACTAAAGATGATAATCATGAGGAGGAGGAGAACAAGAGATGGAGAGAAAGAGGAGAACGACAAGACATGATGATGATGAGGAGGAGGAGGACAAGAGAGCGAGAGGAAGAGGAGGAGACGAAATGGGGAGGAGGAGAAGGAGAACAAGAGATGGGGAGGAGGAGAGGGAGAACAAGAGATGGGGAGAAAGAGAACGAGAACAAGAGACTGGGAGGATAAGAACAAACGTTGGGGAGGAAAAGAAGGAGAACAAGGTAGAAGGAAAAAGGGGATGCAGGCCAGGTAAATACGAGAAGACGAGGAAGGGAGAATCAGAGAGAACTGCTGTGAAACCCGAGAAGCGTCTGTCCGGCAACTATTGTTACTTAAATTTCAAGTAGCATTTTAGAGTGAAGAAGGAAGGCGTTGTGTACAGATTTGACTTAATTTATCTACTTGTCTGTTTATCTACATCTGTCATCTGTTTTTCTCTGATTATCAGCGTCGATCTGTCTGCCTATTTATCTGCCTATATATACATACCTACCTTCCTTATATTTATCTTCCTATCTCCAATATTTTTCCATCTCCCTATCTAAACATCTGGGTCTGCCTGTATACTCGTGTATATATCCATCCATCCATTCGTCTGTCCGTACATCAATTTATCAGTGAATCAGCCTGCCTCTCCATCAATATTTAACAACTGTCTATCTCTCAGCCAAATTATTTCCATGACACTCATATATGTTTTACCTTCGCTGCTCCATAATTTTAGACCGGGAGAAACCTGTTGTACTTGAAGAATTTGGAAGCTTTAACCTCCTCAGTATAGACCACCACTTTAGTACTATATTCTTGGTACCGCCAAACAATTTTATTCGGCATTAAAATTATTTTTTGACAAAGAGTTAATCTACAAGGTGACAGGTGGTCCACATATAATGCTTCTCTTCCACTCCCCAGGGATATTTTTCATGTGCTGCGGTGACGGTTAATTCAGCGGTATCAGTGTCTATTCTCTTCATTTATTCACTTCCTACTCCCACTGCCACATCCACGCCCAAACCAGCAGACCATGCATAACCAGCTAACCCAGCCTCACCTCGTCCTCTGTTGTCTACTGACCACCTAACCCTGTCTCGGCCCACATCACCAGCATCTCCCTGCCCCATGCCACCACACCCTGTCTATCCCAGCCCTATCCCACCTCACCCTGACTCTGTCTGCCCCATGCCACCTCACCCTGTCTCTCCCTGCTCCATCCCACTTCACCCTGCCCCACCCTTTCCCATCCCACCTCGCCTTTCCCCACCTTTTCCCCATCCCACTCCACCCTCCCTCTCTCTGCCCCATCGTACCTCACCCTGCCTCTCCCTGTCCCATCTCACCTCACCCTGCCTCTTCCTGCCCCATCTCACCTCACCCTGCCTCTCCCTGCCCCATCTCACCTCACTCTGCCTCTCCCTGCCCCATCTCACCTCACCCTGCCTCTTCCTGCCCCATCTCACCTCACCCTGCCTCTCCCTGGCCCATCTCACCTCACCCTGCCTCTTCCTGCCCCATCTCACCTCACCCTGCCTCTCCCTGGCCCATCTTACCTCACCCTGCCTCTTCCTGCCCCATCT
>NC_137034.1:14936885-14941885 GCF_032717465.1 Coenobita brevimanus
AATGAGTGGCGATGAGTAACTTGAGTGAAGATGAGTGATTAAGGTGAGTTGTGAACATGGGCTTGGTATTTGCTTCGTCGTCTTGACCTCTTCACTCCTGCGTCAGCGGTGGAGGTTGGGGGACGGTAGCAGAGTGAGGAGGGTGAGGTCGGGTGGTTGTGAATTGTGAGTCGTGACTCGCTCTTAGTTTGTTTGTTTTGTTTTTCCTTCTCGATGTCTTCTCAGTCTTTTTTTTTTGTGTGTGATTTACTCGTTGTGGGATGAAGAATGTCGCTACTTGTAGGTGCATGTAGAAGATTATAGACACGACTCGTAGAGTTGTTACTTGTAGTTGATCATAAATGGTTGTAGTTCGTTGGTTTGTCATAGAAATTGGAAGATCGTTTGTATCAATATTTTGTTAAACTACTGGCAAGGCGTCGTGTGACCTCTTCACCTCTGTATCAGCGTGATGATCGGGGAGACGGAGGGGGGGTTGGAGAGAATACTCTCAGGAGCTGGTTGTGAGTTGTTGGTTGTAAGAGGTATTGTTTGTTTTCAATCTTGATAATGTAGAATCAACTGTACACTCATAGACTCGTAGGCTTGTAGGCTTGTTGATTCGTAGGCTCGTAGACTCGTAGGCTTGTAGGCTCATAGGCTTGTAGACTCGTAAACTCGTAGGCTTGTAGGCTCGTTCGTTACTGCCACCATTTAATGTTAAAGCTTTGTAGCCAACATTTTTATATATGTAACTCTTAGTTCTTGTAATAGGTGAGTCTTGAGTTAATTGAAGAGCAAGAGGAGTTAAAGATGAATACAGGGAGTTAATCTTGATTTATTATCCTCAGAGAAAGTCTAAGTTGAGCAGCGTATGTATTATACAGAGACTTAATATACTGAGTAAGTCTACAGTAGTTGGACCCCTCTTCTTATTCACTCTCTCCATTACCTGCTGGTTCTATGGCCAGTCTCCTTCTCTCCACCACCTGTCGATTGTAAGGCTAACCTCCTTCTGAGCTCTGCTTCCTGAATTCCTATTTTAGCAGGGGTCGTGTCACGTGGACTATACTGATGTGAAACTTCTAGAAGCCGGTATGTGTGTATGTGTGTGTATGGTCACGAGGCGCTGTTCGTGTGCATATCAGCATTCCTCCAGTTTAGAGTGTGCAAGCCTGTTTACCTTTGCTCGATTCTCGCTGACACACTACCTATCTCATCCCCTGGCTTGGTGCTTCTACCTGTCTATCTATTTATCTATTTATCATGCTATCTATTATGATTTGTATTTATAATATGGAGTCATGACATATGTGTGTGTGTGTGTGTGTGTGTGTGTGTGAGTGTGTGTGTGTGTGTGTTTTACAAGCACAGGCATCTTGGGGGAGTGTGTGTGTGTGTGTGTGTGTGTGTGTGTGTGTGTGTGTTTACAACCAGAGGCCTATTTGGGAAGTTTGTTTCTGTGTGTGTGTGTGTGTGTGTGTGTGTGTGTGTGTGTGTGTGTGTGTTTACAACCAGAGGCCTATTTGGGAAGTTTGTTTCTGTGTGTGTGTGTGTGTGTGTGTGTGTGTGTGTGTGTTTACAACCACAGGCCTATTTGGGAAGTTTGTTTCTGTGTGTTCTTACCTAATTGTCCTTACCTAATTGTATCTTTACAGGAATGAGTCAAGCTCGTACTGTCCCGTGTCTTAAACCATATTTATCGTACATATCCTTAAATTTGGGAATTGTTTTGGCATACACTATTTCATTCGGTAGTGCATTCCATTGATCAATTGCTCTGTTTGGGAAACTGAATTTCCTTACGTCTTTATCACCTCTCTTCTTATGCAGTTTTTTGCAGTGTCCTCTTGCTGATGCTTCTGCATATGTTAAGTATTCATTTATGTCTATTTTCTCCTTCCCTGATATGCACTTATATAGCATTATCATGTCACCTCTTTTCCTTCTCTCCTGTAGTGTTCATAGATTCAGTTTATTTAGTCTTTCTTCATAGCTTAGGTCCCTTAAGCTTGGTAACCATCTTGTGGCGGCCCTTTGAACTTTTTCAATCTTGTCTATGTGCTTTTTGAGATGAGGACTCCAGACTACTGATGCATATTCCAGGGTTGGTCTAATGAATGATGTTATTATCTTTCTTAGCATGTCTTCATTTATGTATGTGAATGCTATTCTCATATTTGCAAGCAGTGTATACATCTTCCGTACCTTCTCGCTGATGTGGTCAGCCGGAGATAGTCTGTTATTGATAATCACACCTAGGTCTTTCTCGCTTTCTGATGTATATAGGGTTTTATTTCCTAACTTATAATTCCAATCAGGTCTTTTTCCACTTTTACCAAACTTGATTACATGACACTTGTCCACATTGAATTCCATTTGCCATGTACTACTCCATTCATGAAGTTTATTTAATTCTTCTTGTAGCTCTTTACAAGAGTCTGTGTTAGTAATTATCCTTTGTATTTTTGCATCATCTGCAAACATATTCAGATAGCTCTCATTTCCAGTGTTACTGTTTATATCATTTATATACACTAAAAACATGATTGGTGCCAGCACTGAACCCTTTGGTACTCCACTAGTCACTTCTTTCCATGATGAGTAGTTTCCTCTTAGTAATGTCCTCATTTCTCTTTTTATGAGAAAGTCTTGCATCCAACAAAACAGTTTGCCTCGAATTCCTCCTTGATGGTACAGTTTCCATAAAAGTCTTTGGTGTGGTACTGTGTCAAAAGCTTTCTTGAAATCTAAATAGATACTGTCCACCCATCCTTCCCTTTCCTGTATTGTGTTTGTTACTCTGTCATAGTAGCTCAACAGATTAGTAACACATGATTTTCCTTTTCTGAAACCAAATTGTCTTTCTGTTATCATACTGTGTTCTAGATGATTTACCCAAGCTTTTCTTATAAGTTTTTCTAATACCTTGCTTACAACAGTGGTCAGTGATAATGGTCGGTAGTTGAGTGGATTTTGGCTATTTCCTTTCTTGAATAAGGGGACAATATTTGCTTTTTTCCAAATATCAGGTAGTTTACCTTGACTCAAGGATTTCTTAAAAATTAAAAATAATGGATTACATAACTCATTTGCACATTCTCGTAATACCCAACATGAAATTTCATCAGGACCACTTGCTTTTCCTCTGTCTAATCTACTTAACTCCTCCTGTATTACTTTTTCTGCTATTTGTATATCTGGTAGTATGTGTGGACATGCGTGTTCCACATAGTCCCTCTCAAAATTTTTTTCTTCTGTAAAAACTAATTGGAAATTCTTATTTAGTGCTTCACAAATATCTTTTTCTTGCGTATAAGTGATTCCCTCGTCCGTAATGGATTGTATTATATCTTTTACTTTAGTTTTGCTTCTGATATAGCTGTAAAACAGCTTTGGTTGATCACTACTTTTATTTATTATATCCTCCTCAAACTGTTTTTGGGCTTCCCTCCTTATTCTTGTATAGTCGTTTCTTGCCTGTTTGTAATTATTGTACGCCCTTTCACTATTGTGTCTTCTGTATCTAATCCACAACAAATCTCTTCTTTCTTTTGATTTTTTACATTCTGTATTGAACCATTTATGTATTTTCTTATCTGCTTCTTTGTGCTGTGGGATGTACTTCTGGACTCCTATTTCATAAAATTCACAAAATTTTTTATATACAGCATTTAAATCTTGTCCTCTAAGCTCATTTTCCCAATCAACTTCTAAGAAATACTTCTTTAGGTCTTGATAATTTCCCTTTTTATAGTTTAGGCTCTTTTTGTAAGTATCATTGCTGTGTTCTATGTCATATGCTATCCTGAAGTTATAGTTTAGTACTGCATGATCGCTTTTGCCGAGTGGAGGGTGATATATTAAACTGTCAATATTATTTTCTTGCCTTGTAAATATTAGATCTAGCACTGAAGGTACATCAAGTCCTCTTTTTCTGGTGGTTTCCCTCACATGTTGCGTTAAGAAAAACTCTTGTACGAGATCCAGGAGCTTTTGGTCCCAACAGCTTTCTTGGCTATTTATATCTAGAGTATTCCAATTTATATTTGTATTGAAGTCCCCAGTTAGTATCATTCTTTCCGATTTCTCTTCCATTTTATGTAGCAATGATCTTATACTCTGAATTGTACTCTCTGCCAGGTCCTCTTATTCGTCTCTTTCCCATGTGTTTGATCTGGGTGCCATGTACAAATTGGCTACAATTACTTTACCTTCAGATGTGTCGATCTCTACTGCAATCAGTTCTACTTGTGATGGTATATCTAGTTTTATTTCCTTGACTTTTAGATTTTTCTTAGTTAATATTATAATTCCCCCTCCTTTTTTTAAATATCTGTCTCTTCTCCATATATTGTATTCCTCTAAGTTTAGTATGTCATTTGATATCCTTGGTATTAATATTGTTTCAGTTAGGCATATTATTTGTGGTTCATTTTCTCTGACATAATCATTCATCTCTAGTAATTTAGATACCATTCCATCCACATTTGAGTACATCAACTTTATCATCTTGTTTATATACTTGTCATGACATGGTTCTACTACCTTCCTCCTTTTTCTTCCATCCTGTTTGTGTACCACTTTCGTACCTGCAATCCTATTACTTTGTAAAAAAATTTCTTCTTCTCCTCTTCTGATCTTCCCTCATTTTTTGTTTTCGCTTCCTCCCTTTTCTCTTTCAGTAATTCCAGTTCCTCTTGTGTTAGGCATCTTTTTATCCATACATTTTTGAACTCCTCTTTTTTCTTAAGATTCTTTGCATTTTTTAGTATCTCTTCCACAGTGTTTACACTCTGGAAAGTCACCTTTAGAGGTCTTGTCTTGCTTTTCTCGTATTTCCCTAACCTTTTGTGTTCCTCTATGTCTTTATTACAGATTTCCTCTGATACTTCTTTCAGTAAGCTCATTACATTTGCCATCTCCTTTTTGTCTCTTGTGATCTTGTTTTTAACTTCATCCTCTTCTATACCAGTGATTACTATTGATTTGTTTATCTCTACTGAATCTCTGACTAACTT
>NC_137034.1:14944385-14948004 GCF_032717465.1 Coenobita brevimanus
ATATATATATATATATATATATATATATATATATATATATATATATATATATATATATATATATATATATATATATATATATATATATATATATATATATATATATATATATATATATATATATATATATATATATATATATATATATATATATATATATATATATATATATATATATATATATATATATATATATATATATATATATATATATATATATATATATATATATATATATATATATATATATATATATATATATATATATATATATATATATATATATATATATATATATATATATATATATATATATATATATATATATATATATATATATATATATATATATATATATATATATATATATATATATATATATATATATATATATATATATATATATATATATATATATATATATATATATATATATATATATATATATATATATATATATATATATATATATATATATATATATATATATATATATATATATATATGTATATATATATATTATTTATATATATTATATATATATATTATATACATATATATATATATATATATATATTATATATATATATATATATATATATATATATATATATATATATATATATGAAAAACAAAATACAATAGAGAGCCAAATTCAAGATCCGATCATTTTGGAGATGCTACGCTGCATAAAGAGGAAATGCAAGCAGACAGTTCAGAGGAGCAGTGACCATTAAAGTAGCGATAGAAAAGAGATAAAGATGCAACAGTGCGGCGAAGAGACAGAGGTTGAAGGGAGTCAGTAAGAGGAGGAGAGATAATGAGACGAAAAGCCTTTGACTCCACCCTATTGAGAAGAGCTGTATGTGGGGAGCCTCCCCACACATGAGAGTTGTACTCCACACAGGGGCGGATAAAACCCCTGTATAGAGTCAACAATTGTGCAGGGGTAAAGAAAGAGCGGAGTCGGCTTAGCACACCCAATCTCTTGGAAGCAGATTTTACAAGAGATGTAATATGATCTTTCCAAGATAAGTCCCGAATAAATGAAACCCCAAGCATGTTCAAGGATGATGCAGGATTAAGCTGAATATTATTAAACATTAATGGGTATACCTGTGGAAGATTTTGTCGGGTTGATAGGTGTAAGAACTGAGTCTTAGATGCATTAAAGACAACCATATTATTTTTACCCCAGTCAGAGATTCGAGCCAAGTCAGACATTAGGTGTGCCATAGCCTCATCCCTTGTTTCTTGAAGTAACTGTTGAGATGGGCGTTGCGGGAACCGAATGGAAAGGTGAAGGGTGGAGTCATAAGCGTATGAGTGGGTAGGGTTAGATGTACAGCTTAGAAGATCCTTCATGAATAAAAGGAAGAGAGTTGGTGATAGGACAGAGCCCTGAGGAACACCACTGTTGATAGATCTAGGAGAAGAACGATGGTCGTCTACAACAGCGGCTATAGAACGACCAGAAAGGAAGCTAGCGATGAAGGCACAGATAGAAGGATAGAAACCGTAGGAGGGCAGTTTGGAAATTAAAGATTTATGCCAGACTCGATCGAAAGCCTTTGAGATGTCAAGTGCAATGGCAAAGCTTTCGCCAAAGTCCCGAAAGGAGGATGACCAGGAGTCTGAAAGGTAGGTGAGAAGATCGCCAGTGGAGCGTCCCTGACGGAATCCATACTGACGATCGGAAAGAAGGTTGTGATAGGAAAGATGCCTTAAAATTTTTCTATTAAGAAGTGACTCGAAAACTTTTGAAATACAGGACGTTAAAGCAATTGGACGATAGTTGGAGGGTTGGGAGTGGTCACCCTTCTTTGGGACTGGCTGAATGAGAGCAAACTTCCAGCAAGAAGGAAAGGTACAAGTTGACAGACAAAGGCGAAAGAGTTTGCCTAGGCAGGGTGTAAGCACAGAAGCACAGTTCTTGAGAACAACAGGAGGGACCCCATCAGGCCCATATGCCTTGTTAGTACTGAGGCCAGTGATGGCAGAAAATACATCAACTGAAGAAATCTTAATGTCAGCCATGAGGAAGTCAGAGGGGAGAAGTGATGGAGGAACAGCACCGGAATCGTCTAAGGTGGAATTGGAGGAGAAAGTCTTTGCGAAGAGATCTGCTTTATCAGTAGAAGAAATAGCTACAGAACCATCAGAGTAGAAAAGAGGAGGGAAGGATGATGAGCTAAAGTTGTTAGAAAGATTTTTGTCAAGGTGCCAGAAGGAGCGGGAAGAATTCGAGTTGGAGAGTTGAGAGCATTTAGTATGGATGAAATTATTTTTAGCAGAGCGAAGAACAGACTTAGCACGATTCCGGGCAGAAACGTAAAGATGATGTGATTCAGGGGTGGGTTGGCTCCAGTACCTTTTGTAGGCCTTCTCCTTGTTGCGGACAGCATTAGAACAAGCGTGATTAAACCGAGGCTTTCTTGCGTTAGTCAAAGGATATGAGAAAGGAATGTATGCTTCCATGCCCGAGAGAATAACCTCCGTAATGCGCAAGGCACACTCAGATGGCTCACGGCCATGGAAGCAATAATCATTCCAGGGAAAATCAAAGAAGTACTGCCTGAGGGCCTCCCAGTTCGCGGCTCCAAAATGCCACAGACGACGTTTCCCTGGAGGGTCCACAGGCCGTACCGGAGTGATAGGACAGGTTAAGGTAATAAAGTTGTGATCGGAGGAGCCCAACGGAGAGAAAAGATTAACAGAGTAAGCAGAAGGATTAGTTGTAGGAAGAGGTCAAGTATGTTGGAGCTCTCTCCAAGGCGGTCAGGGATACGGGTAGGGTGCTGTACAAGCTGCTCTAGGTCATTAAGGATAGAAAAGATGTAGGCTTGTTCACCAGGTGGATCCGTGAAAGGAGAGGAGAGCCAAAGGTGGTGGTGAACATTGAAATCTCCAAGAATGGAGATTTCAGAGAAAGGAGAAATGGACAGAATGTGTTCCATCGTAGAAGTAAGATAGTCGAAGAATTTTTGATAGTAGAATTAGGGGTTAAGTAAACAGCATAGATATATTTAGTCAGAGAATGACAGGAAAGCCGAAGCCAGAGTGTGGAGAATTCAGAAGAATCAAGTTCAGGAACACGAGAGCAAGATAAGTCGTTGCGTATGTATGTATATATATATATATATATATATATATATATATATATATATATATATCGTGGCAATTTTTGTGGGTACTGTCCCTGGCTACCACATGACACCAACAGGAATAAAATTGCACCATTTTACACAGAATTATTCATTAAAATATATAAAACATGTCCGAAGTTAGGGTGTTTTACGGTACGAATTGATACTAACCAGCCACATCCAAAATTAAATCACTAAGGAAGAGGTGCTAGGGAGTTTCCTTATCCGACTAGAATACGGACGACTGTATTGTAGGCTTGTTATTTATTATACCCAGTGTTTTTATTAAGAAAAATTTTGATTCCAAGAAATGAAATATACTGGCACATCCCAAGCAGGTCTGATCATTCCGAGTAAAACCAGACTTCTCTCTCTCTCTCTCTCTCTCTCTCTCTCTTGCACATTGATTTTTTTTAAATCCTTTGTACATGCATTGCTATAAGGTTGACGTTCAAGTAGCAGTTATTTTTATC
>NC_137034.1:14948104-15000604 GCF_032717465.1 Coenobita brevimanus
TCCACTTCCACTTGTTTCCTACCATTAACTCCATTACGATATTTTTTTTGTTATTCTTGCTGCCACCAAACGATTGTATTTATTTTGCAACATCTCTCTCCCTCTGACGTAGTTACCTAGATTCAGTTTTGTGTTGCTTTATCAACAATGACATTACTGACCCCATACGATATTCTGTCCTGAGTCTCAGGACCATATTCTCGTCGGGTAAGGAAGCTCCCTAACACCTCTGCCTTAGTGATCTGTTTTTGTTTACGGATAGTCAATATCCTTTGGTACTTTACTGCTGCAGAGTATGGTGATATTGGAAGGATTTATGTAGCACAGAAGAGAACAGTAAGGTGTAATAAGCAAAACGAATCACTCAGGAAAAGGTGTTAGGCAGCTTCCTTACCAGACTACAGTAGAAAACAGGTGTTCACCTTTCTCCTGACCTTATCCCTGCCAGGCGTCACCACCTCCACGTCACGCCCACTTACCCACCTAAATAAATCACCTTACCTCAACACCTAACACGCAGCATATCTGGCCCAGAATACCTGCTTGTTAAGTATGTGAAGTATATCCAGACAGTATATCAATGTGGATATGTCGTTCTAGAAATCCGTTATCCAAAAATATACTGATATCAACGAGGAACAACGAAACACGAATTTCCCATGAGCATTCATGTGTTTATAACTTCAGGAGACACACGAATGCAAGACGGAAGTTCGTATCTATTTTCACCAACTAGTTTTTTCAAGGGCCCCCAACACCTATTTCCTACCGGTTTATTTCTGCATGTGCCATTTCTAATAACTGGACTTATTTATGCACTCAAAGGCATAAATATGGTGTAAGAGACTAGTAAGGTGTAACATGCAAAACAAATCTCTAAAGAAGAGGTGTTAGTACGCTTCTTCACCCTACGAGAATAGGACCAAGGAGTCATTTCGACCAGTTAGTTCTCTCGAACTTATTCAAGAGGTCCTTCATGAATTTTAAGGGGCAAATGATCAGTAAGAATGATGGAGACTTCTGATGGAATATCTTAATTACATTATTAGGTTTATTGAAGGAGTTAATAGAGACGGTATTCCATCTCTTTATCAGCAAAGGTCTCTCTGGCCCGTATTCTCGTCGGTTAAGGAAGTTCTTTAACATCTATTCATATGCTATTCATTTTGCTTATTGCAGTGCACCTTACCTTCCTATTCTGTTATATAATTCCTTCACACATCGCCATACCTGTACTCTGCATAAATAACATACAAAAGGTTATTAACCAGCCATATCGAAAAATAAATAGCTAAGGAAGAGGTGCTAGGGAACCTTCTTACCCTACAAGAGTACGGGTCTCTAACATAAAGAAATTCGTCTGGTGGTAGAAAGGATAAAACAGGTGTCGTAGAGGGACGCCTTCACGTGGTGGCTCCGATGTAAATGGACGGGTCCACTGCCCAGGTATACAAACGCCCCTCAGTACCCTCCCTATCCCCCGAAAGGAGGATGGTGAATTGTAGGACGATTTCAGCCTGCAGTCAGCCGGGTTCATGTCTTTAGCCTGGGGTTGCAGCAGCAACAACAACAACAACAACAACAACAACAACTACTACTACTACTACTACTACTACCACCACTACTACTAATGGTGCTGCTGCTGCTAGAATAAGGCAAGGAAGATATCAACAAACTGAAAGAACTGATGTAAACTTTTTCTAACTTCATCACTATGAATGATTTGTCTTAAAATAAATAACGGATCTTTTGTGTCAGGTACAGTTCCTCCCATTTCATGTAAATTTTGTTACTATTACAGATTTTCAAGCTGATTCCTAATTTGAAGAAATTTGAGGGGAAATTTTTTTTTTTAAATTTAGGTTAGGCTGGGTCAGTTAATAATAATAATTATGTGAATGATAATAACAAAAAATATTTAATTGTAAGCACAAAAGATCCAAAATCTAAGTTATGCCGCCGTAAGCATTCGATGAACCGAAGCATTCGTGGTGGATCTGCTCAGTGGCGCTGCTCTAAACGCGGCTGTAACGAGTGGATTTGTCAGGAAAGGAACATGGTTTGAGGGTGGCACGCTTCCGTTATCCATCATAGCTGTATTTATCCACGCATGGAGCAAGGAGATGAATGTTGTACCTAACATTATTTCCTAATTGTTGTTATTAACTAACCTAACCCAGCCTAACCAAACGTAACTTCTTAAAAAATAATTTCTTCCCCAAACTAAGTTGAAATAAGACTTTAGCTGAATAAGCTGCTTTACTGACGAAATTCAATAAAAATGGGAGAAAGTGCACCAAACACAAAAGATTCTAAATATCACTGACTATTATACCCTTCTTACACTAACTTGAGCTAGATTTTTGTCCCTTTATTGCTTTTTCACATTCCCTCAGTGGAAAAAAAAAGAATATTACGGCTCACCATCCAATTCCTTACACTTCTTCGTGATTAGCACAGCATTCAAAATGGAGAGAGAGAAAATGTAGGCCTAGTTAGAGTAAAACCAGCACAGAATATAATTATAATATATAAGACAGGCCTTCATCTCTCGCCTACGCAGCACCTTCAGTCCCATGACATTTTTAGTCTTGTTACATCAAAGCGATTTTACTCAACTCCAATGAAGGGGTTTAGGAAGGCTTTGACCCCTGATCCCGTACTGTAAGGAGGCTCCTTGGCACCTCTTCCTTAGTGATTTATTTTCTTAACTACCCATTAACATCATTTTTTCTTATCTTATATCTTTATAAGGTCGACAAAGATTGCAAAAATAACACACGGGGACACAGTAACGTAGCAGATACAGAAATAAACCGGCAAGGAAGAGGTGTTAGTCAGCTACCTAATCACACGAGAATTCCGTCCTTTATCAAACCCCTCGACTTCGACGCGTTTGTCGTAAGATGAATAAGATCGTCTGGAGATGGCCGGAATACAATACAAGATACGTCATCGGATGGAAAGGGTTCACTCTGCGTGCCCCACAGGTAATCATATTCCTCCAGGCTGAAAGACACAACATCAGGGATCACCCTCGACAACGCACCCAGGCAGGAATATATCACCAGGCGTTGCTGAGTTACACCCGCACCCGTGCTGTGTGTGGGTGGTGCTGTGTGTGTGGGTGGTGCTGTCTTTTTTTTTTTTATGCGAGGAAGAAGGAACCAAAGGCCATGAGCCCGCAATAACAGTTCCCTCCAAGAGAAAAGCAAAATACAAGAGAGAGCCAAGTTCAAGATCCGATCATTTCGAGATGCCTGGACACACTGCGTTTGAAAGACTGGAGATCATAGGAAGCAGGAAATACATACAGAGGGAGACAGTTCCAGAGTTGACCTGTTGCATAAATGAAGGACTGGGAATAACGGTTAACTCTTGCATTAGAGAGTTGGACAGCAAAGGGATGAGAGTTTGCTGCTAGATGGGTGCTACGCGCCCGTCGTAGAGGTGGAGGAATGCATGCAGACAGTTCGGAAGAGCAGGGACCAGTGAAGTAGCGATAGAAAAGAGATTAAGATGCAACAGTGCGGCGAAGAGACAGAGGTTGAAGGGAGTCAGTAAGAGGAGGAGAGTTATTGAGATGAAAAGCCATTGACTCCACCCTATTGAGAAGAGCTGTATGTGGAGAGCCTCCCCACACATGAGAGTTGTACTCCACACAGGGGCGGATAAAACCCCTGTATTGAGTCAACAATTGTGCAGGGGTAAAGAAAGAACGGAGTTGGCTCAGCACACCTAATCTCTTGGAAGCAGATTTTACAAGAGATATAATATGATCTTTCCAAGATAAGTCCCGGGTAAATGAAACCCCAAGCATGTTCAAGGATGATGCAGGATTAAGCTGAATATTATTAAACATTACTGGGTATACCTGTGGAAGATTTTGTCGGGTTGATAGGTGTAAGAACTGAGTCTTTGATGCATTAGAAACAAAAAGATTATTTTTACCCCAGTCATCGATACGAGCCAAGTCAGACATTAGGTGTGCCATAGCCTCATCCCTTGTTTGTTGAAGTAACTGTTGAGATCGGCGTTGCGAGAACCGAATGGGAAGGTGAAGGGTGAAGTCATCAGAGTATGAGTGGATAGGGTTAGATGTACAGCTTAGAAGGTCATTGATGAATAAAAGGAAGAGAATTGGTGATAGGACAGAGCCCTGAGGAACACCACTGTTGATAGATCGATGAGAAGAACGATGGCCGTCTACAACAGAGGCTAAAGAACGACCAGAAAGGAAGCTATAGATGAAGGCACAGACAGAAGGATAGAAACCGTAAGAGGGCAGTTTGGAAATTAAAGATTTATGCCAGACTCGATCGAAAGCCTTTGAGATGTCAATTGCAATGGCAAAGCTTTCGCCAAAGTCCCGAAAGGAGGATGACCAGGGGTCTGAAAGGTAGGCGAGAAGGTCGCCAGTGGAGCGTCCCTGACGGAACCCGTTCTGACGATCAGAAAGAAGGTTGTGATAGGAAAGATGCTTTAAATTTTTTCTATTATGAATTGACTCGAGAACTTTTGAGATACTGGATTTTAAAGCAACTGGACGACAGTTAGAGGGTTGGGAATGGTCACCCATGTTTGGGACTGGCTGAATGAGAGCAAACTTCTAGCAAGAAGGAAAGGTACAATTTGACACACAAAGGCGAAAGAGTTTACCTAGGCAGGGTGTAAGCACAGAAGCACAGTTCTTGAGAACAACAGGAGGGACTCCATCAGACTCATATTTGTGTGTGTGGTGCTGTGTGGGGGTGGTGCTGTGTGTGTGGGTGGTGTAGTGTGGGTGGTGCTGTGTGTGTGTGTGTGTGTGTGTGTGTGTGTGTGTGTGTGTGTGTGTGTGTGGTGCTGTGTGTGTGTGGTGCTGTGTGTGGGTGGTGCTGTTCGTGTGGGTGGTGCTGTGTGTGGGTTGTGCTGTGTGTGTGGGTGGTGCTGTGTGTGGGTGATGCTGTGTGGGTGGTGCTGTGTGTGGGTGGTGTTGTGCATGGGTGGTGCTGTGGGTGGGTGGTGCAATGTGTGGGTGCTGCTGTGTGTGAGTGGTGTGTGTGTGGGTGCTGCTGCGTGTGAGTGGTGTGTGTGTGGGTGGTGCTTTGTGGGTAGGTGGTGCTGTGTGGGTGGGTGGTGCTGTGTGTGGGTGGTGCTGTGTGCGTGAGTGGTGCTGTGTGAGGGTCGTGCTGTGTGTGGGTCTAGTCGGGGATAAAGATTGAGTGATAAAGTGGGAGATGAAAATTTTAAAGGGAGAGGGAGCGACGGGAGGGGGAGGAATTGGAAGCGGCGAGGGGAGTGGGGGGAGAAGACTGGGCTAGGAAAGGGGGAGGAGACGTAAGGGGTGAGAAGAGAGGGAGAGGAGGATAGGGAGACAAGAAGGGAGAGACGGAGAGGGGTAGAGGAGAAGGAGGAGGACACGGAGAGGGCGATGAGAGAGGGAGGAGAAGAAAGGGGTGAAGGGAGGGGGGGGGAGGAGAAGAGGGTATGGTAAGAGGGCTAGGGATATACAAGTAGTGCCATAGAAATAAACCGATCAGCTTAAGTAGATAAAATACAATCAACTTATATCACATACCTATAATCACATACTGTATATCCTTCTCGCCCCAGTAGTCCTTCTCACTATTTAAACTCTTGTTTCTCGTCCTGCTAAACCCATGTCTATAAAACAAAGCGGGGAGGTGTGGAGGTGATGCAGCAACACTAAGTCACATTACAAAAAAAGAAAAAGATTCACCAGTAAGTGGAGCGCTAGTAAAGCGTATCATCCTCTTAACAAACTGTAATACCCCATGACATAAACTCGTGGTTTATCTTATATTCTTCTTATGCGACTATCAAACCTTCCATTGAGTTTTTACAGCAGTTTCAACACATCTTCTTGGCTGCATTATGTGGGCTCCGTATGACCAGAAAAAGGGGAGTATGTGTAGTCCTCGGTCACATGAGCAAAACTGGATTATATCAGTCGTTAAATACTAGTTTACTGTAGTTTCGTGATCAGCTTGAAGCTTGAACAGAGGCTTATTAACCCTGGCTGAAGCGGCCAAGATTGCTTGGACGTTTATTCAAGTAATCGACAAGAATACCTGACTCATATGTTTAGCTTCCTTGATCAATAACCAGAGCCGAATACTGGTTAGTGCTAAACTATGCCCTCGTGCGCAAACAGACAATCAGGCAGGTGCGCGCGCGCGCACACAGACACACACACACACACACACACACACACACACACACACACACACACACACACACACACACACACACACTCACACACTACTATATGAAACACAACTATACAAATTCATAAACACAGGTCATTCACCACTATCCATAACCTCGTCTTGACCTCATTTCCCTTGACCTTCCATCGCCCTCCTAGCAGTGGGCAGTAGTGAATGACCATGTCCTTGACGCCACACTGAAAGCTGACAAATGCTGAGAAACATTCTCTAATTAGAATGTTTGTGTAAACTGTAGAGTGCGACAACCAAAGTATTAGCTGTACAGTATTTACAATGGCACGTGCAGGATGTCACTCTTTTCATGGGTAGGCAACTTAATGATAGCGATAGATGCATAAGGCTAGTATACTGTAATTCTGACATGTTTCTTGGTGACTGTTTAAACCATATGGAAACATTATATTTGTCTTTAGTATCCAGTAAAAACAAAATCCCATACTGTCCTTTAAGAAGCCTACGGATCTTAGGCTAGAGTTCTCAGGAACTAGGATCACTGAGCAGGACTTCGAACTCGACTGACGCCTTGCCATCATGTAACCACCACTAGTCAAGGTACATGGTAGGGACTCATTACCAACACGAAACAACCTTGACAACAACCATGACGGGTGTTTGTGGGTGATCATGCCACGAAACACCAGATGCCAAGCCGTTATCGTGCTGGATGGGTACCCATATAAATGATGGAGCGTCATTATAAACTTTACGATAAAATAATGGTGTCGTTCTGGAATCACATCAGAATGGATGGGGAATCACTTGTCAACTGCGATGGCCACCCAAGCCTTTAATACACAAGATCATAAAATTTTAATAGGTGGAAGAGTTACACAGAGCTGCAAGGATCCACACGAACACTTCTGAGTCAGACTGAATAGATTTTCAAGTTACATAATGTGATTTTCATCGACCATGGTATTTTTCTGTAATTAGCATATAATTTATATATGCCTTATTCGACTCTACGGTTGTCCTAGTATGGAAAACGAATTTACCCCCCAAAAATGAAATTTATAATCATATATATATATATATATATATATATATATATATATATATATATATATATATATATATATATAAAGAGGAATGAAATATTACGAAGGAAGGAAGGAAGGAACAATGGAGAACTATCAAGCCAGAATATGGCAATGTGGCACTAAGAAGCTAGCAGAGTAAACAGTTACATTAAAGATTTATGCCAGACTCGTTCGAAAGCCTTTTAGATGTCAAGTACAGTGGCAAAGCTTTCGCCAAAGTCCCGAAAGGAGGATGACCAGGAGTCTGAAAGGTAGGTGAGAAGATCGCCAGTGGAGCGTCCCTGACGGAACCCATACTGACGATCAGAAAGAAGGTTGTAATAGGAAAGATGCTTTAAAATTTTTCTATTAAGAATAGACTCGGAAACTTTTGAGACACAGGATGTTAAAGCAATTGGTATTACCTGCAGGAGATATTACCTGAGCTACGAAATACCTCCGTGGTGGTAGTAGTAGTAGTAGTAGTAGTAGTAGAAGAAGAAGTTGTTGTTGTTGTTCTTGTAGGTTCATGTGAAACGTATTCGGAGGACAGTAGGGTTTAGCTGTCCTCCTACACACCACCATCCTCCTTACAGGGAAAAGAAACGTAGGTGAGAGACGTTTGTACAACCAGCAAGTTGAGGCACCCAATTATATCAGTGCCACGACGTGAAGGCATCCCTCTGGAACAACACCAGCGCAGTAAAAGACTTAAATGAATACGGTATAGCCGTATCGCCCTTATCCACCCATGCTGCACCTCCAGCCATCATCTCTCTAGCTAGTTACAAGGTGGATTACTGAGAGAGAGAGAGAGAGAGAGAGAATATGACAGGCCAGTTTTATCAATTATTAAACACTTATAAGTAAAACTTCAAGGTACTGCCCACCTTTATCCATACACTTAATCCAAGGTTCCTGCCACTGAGGGAAGCACCACATTCCCTTCTACCTCCACCTTCAACCAGTTTTATCAGTTAATGTAGTGGAAAATATTGCTCCGGTATTCTAAGGCTCGTTTTCTCTATGGTTGGGGAAGCTCCCTTACACATCTTCATTAGCGATTTATTTCTGGAAACGGGTGGTTATTATCCTTTTGCTCGTTATATTTGCGGTCTCTGTCGATATTAAAAAGATTTATGTAAAACGAGGAGGGACAATGAGGTATAATAAGCATATTAAGTCGCTTACAATAAGCTGTTAACCGACGGGAATACGAGCCTAAGTGTTTAGAAGCAGATAGGATCTCTTTCATGATTTTGCTTAAGAGGCATAGTGAAAAGAATTTGCCTGGATAAGTCTTTCTATTAACAACTAAATTACGATGGAGTGTTTATTTTAGCTTTCCACTTTCCACCAGATGATTTCGTTTACCTTAGGAAGGATATTACGCTGAAATGATTAAAGGATAGAAAAGAGTAACGTGTTGGTTATGTTCACCTGAAAAAATGATGCTCCGCTTATTCATGGCAGGTTTGGGAATCGGAATCTGCTTGACTCCTATATTACTCCTTCATTTATTTACATGTTACTTATGTTTCTTACACGTGACGTTATTTACAGGTTATAAACGTTAACCCCAGACGTGTTTACACAACTCAGGATATCTCATATAGTTAAGGGACTATGCTCGTTTTGCCTTAACCTGACCTAAAATTGTCATCGCTCCATTTTGACTGTTCAGTTAAAGCACCAGATTAACACTAGATTACGATGCTTGTCAGAAAGAAGTGCTATGGAAAAAATGTAGATCCATAGCATTACATTTTTCTGCCGCTGAGCTACGTGACATAAGCTGTCCAAGGACGAAAACGTGGGTCAGGTTAGAGTGAAACGAGTATAGTCTATCACACCACACAATTACCACGATAACTTCAATATTTTGCTGCACTTGTTGCCACCTACAATTATATCCAGCTTAAAAAGGAACGAAGCTGAAGGGGCTGTAAAGGAAGTAGAGACATTAAATGAGTTCATTATTCAAGGATGATTAGAAATACAACGAAGCTCTAGCGTGTTCAGTACTAGACATCCCCAAGCTGAATAAAATCGCTTGTAAGTAGCACACATGAAAGGTCTAAAATATAGCATCGTACTGAAGGAATTAAACGAGACATTTTCTAAACCATTATCTGTAAGATGTCTACCCTAAGATAAATATTAACATCTGGAGATAAAAATGCAATGTTGTCCTTTACAGAAGGAGTGAAAAAAAAAAAAAGCATCTCATAAGTGTGTCAAAGGAAAAGGTTGTTGGCCGAGCTACATTTCAGTCACAATACACAGCGACGTAAGCCAAAATTTTTCATCCACCTTTTAACAAACTAGACTGTATCATGTTAAAGTTCTTTATATTTGTTGTTATAAAAACTGGGGATTTGTAAGTCATGAATCTTACTGCGCCTTCTTTTGCTCAGCATTCTTTGTCTGTCTGTCTGTCTGTCTGTCTCTGTCTCTGTCTGTCTGTCTGTCTGTCTCTGTCTGTCTGTCTCTGTCTGTCTGTCTGTCTATCTGTCTGTTTGTCTCTGTCTGTCTGTCTGTCTCTCTCTCTCTCTCTCTCTCTCTCTCTCTCTCTCTCTCTCTCTCTCTCAAACAAGCAACAAACAAGCTGGACAGTATCATGTGAAAGTGCTTTATTCCAATTGTTAGGGAAGCTGGGTTTCGTTAGTCACGAATCTTACTGCACCTTCTTTTGCTCTCTCTCTCTCTCTCTCTCTCTCTCTCTCTCTCTCTCTCTCTCATCAGTTTTATCTCGTACTTTCCCTCCATACATTTGTCAGGCCTTGTCCTATTTCGCTCCATGAATATCGCACTACTTACAACGCGTTATCTCCTTCCACCACCAGGGAAGACAGCAGTATCAGTGTAATTCAGAGTTACCTCAGTGTTTATGCTGACACCGTGGCCCTATAAATACTGAGATTAGGTTTTTCCTTCTTCCAGCTCTTCTTCAACTCCTAATCCTCCACATTTTGTTCTTCCTCCTCCTTCCCCCTTCCCTCCCTTTTCATCCTCCCCTTTTCCATCCCTTTTCTAACTTGCAGAAGCTTCAGGTCCTTAATATGGGGCGTCAGTATGTCGTAAAGCCTGTAAGCTTGTAACGGGAACTTCAGGGGGCTAATATTGAGCTTTGATAAAGTCAATAAAGTTTACAGGCGTGAACCACCTTTTTTCTGAAAATAGAATGGCAGACGAACAGGATCGATCCTGGATATATTCCCCATTTTAAAATATTGTTGCCGAGTGTCATTTTTCACTTACTATACACCAGCACAGGACGATCTTCAGCAACCTTCAATCGACACCACTCAGGCAGAAACACCAGCGTCTCTGTCGTGTTACGATGGGGATACCACATTAGGTTCCGATGTCTTTGCATTATAGAGAGAGTTATTGTGCTGTGTCGCTGAGGCCACATAGAAGAACAGTGCATATGGTGACATATATCACATTCAGATGCTCACTATTCCTTCTTACACCAGTCGCGAATCTGGCGACCTCCCAGCCATTGGTTCGCCGCTTTATTCACTTAACTCTGTACAGACACTTCAGCACGCGGTGTACCTTATTGTACGGTCAGTTAAAAGGGAAGACCCCGATCGTCCGTAGCAACATACATCATGGGTGATGATATAAATGTACACTACCATTGTTGGTATCGGCGCTCTTTGGCTAGCAATGTTTCCTTGACACTACCATTGTTGGTATCGGCACTCTGGCTAGCAATGGTACCTTTACTGTATCTTTGCATACTTTACGCCATTACGTATTTTCAGCTTAGTTGTGTGTAAAGCACATAAGATTAAGTAATCAATACATATTTCATCACGCACATTCATATCAAACATAAAATATTTGTTTCATTTTCTTATTTTCCCCCGTTTCTTTCTCCGTTCCTGTATCCCTCATTCTACTTGAGCTTTTTTTTTTCCCCTTTTTTTCATCTTGTCATCCACCCATCTTTCATTCTCTCTCTCTCTCTCTCTCTCTCTCTCTCTCTCTCTCTCTCTCTCTCTCTCTCTCTCTCTCTTTTCAAAGGGCTTCCTTCTCTTACCTCACTGTTCCAAGTTTCTGACACTCTTGTTTTCCTTCCAGTCTCATCTCCCAACCCCTGCCTTCCAATTCTTTCTGTTTTTCTACCTACTTTCTTTCTGCCTGTCTCTTCTTAAGATTCTCCTCCTCCTTGTCTTTTGTGTGCCTGTCCACCGCAATCACTGCCGGTGTTTTGGCTTCGTCCTCACTCCTTTGATCCATCATCCGCCGCACAGCAATAACGACCCATGCACTCAACAACGACCCCCACACTCAACAACGCGCTATACAACGCCCCACACAACGCCCCACACACTTAACATCCCACACACCCAACAACAACCCACACAACAACCTACACACTCAACAACGACCCACTCAACCACCCACACACCCAGCAACGACCAACACATTCACAACGACCCACACATTCAACAACGACCCACTCAACGACCCACACACTCAACAATGACCCACACGCTTAACAACAACTATCCATACACTCGAGAACAACGACCCACACATTTAACAACCCACACACTCGACAACGATCCACACACTCACCAACGACCCACATACTCAACGAACCACACATTCAGCAACGACCCACACAACAACCCACACACTCAACAACGACCCACACACTCAGCAAAGATCCACGCACTTAACAATGACCTACACACTCAACAATGACCCTCACACTCAACAATGACCCACACACTCAACAATGACCCACACACTCAACAATGACCCAGCCTCTCTTGTACTATGGTTTCGCCTCACAGACATAAAATTACTGGCAAAAATATTAATGTTCTTGGAAATATTTGACTCTAAAGGGATAACAGGAGACACGGGAGAATGGAAGTCAGTCCTTTCCCTGTCCTTCAAATAACCATCCTTCTATTACCCTATCCTACCTAAAATTACCCTCTCTTCATCTTGAATTCTGAGTTATAGCAAGTTTATCTCTAGATTATGATACTAGTCACAGAGACTTGCTGTGGGAAGGATGTAGAGCCGTAGTATTGTCTTTCTTTGTCACTGAACTGCGGATAAGAAGCTATAAAAGGACGAAGATCTGGGCCAAGTAAGAGTGAAAAGGGTATAGTGGTGGAGGACGTGACCAACGGAAGAAGGCGCAGGAGAAGGTGAAGGAATTTTACGGGGTGAGAATATCCAAGAGGCGACTGTAGGGTTTGTATCATGTAACATTATTAGTGGCAGCAGTGTGGTCATGAACCATGAAATGTGTCAAAGATTATATCATACTAGCTTGGGACTCCTATTCGTTGAGAGGGATTATGGCATTTAGTATTATTTTAAGGAACGATATTGTAGGGGGAGGGGGAGGTGGTAGTGCAAGAGGAGAAGGAGGAGAAGCCTAAGAGTACGTCCACACCAAGGTTACGTAATCTACGTAACAATAACATGTTATTGTAACAAGGTTACATGAAGTTACTGCACGTTCCGGAACACTGTCAAGAACATTATCGCACACCCGGTGGTAGCTGTGGCCTGGTTACAGAACTCCATAAATGTTCCGGAACTGTTTCGAAACATGCCATAACATGTTACTGTAACCTTGTTCTGTAACACAAAGTTACGGAATATTCGGCAGTGTGGACATACCCTAACGAACTGCCTAAGGGCCATGAAGGAAAACGTTACACTTTTAGTAAGTTCCAGTTTTCCCCTAGAGTACGCACCACACTTGTCGAAGTCCACAGTTGTACTTCAGGGGGAACACAGGCAAGGAAGAAACAAACTTTGTGTACAAATCTTAAGGGCCGAAAATCGAACACATTTTTGCTTTTCAGTTGCGAGATGGGCATCACACAAGGCATCACTGGCTCTTACATGTGGACGAACCTGGCAGTATTATTAACATGCACACATACTGTACATCTATTAAACGATACTTCATGTAACCACACACACACACACACACACACACACACACACACACACACACACACACACACACAAAGTCAGTTACTGGAGTAACTGCCTTTGCTAATTACTGGTATTCATTGTCCTTTATGTTATGTGGTATCAGACTTGGATCGATACTTTAGTGGAGTAAGTTTATAGGCCATGACTCAGTAAGAGGCGGCTGGAGATTTTTCAAAAACTGCAATGTCACTAGGGGCATAGGAAGGTCACCAACCTTTATTGGAGCTTGTTTTCAACCACCTATCAAGCTGAAAGGTCTCCCTTAAACTGAATTAAAATCATGTGGCGGTAAGAAGAAGAAGAAGAAGAAGAGAGAGAGAGAGAGAGAGAGAGAGAGAGAGAGAGAGAGAGAGATGATGATGACGATGGCGATGTTGGTGTAAATAAAAGAACTATGAAATTCCATAATCCACTTTCAGTTTCCGTGCGAAGAGACCCCACCTGTCCTGTGATTGGCTGATGGAGTTTTGCATAATTAATTTACATTAATACATTTAGCAGTCAGATTCATTATGAACCTCACATAACCATCTCCAGTAATCCTGTAACTTGTAATCCGAGCTGCTAAAAGTGATTATAATACTGTTAATGCTTCCATACATCAGTGGTTCAATATTTTACATATTTGGGTTCTCAAGGTTCACCTAGTCTCCCTTCACGATTTGTGGCAGAACCGATGTTCAACATAGCCAAAGCAAACAAAATGGAATACAGTGGGGGAACAGGGAATGGATGGAGAAAGTACAACAGTATTTTCACTCCTGTGTTCCAAATCTGGTCTTTCACATAATGAATAACATCGTCTGGTGGTATCAACAACAAAAATTAATGTCATTCTACTGAACAGGTAATTAGAGATTGTTTCTGAAAAGGTGAAGACAAAATGTAAACAGAACAAGTATATGCAAAGAAAAAAGGCACGAAAACAGTAAAACATCATTAATTATATCACTGTTATCCACTTAAATCCCTGCAGTGCGGAAGGAGATCGAAGTAGGTGAATATACTGCAGATGAGTAGTAACGTGTATTTTGTCGTTAATGTAAGCGTCAGTACCACATGCCATCATTCACAGAGAGAGAATGACAGGGTGCCTAGGCTGCGTTACCGGCCACTCTTCCTCACCTCATCATCTTCCCCATTCCTCCCCTCCATCTTCTTATGTTTCATCATCTTACCATAATTATAATCGTCGCCCAACATAATGTATTAGTCTTGCGATGAGAAGAGAGCAGACTGAGATGGTCTGGACATGTGGAGAGGATGGATGTTGGCAACTGGGTGTGGAGGGAGAGAGGTGTGAACGTTGAGGGTAGAATTACGAGAGGTAGGCCGAGAAAGACTTGGGATGAGGTCATAGTGTGTTGCCTCATAAATTAGGGACTGAACAGAGAACCAGCTACAGATCCAGCTGTGTGCAAGGCCATTATTTTGTGACCAAGGCCGACGCATGGACGTAGGTTGGAGCCTTCATGAACGAACGAATGACCAACAACCAATACCTCTGTGTAGTATCAACAACACTCTTAGCGAGCGAAAAATGTTTGCAATCTGCTAGGTCTCTGTTGATTTTGACGTCTTAGATCACAACTTCGACATTACTTTAGTAATATTTAAAATGTATACTACTGGGTCATCAACAAACAGTTCACCACGCTAAAAGTCTGGCAATCCTCACTATACGTGTAAATGAAGAGAAATGTACTGTTGGTGGGTGTGCGAGTGGGTGAGGCAAGTAGTGGGTGAGGCAAATAGTGGGTGAAGCAAATAGTGGGTGAGGCAAGTAGTGGGTGAGAAAAGTACGTGTGGTGGGTAAGGTAAGTACTTGTGGTGGGAGAGGCAAGTAGTGGGTATGTGTGATGGCGAAGGAGGTCTGGAAAGGGAGACTAAACGACAGAAAATAATCTATTTGCTTCACATTATTAATTCAGACTTCTCATTCATTCGCGCTCACGATAACTACTCCCACTCACGATACCTACTTCCACTCACGATACCCACTTCCACTCACGATACCCACTTCCACTCACGATACCCACTTCCACTCACGATACTTTCCCTCACTTCCACTCACGATACCCACTCCCACTCACGATACTTTCCCTCACTTCCACTCACGATACACACTCACGGTCACGATACCTACTCCCACTCACGATACCCACTCCCACTCACGATACCTACTCCCACTCACGATACCTACTCCCACTCACGATACCCACTCCCACATACGATACTCACTCCCACTCACGATACCTACTCCCACTTACGATACTCACTCCCACTCACGATGCCCACCCCTACTCACGATACCCACTCCCACTCACGACACCTTCTCCTACTCACGATACCCACTCCCACTCACGATACACACTCCCAGTCACGATACACACTCCCGTTCAAGACGACCTCGTCACCGGTATTCAATTTCAGATCATTCTTAAAATACTTTTCCCCTTCCACCATCTTCCATCCCCACCCCTACTCCCAGTTCCACCTCACCGTTATACCCGCTGCCATTTTCACCCGCCATCCTCACTCCATCCGTTCCATTCTGTTTTCCAGACCTGCCTATAAGCCCAGCCCAAACTCTTTTGCATCAGACTTAAAGCAGGCAACTTCATTTTAGTGCATGAGTAGTAAGGTCATTGGTTGGTTGATCACTTAACCCATTGAGAACGATGTCATTTTTATGCACTTGTAACCATCATTTTTTTTTTTTGTTTCTAACAAACACCACCTTGATAATAGTTTATTTCCGTTTGACAGACCTGAGCCACTTCCGCAGCTTGTATTCTCGTTGGTTAAGGAAGCACCCTAATACCTCTTCCTTAGCGATTTATTTTTGAAATTGGCTGGTGTTTATCTCTTTATAAGTTATATATGCGAAGTAGGGCGATATTGGAAGGATTTATATAAAGTCGAAGAGGACAAAACGGTGCAACAAACAAAAAGAATCGCTTAGGAAAGGCGTTAGGGAGCTTCCTCAACCGACGAGAATACGGACCTTAACAATGACTGCTTGACTCTAGATAAGGCTTAGCTGTGAGGTAGAAATAAGTGTCCTTGGTTACAAGCCAGATTAATCCTTCCGTCTGACTCTCCTTGGCCATCAACTGATCTTAAACACACTAGAGATCTTCTCAGCTTAGAGTAAACGTAATACAGTGAAAGGATTAGAAATAATCTTCATTTCCCTCAAATATAATAAGGTATTTTCTATACAGGCAACTTAGGAGAAACCTTTCTTGTGATGTTCAGTTTCAGTATGTTTAATGGGGTCTGACGAGGTTTAAGTGATGACGTGAGTCAGGTGGAAGGAAAGGACCCAGGTGGTGAAGAGGAGTGGGCAGGATTGGCTGGGGTGGGTGTGAATAGTGGGCCTTGATGGGGAAAAAATGCCTGTGAAGATAGACATTTGTATGACGAACTTATGATGTAAATTTCTTGAATGGGGGGTGGGGGTAATCATGAGCCACGTAGGCAGGGAACAGTGGAGTGGAATGGCTTGGGGTATTAGTATGCCAAAGTGGATGAAGTACAGTACACTCTGTGAATATGAGATTTGTTCGTTGGCTGCTGTTAGTAATGAAAAGTATAAGTGGACAGTTTCAGCCACAAGTTTTCATCCTTCATGTGAGTTGTCATCCTCAATCCTCCCATCATGCCCAAACCATCTCAGTCTACCCCTCCTCTTCACAGCACTAATAAATACTAGTCCCATCCTCTCTCATAAGTCTTAATTACAATCCTAGCCTCCGCCCCCCAAGCCTCGGATTCAAAGACGCACTACAAATCCATCTGATCATTGTCATTTCTGCAAGTTTGAGCCTACGAATATCTTCGTCCTTTACTGCCCAGGTCTCACTACCATACAGCATTACACTCCAAACACATGACTCACACAAAGATTCCGTAGCATGGAGGAAGAGCCCTCTCAGTGTCAGGAGAGGAAACAGCTCCCTGAACTTACTCCAACCACTCCCTTCCCTAGCCACAGCCCCACCTCCAGCATATAACATGTCCCCTAAGTAACAAAACTCCGTCACACACTCAAGAGACTCACCAACAAGATCATTTCTTTCACGTCTGACAGTCTCTACCTGCTCTACGGGACACACTGGACACACCGCATTATTTCTCACCCTACCAATAATACCACTATATCTCTTATCCAGCCACTTATTACAAACACTGCGCAAGATGGAGCTACTTCCCACAAACTTGTGGCAAACTGCATATGGCCAAGCTCGCTCTGCTTTGCCACTGTGACCACCAGTCCTGGAAATAATCATGTTTGTTGTATCTGCATGTGCTCTCAGACCCTTGTGCCATATTCTGTCTCTCCACTTCCATAATCTTTCATTCGATTCCCTTTCATTCTCTGCAGTCAACACCAAGTCATCAGCATACAACATCTCCCACGGAAGTTCATTTTTGAAGACACGTGAGTGAGCTTCATGCACCAGACAATAAGGGACTCATGACTGTTCCCTGATGCGCACCAACATTCATGGAAAACTCATCACGCAAATCACCATGCTCTCACACTTGGGTGCAAGCACTCACATACACAGCCATGACCACTTTAACCAACCACTTTTGTTTGTAACCATTTGTAATAATATGTTGTATGTACTGTAAGTATAGCATGTAAGTGTGATCTAAGTAGGGCACTATTGATCGCTTACTAAGGTCTGGCCTGATTCAAATTCTGCTGAACCATGAGTTTAAGACCGCACCAGCCCTAGCCGGCTCTTCCTCCGGCAGTTAGCAACAGCCTGGGGACGAGCAAGGGTGGTGATCATACGGCTGTGTGGAGATTATAAGGCGGTGCTTAATATATTATCAGAAAACTACTCCAGGACTATGAATTCACCTACGACTGATGTAAGGGGGATATAACATTTGGTGGCAGCGGTGGGATAAACGTGATTTCACGTCTTCTGCGGGCAATCTCAGCTGTATTGTCCACACTCTTACGCTGCTGTTTTTCCCACAACGACACACATTCTATCTCCACTCCAGCCTCCAGCCCCTTTTGTAGTCTTGTTGTGGTTCTTCCATGGTTACGGGATCATCCTTGAAGTTTTGGTGTGGTTTTGGGACTTTCCTCCACACCAACACCCCACCTACCACCACACCACCACAGTCACATAAGCCTCACTACCTGCCTTAACTGCCAGTCTTGTGTGACCTATTATTATCTCGCTGTATGGGGTTAGTTTTAACCCCCTCAAACCCCAACCAAATCCCCACTCCAGAAAGTAGCCCCCAACTGCCACCCAATGCCATTACATCATCGTCCCCCCTCCACCACACAGCCCTGACATCATCCAGAGAGAGTGGCCACTCACAACCAGCTACGTCACACCCTCACGCTCCTTCTTAAGCAAATGGAGGAGGATACAAAAGTACCTCCTCAACATACAATGGTAATTGAGGCAGCCACTACCATGAAGGCGACGAGTTTCGAGATGCACCAATTGTTCTGTGATACTCAATGGGTAGCCGAAGTTAACGGAGAGCTTATGGTTTCACTAAACAATTTTGGAGATTTGTGGGGTTACCTAAGATTTATTAATTGGCTTACAGACCACCAGAGACAAATAGCACTACAAATTGGCTTTATCCCCGGTGACAAAATAGTTAACATCTCAAAGGCCATAACAGAAAGGTTGGGATCAGACTTCACTTGCCAGGCCAGTTCTCACACCTCAACCTCTCACTCTGCGAGCAGTACTGCGAGAGTACTGGACACCACCACTATTTTATTGAATTCCTCACATTCGAGGCCAACTACGAAAAGCAAACCTAGCAATCGGACTCACTTACGGTACCGATCACCGTCTAGCGGTCATGACAACTCTACTGAGCGACGAAGCAAACACTCCTCAACAGTGTGCTGGCCCTACGGTAATGTAGGTCATCGAGAGTCTAGATGTGCACACAAACAAAGATGATTTTGCTCACGGGAACAGTAGCATTCACGTTCGCAATCCCGTTGTCTTGCATGCAAATATCACATGAATAGTACAACTCACTGCACTGATGAGTGTCGTTACCTTAAGAGCCGTCAGTCAGGGGAAGAGGAGCGCTCAGATCAGAAAAATGTAACATAATAGCAAAAGATCCACCAGTGCCTGAAAATAATGTAACAGAAGATCAACTCCCCATTTGCCAGGTGGGACCCATAACTTCATTAGGCCTAGTCATTCTAGGATGGAGCAAAGGGGTACAAAGCTCTTTCTTCATGGACACCAGATCTATGTTAAATTTGATTTCTGATTCCTCTCTAAACAACATTAGGGGAACAACGAAAAGAGTTGGGTACCTCGAACTGCCTGACATTCGCCTATGCAATGTGGATGGCTCAGAATTTCAGGTTAAAGGGAAGGTCACCTTGGAAATCCGATTTGATAAAGCCTTAAAACCCTTCGATGCCGAATTTCACGTAATCTTAATTATCCAGTGGATATTCTCATTGGCCTTCTGCCAATGGCTCAACAATCAATTGCCCTCGTACTGGCTTGTCATAGCATAGATGTCAACGGTTTCCTGATGTCTAGCATGGAATACCCACGCCCAGTACTCTCCCAGATAAACTCAGTTATTCACTGTCACGTGATTCCACCATTAACTGAGCATAAAGAGGTAAACACACTGCTACCTGAACAGCCAAATTCGCTAACATCTAGTACTACATCCTCTGAGCATTTACCGGTGGATACACCCTCTGAGCATCCAGCTGTAGATTGTATCAACCCCTCTACCAGTGGCACATTTGTCGACTCAGACACATCTCATTTAACTACCCCACATAGCGTGAATGATGTTTTACAACATACAGAGACAAGGCGTGCAGTAACAAATCAGTGCACAATTTTGTTGCCTCATAAATTTACCAAAGTCTCTGTTCATGTTGTGGGTGCAAAAGCAGGAGTGGATGTACTAATATTAGCTGAGATTTGTTGTGTGAATGGCCTAGCTTATGAGTCAGCATTGTGTACGGTGTTGGAGGATAGTTTATGCTACTTGTACTTAGCCAACATTACTAATGCCCCACTTAAGCTGCGTACGGGGACACAAATTGGTGACTTCTTGGTATAGCCAGCAGCTGTACACGTGTGCCAAGATTTCCTGCTCTCTGTTGCAGATGTGCGCTCAGTTACTCAGTCCACTGACATTCCACCTAATCTTGACTCTCATGTGAAACAGAGTGATTACCCAGAGTACAGAAGTAAATTGCTTAACCCTTTAACCACGGGCATTGTTTTGACCCGACTGGCCCCCCCTCCGGCGGGGGTTCCAGCCAAAATGTAAACAAACTTTAAACCTTTATAACTCTGCACAGAATAAAGCTAGAAAGTACTAACCTTCAGCTTTGCAATGATGTAGGTTTCATGATTTCGTTGACTATCACTGGACGGGCAGTGCCATTAGAAGTGAGCGATCTAAAATCACTATTTTTCGCCCAACACACCATTACCAAATAACAACCACACTCTGATAATAATACTATAGACATATATGAACACTGCACATACGATAAACACCCACTCTGTGTTCACTGAGGCAGGTAAAAGGCACTGTAATTGCCCGCACTTCACTGCCACATCAGCGCCATTGTCACTCACAAAGCTGGACAGATACTGATGTGTGTTTGGGCAGGGGTGGGGGGGGAGGCCGGGGGGGGAGGTTGGGGCCCGGGGGGTGGGGGTCAGCTGGAGTGAAAGAACTTAATGGTTACTCTCCCTTGAAACAATTGGCACGCGGAAAAAATGCGCGGTATTGAAAATACTCACAAACATTCCAGAATGACACCCGCGGTTTGGTCCAGTTTTTGCAATGTCATTCTGGAATGACAACCGCGGTTAAGGGGTTAATATCTTGTGAGACTATTGTGAAGCCGTAGCCCTACCAGGTGAGAATATGGCAAAAATGAGCTTAGTACAGTACCAAATTACATTACTTCCTGGAGCTCAGCCAGTATATATACCTGCCTACTGTTTACCACACAGCCGGCATCAACAGGCTGATCGTCTTATTCAGGACATGTTGGACAATGAAGTCATTGAACACTCTGATAGTTCATGGAACAGCCCACGATTTCTTATTCTAAAAAAAAGGTGGTGAGTTACAATCAGTGATAGATTACAGATGCGTGAATGCGCTGACTGTCCCAGACAGATTTCCAATTCCTGTACTCACTAATTTGCTGGAATCCTTAGGCAAAAACAATTGTCTTTTCTCCTCCCTAGATCTTTTGAGCGGCTACATGCAAGTAGAAATGGAGGAATCAACTCGTCCTATCACTGCCTTCAGCACCCCATCCAGGCATTACCTAACCGTTGACTTCCATTCGGCTTGAGAAATGCAACACCGGCTTTCATGAGGCTAATTCATACAGTCGTCACCAGCATGATAGGTCACTCAGTCTTTGCTTATCTAGACGATGTCATAATCGTTAGTCACTCGGTAGAGGAACACTTAGAAAAATTGGCTGAAGTGTTCACTAGACTCAAACAAGCTGAACTTAAAATCAAACCGTCAAAGTGTCACTTCTTACATAAGAAACTCCAGTTCCTAGGACATGTTGTCGACACTCACAGAATAAATACATCAGATGACAAGGTCAGAGCCATAACAAACTTCCCTACTCCAACCAACACCGATGCACTATGCAGTTTCCTCGGTCTTAGTGGCTATTATCGTCGTTTTATTAAAGGGTACACCCAAATAGCTGCTCTGTTAATAAAACTTATAAAGAAGGATGCGCCTTTTGTGTGGGCTGATGAACAAACAACCACATTTACAACACTGAAAAAAGCCCTAGCACAAGCCCCGGTTTTGGCGTTCCCTGATTGTTCAAAACCATTTCTTCTCTGTACTGATGCTTCCAGAGTAGGCCTAGGTGCCTTTCTCATGCAAAATGACTCCAAAGGAAAGAAACTTGTCAAGTCCTATGCCAGCCATGTGTTAGACTCTGCAGAAAAGAATTATAGTGTAACTAATTGGGAAGCTCTAGCCGTGGTCTGGTCTCTAAAACATTTCCGCAACATCATCTATGGTTATCCTGTTCCCATCCAAACACACCATCTTCCCTTATGTGACCTGTTTCAAGGACATAACCTTACCAGTCGACTTGCACGTTGGACAGTCACTGTGAATGACTATAATCCGACATTTGAATATGTTCCTGGGAAGTCCAATGTCGTAGCGGATACCCTCTCGTGGCACATAGTCACAGTCTCAACTGGTTGCGATGTAAACTTAGTGTTCATTTATGACACACTCCGTATGTTCCAGTGTGTGGACCCTATATGATCACAGGTCATATATTTTCCAGAGTCAGGCGATGATTCTTCCTTGCCCAAGTTACCAGTCCCTGTATCTGATTTCTTCCTCAACAATGAATTGCTCCATAAACGCTCAGTATTGAAAGATAACAAAGTACCTCATCGCGAAGTTAAGCAACTAGTCATTCCAACAGACTTAACCCCTAGGGTACGCAACTCTCCAGCCTCGACTACCCCTAGGACGCAAAAACAGGCCAATTTTTCGACTATGTCAAAGGTTAAAAGGTTAATGCCCGATTTATAGATCTCAAATTTATACATCTGAAAACGCAAACCCCATCCTCCTAGACCCAATAATTACCGAGCTATGACCCGTCAAAGTTGATAAAAGTTACCCATCACTGCCCCCGCGAGAAAGAAAATACGCCACTCATACCTGTTTTCTTAACAAAAATACGTACAAAAAATACCAAAATCTATTTTTTATGGTGTGTACAGGTGTTATGAACCATTGCAATGTGCTTAGAAAAAACAGAATGGTGATACCCCTCCCCAAATAAATATAAGTAGTAAAAATTATCCTTCCCTCCTCTCCTCTCCCCATACCTCCAATCCCCTCCCTCCCCTTCCCCTCCCTCCCCTCCTCTCCCCTCTGTTCCTCTCCCCTCCCCTATCCTCCCCTCCCCCTTTCCCCTCTCCCCTCCCCTCCCCGCCAAGCTGTCAAATCTAGCTAGTGAAAATGGTCATGAACCCCCAATAACAATCCGATAAATAGTAAAAATTATCCTACTCTCCTCTCCCCTCCCCATACCTCCAATCCCCTCCCTCCACTTCCCTCCCCTCCCCTCCCCTCCCCCCTTTCCCCTCCCCCCTCCCCTCCCCTCCTAGCTGTCAAATCTAGGAAGTTTTCATTTCGTTCTGTTTCGTTTTTGAAGGCTCCAACATGCTTGCATGCATCGGCTTAAAACAAAATTTCCTTTTCGAGTGGGTTTAGAATAAAGACAGCTAAAATAATTGTAGTGTGCATATCTGTATGCAAAGACATTAATAAATTACAGGTAATGATTCAAAAGCACACACTATAAAGCGTTAAAAATACGCAAAATATTCGAGGTCGGGGAGGTAAAGATACTGCGTGCTAGGGGGTGGGGGTGGGGGGGAGGTGGGGGGAGGTGGTAAGGCCAGGAGGGGGTGTATGGGGATGGAGGGATGGGAGGAGACCACCACAAGACACAAAGGAAGGGCCCAATGGAGTACAGGGACACGGAGGGAGGGTAGGGGGGAAATACCCTCCCCCCAGATGACCTGAGGGGGGGACATGTGGGGATCCACGTGAGAGCGGGGGATTCATAAGGAGAGTGTGGGAGGGGTTGTGGTGGTGGTATGAATGGTGGGAGGTAGGGTAGCAACAAGGTAGTGAGGTAGAGGGATGTGGCGAGAGGGAGGTTGGGGTTGTGCCCCCCACCGCCTGGGTACGGGCCTGGGTCCCCCCTTCGGTGTGTCCAACACTTAGTTCTGATTGGTTAGAAGCTATCTGTGTCACAGCTGGGGTGGAGCCAGCTGCCTCCAGTTTTTTGTGGATGTTGCACGATCAGCGTTGCTCATCCTCTTAAGAAACTGCGCAAAAAGCCTGATCGATGAGATAAGTACTTTAGGGGTTAATTCCCGCTGCTCTTCGTTTAATCCACGACACTCCTCATCCATCACACCCTGGCAAAGACAGAAGCTTACGGCAAGCACGTCTGTCATATTACTGGCCTACTATGCTAAAGGATATAGAAGTGCACTGCAATGCATGTTTATCATGTGCCCGTCATAAGGGAACAACCTGTCAACCTGCTCCTGTATTGCAGTACTAAGTACCGTCAAAGCCTTGGCAAACTGTCTCTCTTGATCTGCTGAAGCTCCCTCGTACAGAATCTGGCTTCATCTATCTATTAGTGGTAGTCGATCGTGTCTGTAGATTCGTTATCTTAGCCCCATTGCATGACAAATCTGCTAACTCAGTGGCATATGTTTTTATTAATTCAGTAATTTGCCCATTCACAACACCAGAAGTAATATTAACTGATAACGGGTCAGAGTTCAATAATTCAGTGCTGGAAGAAATTTGTCTTCGATACAGTCTTAGGAAATGCAATATAGTGGCCCATCATCCAGCCTCGAATTGCCTAGTTGAGTGCCAGAATAGGAAGATATTGAAGAGTCTGCATCACATAGTGGGAGATCACACTTCCACTTGAAATGAGTGGATTCCGCAGGTAGCTGCTTCAATTAATTCATCCATCAATAAGTCAATTGATGAAACACTATTCTTTGTTATCTATGGCTTTTACAAAAGACTACCTTATTCATTGTTGCAATCCAAACCTGATCCGATCCACAACTACAATGACTATGTGCGAGTCCACTTGTCCAACGTCCAGAAAATTCATAAATACATTCAGGATAATCTGGCCCTTACAAATGAAGAATTTGTATGTAACCAACCTGCCGCTGCCTCAGATGTTACCATCCAAGTAGATGGCTTAGTTCTTGCCCTAGATCATGACCGAGATTCAAAACTAGGCAGTAAATTCTTGGGTCCCTTCCGTGTAATATCTCGTAAGGGTAATAAATTCGAAATAAAAGATCCGTACAAGGCAGAGACAACATGGGTGCATGCAGATCATCTCAAATGTGCATCAAAGCGCATAGTCTTGGAGGAGCCACTGGGAGAGGCCACATCTTCTCCTCAACAAGGAGATGCTTTTTCTTCTTCATGTCCTTCTTCTGACACTCCTACTCAACCTTCCCCTACTGTGAATAACTATCGTGCCAAAATGCGTTCTGCCACTAAGTCTCTTGCACAACGCTATCATCTCACACTCTCGTCATCCTCTGCATCACCTCTAACATCAACTCATTTTATAGGAAAGATGTTGTGGGTCTACATGCTGGCAGTGCTGACTTTGGTCGGGTCTGGATCGGGTGAGGACGATGGTGTCGTACGGCCTTGGGCCTTGGTTGGTGCAGGAGGCGAGGTAATGATGGTGAAGGATGTAGTCTCCTTGCACTACGACCTAGAGCCACTGGCCACCATGGTCATTGCCCTGCATGACTTTGCATGTCATCTAGAGGACCTACAGGGACTCCTGTCAGATATTAAAGATAAACATCCTACAGATATATTTTGGTACTCATTCTACTTACCCATCTACTGGAAACTGGATTATATTTATTACCAGTTCAACCATCTTCAAGATTCCTTCCCTAACCAAACACCTGTGGGCCATTCATGAATGAAACGTGGACTCTTTGACCTTGGAGGAGAAATTCTGAGCAGATTATTTGGTGTAGCGACTGCCCGTGACCTTTCTGGATTTAAAGAGGACTTGGTTCGACTAGCAAATGCCCTAGAATCTCAAGAAAAGGTAATAAGTGTTCAACATTCTATGCTAAAAGAGATCACACACCATTTAAATGATGTTACAGACACGTTAAATAATTTTACCAAAATTCTTTAGCATGAAGTGTCGAAGGTAAATATTGTGTCAGAATTACTATATGTAAAACTACATGTAGATCCAAGTTTCTAACCTAATTCTTATTCTAGTCAATGCTGTTGATAGTCGTGTCACCCTGGATTTAGTACCTATCTCTGACCTTCGCTCTACAATGGAATGAGCTCACTCCACCTTCGACTTGTCTCCTGTGATTTCATTTTCTTCTTTAAAACACTACTACCCAATACTAGAGGCCACATTCCTTACTAAAGATATAATTGTTCATATCTCTCTTCGTTCTTCTATCACATTTGACCTCTTTCACATCATTCCCTTTCCCTTTTGTTACAATAATTCCCTGGTGGTAGGGGGGGTTTTCAAGAATACTCCCCCAGTATCCCTGCTTGTCGTAAAAGGCGACTAAAAGGGTTGGCGGAGGGTTAGTGCCCCTCCCCGGAAAACAACTAACTAAAAAAACAAACAATAAGCCTCAGACAAGGACTGACCAAACGATGACGACCAATGACCGGACAAAGGACATGGTAATTGGAACTTGGAATGTAAGGGGAGCGAATGATGAGGTGAAAGAGAGAGAGATTGTCCAGGTGCTTGAGGGTGCGAAAGTGGATGTATGTGGAATAACTGAAACAAAATGGGGAGGAGAAAGTGTAAGAGAATGGGAATATGGATGGCGTATATGTGCAGGAGTAGGTGAGAATGAGAGGGCAAAGGAAGGAGTATGTATAGTTGTGAGTAAAAGATGGAAGAGGAGCATAAGACAGTATGGATCAGTTGGGTCAAGGATTGTGTGGGTAAAGTTGAAAGTTGGAATACAAATGTGGGCGATTGTGTGTGTGTATGCGCCAACGCAAGATCGTGCTAGAAGAGTGAGAGAAGAGTTCTGGACAAATGTAGAAGTGTGCATGGAAAAGTTTGGAAGGAATGAGAGAGTGTTTTTGATTGGTGATATTAATGGTAAAGTTGGGAATGTGAAGGTGGATGGAATAGTTGGTGAGTGGGGTGTACCTGCTGAGATAGATGAGAATGGGAGTGCATTAGTGGACATTTGTGCTGGGAGGGGGTTGGTGATAGCCAATACCCTCTTCAGGCATAAAATGATCCACAGGTATACATGGCGAGTGATGAGAAGGGTGGGTGGTGAACTGAAGGAAAGGAAGGCAAAGATTGATTATGTGTGTGTGGATGAAAGGATGTGAAGATGTGTAATGGATGCAAGAGTTTATAGAGGCTGGGGGAGTGGACTTTCTGACCACTACTTGGTGGTGGCCAGAATTAGAATTCAAGTAAGATGGAGGAACAGAAGAAGGGAAAGACGAGAGGAAGGAGTAGTTGCAAGGAGAGTGGAAAGGTTACAAGAGGATGAGAAAAAGGCAGAGTATAAGAGAGAAGTGGAGGAACGATTGGGCAAATATGAATTGGAGCAGATGGGAGACGTGGAAGGTGTGTGTAAGATATTTACAGAAGAAATATGTGCAGCATGTGATGTGGTGTGTGGAAGGAGGAGAAGACGGAGGGGGGTGCAAGGAACAGCGTGGTGGACTGAAGAGGTGAAACAGGCTGTGGCACAAAAGAAGAAAGCATACAATGAATGGATGAGAAATAGGGGCGTGGAAGAAGTTGAGAGGCGGAAGAGAGAGTTATATGTAGAAAGAAAGAGAGAGGTGAAAAGATTAGTAAGAGAGAGTAAGAAGAGAGTGGATGAGGAATTTGGAAGAAATTTGAGTGTAAAGTGGAGGGACTGTAAGAAAATGTTCTGGAGAGAGGTGAAAAGAGTAAGACAGGGTGGAAGTGAGGTTAGCAGGGGAGTGAAAGATGAAAATGGTAGATTACTAGTGGAGAAGGGAGAAAAAGTGAGCAGATGGAGAGAACACTTTAAGGAATTGTTGAACGTAGAGGATGGAAGTAATGCGAGTATAAGTGGCTGGGGAATGGCTGGGAGTAGGAGGGAGGTGAGAAGACAGGAAGAAATCAGTAGGATAGAAGTTGTGGAAGCAATGAAGAAAGTTAAATTGGGGAAAGCCCCAGGAATTGATGGAGTGTGTGGTGAAATGCTGAAGCATGGGGGAGAGATAGTAGTAGAATGGATGTGGAAGATGTGCAGATTGGCCTGGGAGGAAGGTAGAGTCCCGGAGGATTGGAAGTCAGCTATAATTATTGTTTTAAATATCTAGGGTCTCATGTTGCTGTGGATGGAAGAATAGATGCAGAAGTGAAGTTTAGAATAAATGAAGTAGGAAAGGTGCTGGGAGGAATGAAAAAAGTGTTTAAATGTCGTTCGCTTAGAATGGATGTAAAGAGAAGGCTGTATGAGGGTGTTGTGGTACCGACTGCATTATATGGGTCTGAAACATGGAATATGGGTGTAGCAGAGAGGAAAAGTTTGAATGTAATGGAGATGAGATGTCTGAGGAGTATGTGTGGAGTGACGCGTATGGATCGGGTGCGAAATGATGAAGTGCGAAGGAGAACTGGAGTTGTTCGGGAGATGGCTGGTAGAGTTGAGCAGAGGGTGTTGGGATGGTTTGGGCATATGGAGAGAATGGATAATGAGCGATTGGTGAAAAAGATAACTAGATCTGATGTGAGAGGTGTAAGGCTGAGAGGAAGACCACGAATAGGATGGATGGACAGTGTGAAGAGAGCGCTGGATGCGAGAGGGATGTCTGTTGAGCAAGGAAGAGTGGCTGTGCGTGACAGAAATAAATGGAGAGAAATTGTGAATGAATAAGTGATGACGCAGCCCTGAGGGGATATTCTCCCGCATTTGGTCTGATCAGCTAGTCAGGTCAGGTGCGGGTAAGGGGATGGGTCTGTTATGATGTGGCAGGGGTAAACCAGTTCTGCTGTCGGGCCCTGCTGCGGATGTCACTGATTGCATTGCCCAGTTGACCCTTGTGCGGTGTGGTGCGGTGAGGATCTGTCCGTTCTCCCCTTTGGGGCTAAGATGCGAATGAATGTGTTTGAATGGATGAGTAAATGGAGAGTGAGTCGTCCTGTCTCGGCTACCTCCCTTTCCTTGGGGGAAGCAGCCTAGGTATATAGATAGATAGACAAAGGAAAAGGGGAAAAAGAAGTGTGTGGTAATCATAGGGGCATTTGTCTTCTTAGTATAACAGGAAAAGTGTATGGTAGGATACTTATTGACAGAGTTAGAGAAAGAACAGAGAAATTAGTTGGAGAAGAACAGGGAGGCTTTAGGAAGGGAAGAGGTTGTGTAGATCAGATATTCATTCTTAGATCTTTAGTGGAAAAGTTTCTAGAGAAGGGAAAGAAGTTGAATGCAGCTTTCATGGGTTTGGAGAAAGCATATGACAGGGTGGATAGACAAGGATTGTGGAAAGTGTTAAGAATATATGGAGTAGATGGGAAGTTGTTGAATGCTGTGAAGAGTATGTACGATGGTGCGAAGGCTGCAGTGCGTGTGCATGGTGAACTAAGTGAATTTTTCTCTTTGAAAGTTGGGTTGAAACAGGGATGTGTCATGTCTCCATGGTTGTTCAATCTGTACATGGATGGGGTAATAAAAGAGGTACAAGGTAGGGTAGTGGATGTTGGAGTGGCCCTGGTGAGAGAGGATAGTGTTTGGAAACTCCCTGTACTGTTGTTTGCAGATGATACTGTGTTGTTGAGTGAAGACGAAGGGGAGCTGCAAGGCTTGGTGGATGAGTTTGAGAGAGTGTGTAAGAAACGGAATCTAAAGGTGAATGTAGGGAAGAGTAAAGTGATGGTCTTTGAGAGAGGTGAAGTCAGTGAATGTACAGCGAGGTTGGATGGTGAGGAACTGGAAAATGTGAGTACGTTTAAGTACTTGGGTAGTGTGATGAGTAAGGATGGAGGTTTGGAGGGTGAAGTGCTTGAAAGGGTACAGCGGGGAAGAAAGGTTGCTGGTTCTTTGAAAGCAGTGATAAGAAACAGGGAAGTGAGCATGGAAGTGAAAAAGTTACTAGATGACAGTATTGTGATAGCAACTCTAACGTACGGAAGTGAAGCTTGGACGTTGTTGGAAGGACACAAGTCAAGAGTGAAAGCAGTGGAAATGAGTTATTTAAGAGGAGCCTGTGGAGTCACATGGAGAGACAGGCTGACGAATGAGGATATACAGGAGCGTTTTGGTGTTGATGTGGATGTGATAGGAAGCGTTATGAGGAACACACTGAGGTGGTTTGGCCATGTGGAGAGGATGGAGGGTGAAAGACTGACAAAGAGAGTGTATGTGAGTGAGGTGGAGGGGGGAAGAGGGAGGGGGAGGCCGAGGATGAGATGGAGGGATGGGGTGGAGAGGTATATGAGAGAGGGGGGTGTGAGTTGGGAGCAGGGCAGTGAAATGGCGGGGGATAGGGCGACTTGGAGGCGATTTGTTTGTGGCCACCCCAAACGAGATTGAGGCGTCTGGCAATAGATAGATAGATAGAATTCCCTGGTACTAGCCTCTGTCTCTTCAAAGTAGTTCCTTCTCTCCCATGATCATCTCCATATAACTTTCACTTCCTCCAGTGACCTCGACAGATGTGCTTGTCTTACACCAAACTCTCGAGTTTGTGCTGCATACCTCCTAACAATCTTTCCTGGCAGTGTTGCTCCTTGCAAATCTGCCCTAGTCCGTAACTTCTCAGTACAACCTGTCTGTACCTTTGTTCCGGCCCCCAAGCTCCAAGTGCACCAAGCTCGTCTAAATCACATCTGCTATTTCTTCTTTAGTGTCTCAACTCCTGTCAGTCATATTTGTCCAGGAACTCCTGTCCGCTCACTATCCGCAACTGGTTTGTATAAGATCCCCGATTATTGTACAGTAAAGTCTGAGTCAGTAATAGCCCATGCTACACATTATCACTTCACACTTCGCTCCCACAAATATGACATCTTCAAACCTATTAATACTACCTTTCATCTACCAACAGACAATCCTTCCATCACATCAGACAACCTACATATGTTGAACTTTCTAAATCAGTCTGATTTCATTATGAACCAGTTTTCTTCAGCCTTTAATCTCTCCTGGGTATATCCAGTCTTTGTGTTTCCTCCGTGATACTCTGTCTTATTGGATTTTTTGTTACAGTATATGTCCTATACTGTTGTGTCAAGCGAATGGACAAAAGACTGCACGAGATCCGTGTTGCAACAAGGTTAGTGGGATAACCAAGAGGCCTGGAAACTGGTAGTTCTAAGTGACACTCATTATGACTGGTGAAGATGTGAAGATCATACTGAAGAAAAAGAATCCCTGTGGAAAATTGAAAGTTGAGCTAATTGAAACAAAATCCAATAATATCAATGTAATTACTACACAGTGAGTCAGGGACATGAAAACCAGTAAAATACAAATAAGATAAGGGAAATGAATGTATGATTACTCTCAAACAGTGCTTTCTATGTAAGATAAACTATAATGTATACAGTGGTGCATTCAGTTGCTATATATTCCTCATGGAAGTATCATTGTGGTTACTAGTACTTACCATACATACATGTATATATACGGTATCCTAAGACATTCATTTGTAAATTTGACCAAACCTATATATGTATGCTTTTTTTTTTTTTTTTTATGTGTCCGACTCTGGGCAAAGGCTTCAGGGCCTATATCTCAGGGGCAGTAGCCTATCCCAAGGCCCAGTAGTCCTCCTACACCTCCACATGTCACCACTACGGCGCTAACACCCACCGTCCATACTGAATACATACTAGGGCTGTCTCATACAGGACTGGTGTATTGGTATTAGCGGGGGTATTTTTACGACATGTCGGCGGGTCATCTGGTAGATCAGAAAAGTCTGCCTTTTATGAAATTCAAATCCTTAAACTGTTCCCTGTCCCAGCCGGGATTCGAACCTGGGTCCATCAGGACTGCAGGCCGCCTCTCTACCGATTCAGCCACGCCTCCCCCTACACTTCTCATATACTACATGCCTAGTTAATTCGTAGCCTATACCACGATAGTGCATTGTTTGCATTCTGCTTTTGAGTTTATTAATAGTTATCACCTTCCTTGCCTTTCCAACATGGCCATGTACTGTAAATATATTTCTTCTTTGTTGCATCCTACTTCTTACATTATGGTATCATACCCCTTTTATTACTATACTCCCATGTAGTCCCCAGTTGACTATATAATCTATCCAATTACACTCTTGCCACATTATGATTTAATACCTCCACCGCTGTCAGGAGACACGCTTTTTTTTTTTTTTTTTACTTGGGGGAAAATTGTTTGTAACCATTTGTAATATGCAGTATGTAAGTATAGCATGTAAGTGTATTGTAAGTGTGATCTAAGTAGGGCGCCATTGATCTCTTACTAAGGTCTGGCCTGATTCAAATTCTGCTGAACCCTGAGTTTAAGACTGCACCAGCCCTAGCCGGCTCTTCCTTCGGCAGTTAGCAACGGCCTGGGGACGAGTAAGGGTGGTGATCATACGGCTGTGTGGAGATTATAAGGAGGTGCTTAATATATTACCAGAAAACTACTCCAGGACTTTGAATTCACCTACGACTGACGTAAGGGGGATTAACATTTCGATCGCGAGCTTTCTCATTGCCCACTTGACAACTCCATCAAAGGCCTTCTCCAGATCAACAAAATCAAGGTACAGTCCCCTTTTCTTTCCTATATATTTTTCCTACTGCTGCCTCAGTGGTCTTTCTGCCTGGCATAAACCCAACTGCACGTCATCAATATTCACTGTTTCCCTAAACATACTTTTTAGGACTCTTTCCATTACCTTCATTATCTGGTTCAAAAGTTTTATGCCCCCAGTGCATTATGCAAATCAAGTTCATCAACCCCCTCGCACGCTCTTTGATTCATTACCACTACATGCAAAATTTACTCCAGTCATTTCATTTTTTGACCTGCAGATTGCAAGGTCTGTCAGTATAAAAATGTCATACTTCGCGTCCATGAAAATTTAGCTTGCTATGCATATTATACCAAATTTCAGTGTATGATATCGTGGGCTTTAATGTAAGGTTATGTGTAGTTGTGAGGGTGATATGGGACTGTTGGTTTTACACACACACACACACACACACACACACACACACACACACACACACACACACACACACACACACACACACACTGTTGATTTTTAAGTTCTTCGGTAAAAAAAAAATGTTCATATTTATGCTTCCGCTTGATGATATTATGCCACTCAGGAAAAACCTATTGGACGGATAAAGCTGCTAAAAGGAACTAGTTTTCCTCTACAGCCTCATTAATTGTTTAACTTCATTTATCTCTATCTTTCTGCTTTTTTTTACAGTGCTTTCCTATGCAGTCCATGTTCTTCCTCTACTATATCTGAAATTACCATCTCTTCATCTTTTGTGTTCTCGTGTAACGAAAGATTCGTCGTAGAATGATGCTAGTCAAGGGGAAGTGTTGTGCAAAGGGTGGGGAGCGTTTGTGTCATCTTTTTCTGCCACTGGGTTGCGTGAAATAAGAAATCGAAGGACATAAATCTGTGCCAAGTTGGATAAAAAGAGTATAGTGTATACCACTTATGAATAAACACACATACGATTGAAAATCCTTATCATTCTCTCTCTCTCTCTCTCTCTCTCTCTCTCTCTCTCTCTCTCTCTCTCTCTCTCTCTCTCATCTGCACCCCCCAACTTCTTGTTAACTTCCTCCTCTCATTGCGTTCCCTCCTTCTTTATTTCCCATTTGCTATGAAAGGAGTGATTTAAACCGAATAAAAATAAAGACAAACTGAAAAGATTTCCTCCTTTGTTATCCCGTTTACCACTAAAGAACTCTTCTATAGTGAATGAAAACCTCTCGACGGTAACCATGATTCACTGAGAAGGTTCCCTTCTTTATTATCCCGTTTACCACTACGGAACTCTTCTAAGTTGATTAAAAACGTTTTGACGATAACAAATGTAAACTGATAAGGAGGACGTCGTTGTAATCAATGAGTTAAGCTCTGCCGTTGCATTCATACTTGCCAAGTGAATGACATGTTACTGGATAAGCATGGAATTTACGCTCCCGGAGTGAGAGCGGGTGTTAGGTTTTCAACAGTGTGTGTGTGTGTGTGTGTGTGTGTGTGTGTGTGTGTGTGTGTGTGTGTGTGTGTGTGTGTGTGTGTGTGTGTGTATTTACCTATTTGTAGTATACAAGAACTGAACTAAGTTCGTGTTGTCCTGAGTGTGTGTGTGTGTGTGTGTGTGTGTGTGTGTGTGTGTGTGTATTTATCTATTTGTAGTATACAAGAACTGAACTAAGTTCGTGTTGTCCTGAGTGTGTGTGTGTGTGTGTGTGTGTGTGTGTGTGTGTATTTATCTATTTGTAGTATACAAGAACTGAACTAAGTTCGTGTTGTCCTGAGTGTGTGTGTGTGTGTGTGTGTGTGTGTGTGTGTGTGTGTGTGTGTGTGTGTGTGTGTGTGTGTGTGTGTGTGTGTGCAAACAAAAGAACTCTGATTTTAACCGATTTTAACCGAAATTTGTGTAAAGGTGGCGAGAGAGCCCATAAGGAAACGATGTTTTTAGAACACAGATTCAATGTCGTAGGTTAGGTCAAACGCTGACCTGGCAGAATCAACTTAAACAGTGTATACCTAACTTAGATCAAACTTGGGAGAAGGAATGACAATATACCAAGAATGAAGGAATTAATTCTGTGATCAATCAAAGATCAAGGTCACTAGGTAAGGTCAACGTTCGACCCGTATGTGTGTCTGTTGATAAAATAAACAGTTTTTGTCCTATTTTAACCCAGCATGGTGGAAAGGTTGAGGACTAGCCATGCAGTAAACATGTTTTTCTAGCACAATGGGTCATGGGTCAAGGTCACAGAGCAGTGTCAACTAAAATAGTTATTATCCGAATTCGACCAAATTTGTGGAATGGTTGAGGATTAGGCAAGAATAAAACAGCCTAATTTTGAGAACATTTGTTAAAGGTCAAGGTCACATGCAAAGGTCAAAGGACAAGGCCACAGGGTAATGTCGAATCAAACTGTTGAACTGATTTGAACCAAACTTGGTGAAACGGTTAAGGGATAAGGAAAAACAAAGGGGTTCAGTTTTGCCATCAGCTAGTCAAAGGTCAAGGTCACAGGACAAGGTCAAAGTTTGATCCGCGTACCTGTGTGTGTGTGTGTGTGTGTGTGTGTGTGTGTGTGTGTGTGTGTGTGTGTGTGTGTGAAGAAAATAACTAAAACAGTTTTGATCTAATTTACATCAAACTTGGTGGATGGGATGAGGATCACCCAAGAGGCTGACCTAGTGTTTTACAAAACAGTAAGTTAGAGGCCAAGGTCACACGGCAAAGTCAGATGTAGCCTAAGCTTTGTGTAACAGTCCATGTTAACACAGGGATACAGAGCATCGATTATGAGAACAACTAGTCAGAGTTCTAAATCACCTTCCCTTAGTATTCATACATAATCACACTGCCACTTCACTGCGTCGGTCAATAGTGTCTCTCTCTTCCTCTCCTCACCTCCACCTGTTTTCCCGATCCCTACTACACCTGGTATTGGAATCTCAGGTGTTTATTATCGTCCCTCCTCCACCACCTCCTCTCCCCACCTCTTCCTTCCCCTCCTTCATCATCTCTCCTCCACATCTCTTCATTCTCCTCCTTCACCACCCTTCCTCCCCACCTCTTCCTTCCCCTCCTTCACCACCTCTCCTTCCCACCTCTTCCTTCCCCTCCTTCACCTGTCACTCATACTTGTGTTTCCCGCCAGATTTTAATTATTTTTTCACATTTCTTTACACCTTCCTTGTCTCCTAGTCCACTGGAACCAAGTAATACTGATTTCAACTGAATTGCATCTGTCATGTTATTCTCCCCGTCCACGTCTCTCTCACACACACACACACACACACACACACACACACACACACACACACACACACACACACACACACACACACACACACGCTCGTGCCCGCATTACAATAAGCACAATTAGCGGACGCCTGATTCTGAAGTAAAGAAGTTACACTAATCATTAAAGATGCTAACACGGCCACTGCCTTAGTCAATTTTATAATCATCATCTATTGTTCCACGAAAAGAATATTGCAGACATCACTGTTGTATAACATTGATTAACTTCATCATTAGCACCATCATCATATCAGACAATTGTATGTATTATCTCGAGATAACTATAAATGATATGAGTACATAATGTTCGGAATTTTCAGTGAAATGGGTTAAAAATTATTTTGTCATGATTCAAGCTTTTCAGTTGTGTGTGTGTGTGTGTGTGTGTTTTTTTTTTAAAAGGAAAAACGAGGAATTAAATACGTGAGGTTCTCTGCACGTCTAAAAATAAATTGTTTTTTACTGAGGCATAACATCGATGTATTATTGCAGGACAGTGTTAGTTGGAATTTAATTTAAATTTAGAACTTAGCACAAACCCTCTTAGTACAACACACACACACACACACACACACACACACACACACACACACACACACACACACACACACACACACACACACACATACACACACACAAGTTATATAAGTATTCAAGTAGAAGGAGACTGTAGCACCAGTCGGGCAGGGCAGTACTCTCAAGGTGGATGGAAAGCTGATGACAAGGAGAGCTGGAGCTCCCGTTTCATCAGCCCTCGGGACTAGTTCCTGACCATCCCCTTTTGCTGAACTTTTTCACTGTTTCAGTAACACAGAGAGTAGGCCAGCAAACTCTCCACTTCAAGTTTCTCTGTCAATACCAAACTACATGCACATTACACACTACACTTCCTATTCAAAATTAAACGAAATTGGCGTCTGATAATCAAGCTTCGGAGTCCCCGGAGGGGGGGGGGGAATACTGCTCCTCCCCCATCCGCCCCACTCCCGGCGACGACTCAGAGGAATCCCTGGAACTACTTCACTTCTTCATCATTCGCGACCTTTTCTCTAACTTTCTCTCTGTTGAGCACCACCTCTCCTCCTTTAAACCTCACCTTCTCTTCTTAACAGAGACTTAGCTGTCTGTGGCAACCGATAGCAAACCCTTCTCTGTATCCTCCTACTTTCTCTATACTCATTTCAAAGCCATGGGTGACAGTTACGTATATATACACAACGACTCATCTTGCTCTCGTGCTCTTGACCTTGATCCTTCTGAGTTCTCGACTCTCTAGCTACGGCTTTTCTGTCATTCTCTTACTAAATATATCTGTGCTGTGTACTTATCCCCTAATTCTACTGACTATGAAAAACTCTTCGATTATTTTACTTTACGATGGAACACATCCTACCCATTTCTCCTTTCTGTGAAACCACCATTCTACGAGATTTCAATGTTCACCACCATCTATGGCTCTCCTCTCCTTTCACTGATCCACCTGGTGAACAAGCCTACATCTTATCTATCCTTAATGACCTACTGCAGCTTGTACAGCACACTACCTGTATCCCTGACTGCCTTGGAGAGAGCTTCAAAATAGTTGACCAGTTCCTTACAACTAATCCTTCTGCTAAAACTTTTTCTTTTTTTAATGCGATGAAGATGGAACCAAAGGCCGTGAGCCCGCAATTTTTGTTCCTTCCAAGAGAAAAACAAAAAACAAGAGAGATCCAAATTCAAGATCCGATCATTTCGAGATGCCTGGATACACTGCGTTTGAAAGACTGGAGATCAAAGAAAGCAGGAAACACATACACAGGGAGACAGTTCCAGAGTTGACCTGTTGCATAAATCAGGGACTGGGAGTAACGGTTAACTAATGCATTAGAGAGTTGGACAGAAAAGGGATGAGAGTTTGCTGCTAGACCGGTGCTACGCGCCCGTCATAGAGGTGGAGGAATGCATGTAGACAGTTCAGAGGAGCAGCGACCATTGAAGTAGCGATATAAAAGAGATAAAGATGCAACAGTGCGATGAAGAGACAGAGGTTGACGGGAATTAGTAAGAGGAGGAGACTTAATGAGACGAAAAGCCTTTGACTCCACCCTGTTGAGAAGAGCTGTAAGTGGGGAGCCTCCCCACACATGAGAGTTGTACTCCACACAGGGGCAGATAAAACCCCTGTATAGAGTCAACAATTGTGCAGGGGTAAAGAAGGAACTGAGTCAGCTTAGCACACCTAATCTCTTGGAAGTAGATTTTACAAGAAATGTAATATGATCTTTCCAAGATAAGTCCCGAGTAAATGAAACCCCAAGCATGTTCAAGGATGATGCAGGATTAAGCTGAATATTATTAAACATTAGTGGTATCCCTGTGGAAGAGTTTGTCGGGTTGATACGTGTAAAAACTGACTTTTTTATGCAATAAAAACAGATTATTTTTACCCCAGTCATCGATACGAGCCAAGTCAGACATTAGGTGTGCCATAGCCTCATCCCTTGTTTGTTGAAGTAACTGCTCAGATGGATGTTGCAAGAACCGAATGGAAAGGTGAAGGGTGGAGTCATCAGCGTATGAGTGGATAGGGTTAGATGTACAGCTTAGAAGGTCATTGATGAATAAAAGGAAGAGAGTTGGTGATAGGACAGTGCCCTGAGGAACACCACTGTTGATAGATCGAGGAGAAGAAAGATGGCCATCTACAACAGCGGCTATAGATTGACCAGAAAGGAAGCTAGAGATGAAGGCACAAATAGAAGGAGAGAAACCATAAGAGGGCAGTTTGGAAATTAAAGATTTATGCCAGACTCGACCGAGAGCCTTTGAGATGTCAAGTGCAATGGCAAAGATTTCGCCGAAGTCCCGAAAGGAGGATGAGCAGGAGTCTGAAAGGTAGGTGAGAGGATCGCCTGTGGAGCGTCCCTGACGGAACCCATACTGATGATCAGAAAGAAGGCTGTGACAGGAAAGATGCCGTAAAATTTTTCTGTTAAGAATTGACTCGAAAACTTTTGAGATACAGGATGTTAAAGTAATTGGACGATAATTATAGGGTTGGGAATGGTCACCCTTCTTTGGGATTGGCTGAATGCGAGCAAACTTCCAGCAAGAAGGAAAGGTACAAGTTGATAGACAAAGGTGAAAGAGGTTGCCTAGGCAGGGTGTAAGCACAGAAGCACAGTTCTTGAGAACAACAGGAATGACTCCATCAGGCCCATGTGCCTTATTAGTATTGAGGCCAGCAATGGCAGAAAATACATCAGCTGAAGAAATTTTACTGTCAGTCATGAGGAAATCAGTGGGGGGGAGTGATGGAGGAACAGCACCGAAATTGTCTAAGGTGGAATTGGAGGAGAAAGTATGAGTGAAAAGATCTACTTTATCAGTAGAAGAAATAGCAACAGAGCCATCAGAGTAGAAAAGAGGAGGGAAGGATGATGAGGTAAAGTTGTCAGAAAGGTTTTTGGCAAGGTGCCAGAAGGAGCGGGAAGAATTCGAGTTGGAGAGTTGAGAGCATTTAGTACAGATGAAATTACTTTTAGCAGAGCGAAGAACAGACTTAATATGATTCCGGGCAGAAACGTATAAAAAAGATTTGATTCAGGGGTGGGTTGGCTCCGGTACCTTTTATAGGCCCTCTCCTTGTTGCGGACAGCATTAGAACAAGCATGATTATACCAAGGCTTTCTTGAATTAGTCAGAGGATACGAGAAAGGAATGCATGTTTCCATGACCGAGAGAATAACCTCCGTAATGCGCAAGGCACACTCGGATAGCTCTCGCCCATGGATGCAATAATCATTCCAGGGATAATCAAAGAAGTACTGCCTGAGGGCCTCCCAATCCACAGCTCCAAAGTGCCACAGACGACGTTTCTTTGGAGGGTCCACAGGCCGTACTGGAGCGATAGGATAGATTAAGGTGATAAGGTTGTGATCATAGGAGCCCAATGGAGAGAAAAGATTAACAGTGAAAGCAAAAGGATTAGTAGTATGGAAGAAGTCAAGCATGTTGGAGCTCTCTCTAAGGCGGTCATGGATACGGGTAGGGTGCTGTACAAGCTGCTCTAGGTCATTAAGGATAGAAAAGCTGTAGGCTTGTTCACCAGGTGGATCAGTGAAAGGAGAGGAGTTCCAAAGGTGGTGTTGAACATTGAGATCTCCTAGAATGGAGATTTCAGAGAGAGAAGAAATGACTAGAATGTGCTCCATTGTAGAAGTAAGATAGTCAAAGAAATTTTGATAGTCAGTAGAATTAGGAGATAAGTAAATAGCGCAGATATATTTAGTCAGAGAATTACAGGAAAGCCGAAGCAAGAGTGTAGAAAATTCTGAAGAATCGAGTTCAGGAACACGAGAACAAGATAGGCCGTTGTATACATAAATGCAACATCCACCATTGGCTTTGAAATGAGTATAGAAAAAGTAGGAGGATGCAGGAAAGGGTTTGCTGTCAGTTGCCTCAGAGAGCTGAGTCTCAGTTAGAAAAAGAAGGTGAAGTTTAGAGAAGGAGTGGTGGTGCTCAACAGAGCTTAAGTTAGAGGAGAGGCCGCGAATGTTGCAGAAATGAAGAAGAAGAGAGTCAGACAGTGGTTCCAGACAGCTCGAGTCGTCACCTGTACAGGGGCGGAAGGTGGGGGCATTAATGGTCCCCCCCCCTGGGTACTCCAAGGCCACATGTAATGCTGCCATGATTTTTTAATTTTGGGAAAGGAAGTGAAGAGTGTACTATGCATGTAGTTTGGTGTTGATAGCTAGAGAAACTTGTATTGGAGAGCATGCTGGCCTACTCTCTGTGTTACTGAGACACTGAAAAAGTTCAGCAAAGGGGGATGGTCGGGACCTAGTCCCGAGGGTTGATGAAATGGGAGCCCCAGCTCTCCCTGTCATCAGCTTTCCATCCACCTTGGGAGTACTGCCCTGCTCGACTGGTGCCACAATCTATTCCTCTTCCTTTCCGTTGAGCTACTCTGACCACAACCTTATCACCTTACCTTGTCCTATCACTCCAGTACGGCCTGTGGACTCTCCAAAGAAACGTCGGTTGTGGCACTTTGGAGCTGCTGACTGGGAGGTCTTCAGGCTTTACTTCGTTGATTTCCCTTGAAATGATTACACTGGTTAACACAATATTTCTGGCGTGACTGGTTGCAAAGGATTTTAGGTAATTCTGGGGTGCTGAATCCGAATTTGGTATCAGTTTTTGTCTATCACATCAGGTTTTTGAGATATGATATGCTGTGCCTTTGTTGAAAATTCACAATTTTGTGCTAAAGTTTAAAGAAATGGCAGTGTTAAATTATTCAATTTATTGGAAATATTATACTCAAACTACAGTGCTCTTTTTCTATTTATTTCACATTGCCTTTTATCATCTAATAAGTTTAAAAAAGCAACATTGGTAAACCATAGGCCCATAGATTTGATAAGTCACACAATGTTAAAACAACAGTTATTTTTATTCTCTAAAAATTAAAAACAGTCAATAACACCACTGGGTTATTTCAATTGCAAAATGTTTTTCTCAAAGACATTCTTTTGTTTGCAGCATCTGGAACATCTCTCATAAGGCTCCAGCAGTAATCAGCAATCATATTACAGTCCCATCAGCCTTGGTAGCATTCTTTCATTACGTTGATATCCTGGTGAAAATACTCACCTTGCTCTTAGCTCACATGGCCAAGATTTTCTGGAAACTTGTCCAAATGGCTATGCAAGTAAAGCAATTTGATGTTCGTCTTGCATCCCATTGCTTGCAAACTGGACAAGAGCTCTTTCACGATTTCTTTGTAGTTATGTGATTTCCTGTTTCCTAAAAAGTTTTTCACATTGGCAAATGCTTTCCAGGCTCTTACCTCAATAGGAGACACTGAGACAACAAACTGTGGATCGTTCAGCAAGTTTCTGATCTGAGGGCCATCGAATATTCTGGCTTTTTTCCTCTCTTCACTTAGCACAGGGAAAGCTAAGCATTGAAACAGTTCCTGGAGTGATCAAGAGCCTTAACAGACTGTTTCATTATGCCAAGCTTGATATGAAGTGGTGGCAGAATGATATTATCCGGATCAACCAATGGCTCATTTATGATGTTCTTATGTCCAGGTGTCAAGCTGTCTATTACTGGTCACTCATCCTTAACCCAATGCTCTTCCTTTGCCCTACTATCCCACTAGCAGAGATAGAACGGGTATTTCGTGTAGCCGCTTTGTTGCCCTAAAAGGAAGTTCACTATTTTTAAATCAACACAAATCAGTCAAGCATGATCGCTGTATTTCAACTTTTCCAGAATAACTTATATGTTGGCATATTCCTCTCTAAGGGTCACTGAGTGCCCTATGGGAATCGATCCGAAAGTTTTACCATTGTGAAGCAAGACACATTTAAGGCTTCTTTTTGAACTGTAGATGAAAAGTCTCCATTCATTGGATACATATCTTGATAATCCTATTTCCAAAAGAAGTCCTTCAACATCGTTGCAATAAACAAGTTTGTCATCTGAAGTGAAGTACTTCCGCTACTTCTCTTCTCTGTTACGATAAATTGAGACTCTAGTGCCATCATGAAAACCTTTGTTTTTTTAGTCTTGAAACCAACGACTTGGAATACTGTTTTGGCAAACCCAAGTCTCAAATTAAATTGTTCAACTCAAACTGATTGAACAGTAAAGGCTGGCCTAACGAAGTTTCTGATGGATGAAAATCCACATCGATTTGTTCATCTCCACTTGAGGAAAGCTGCGAGGATGATACTGATGTTCCATCATCAATGTCTGGGAGGTCAGTAAAAATAAGTATTGGTATGTCATCACAATGAGGGATGGGCCTTAAAGCTAATTCGAGATTGGGATATTTCATATACAGTTTGTTTTTTCTGTTGAATCCTTTGACGTTAACAAGACAGACATAGCATCCATCGGTATGGTTTTTGGCTCCTTCCAAATCATGGGAATGCCAAATTTGAGCCTGACATTCTTGCCTTGAGACCAAGATCTCAAAGTCTCCACACAAGTTTTGCAAACTTTATGAGGAGCCCTGCTTTTGTCCTGGTCTCCCAATGATACCTTAAAATAAGCAAGGTACACTTGTTTTACAAAAATAGTCATGTTGCGCCTTTGAGAGGCTAAAGTGAAACAACCACAGATGTAGCAAAATATATCTGGATCACAAGTCGAACTTTTAGAAGACGGAATCTTCGGTAAGCTGTATTCATGCCGAGACCACGTATGTAAGTAGGATGAGATGCAGAGGTAGGGGGACAAAGGTGGTGCCAGGCGCACATGTGGCCGCCAGTCTGCTGCTTGCCTGATTTCACTGGCTTTGAAGTCTCAGATTATCTTGAAGTTATGCAAAAAGTCGGTGAGAAGAATATGAATGAAGATGATGTCATCCAGTGACTTGAAATGGATGCAGATGATCCTGGGTATCATCACCAAACAGAAGAAGAAATAGCTGAGTCCGTGGCTGGGAAGAAAGATGAAGATGATGATGATGATGATGATGATGACGACGAGGAAGAGAACAGTGATATTGGACACAAGAATCCAATGAAATTATCCCAAGTTCGTGAAGCAATGGATGTTATCATATCTTGGCTGGATTATGTTGATGATGCAGAAGCACAAGATTTTTATACACATGTAAAGGAGTTGCGAGGCTTGGTTATTCGTCGCCAGTATTCGCAACAGAAGCAGGTGAAGATTCATCACTTCTTTAAGCCTATGCCAAGGCGTCGGCCCATCCCTCCTCCTGATTCCAGCAGTGATTCTGCTTCTACAAGTCTTCAGATAGCCAGCACTTCAAGTAGTGTTGGCACAGACACCGAATAGTGTCTGTGTGTGTGTTTATGAAAACTGTAATTTGACTAAATGAAAAGAAAAATGTGTGCGTGTGACTTAGTGATAAGTGATCACGATTAAAGTTCAGTATTATTGTTACTGCAAGTGTTACACTGCAGTCTAATATAGTGATTACATTTAAGTTTAATTCTTAATGTTCAGTGAAATAAATACTGGCTACTGTTTAGGTCTCTCAGCAGACAAAGTTACTGGTCCAGATGAAATTCCTTCAATAGTACTTAAAAATTGCTCCTCAGTGTTGGCTCCTGTACTGGCAAAATTTTTCCGCTTATGCATCCATACCTCAAGTTTTCCAGCCTCTTGGAAAGAAGCAATTATCCATCCCGTTCCTAGAAAAGGGGCAACTTCTGAACCATCAAACTGTAAACCAATTGCAATAACTTCCATTCTTGGCAAAGTTTTTGGGACGCTAATTAACAAACACATAATCAAGCATCTAGAAATCAATAAATTAATCAATGATCGGCAGTATGGATTTAGACAAGAACGTTCAACTGTAGACATTCTTTGCCTTCTTACCCATCAGATTAACAAAACAATAGACCAACATGGTGAAACACACACAATAGCACTAGATATATCAAAAGCATTTGACAGAGTATGGCAGCGGGCCTTATTGTCTAAGATGTCACACTATGGCCTTGCATCACTGGTTCCTCTAATTTCTTCTTACGTTCATAATAGAAAAATACGGGTCATGGTAGATGGTATTTATTCTCAGTTTCATTCCATAAATGCTGGCATACCTCAGGGATCAGTTTTGGCGCCAACCCTCTTTCTCATTCATATAAATGACCTCCTATCTGTCACTCACAACCCAATTCACTCTTATGCTGATGCCCCGACCCTTCAGAGTTCTTTCACATTTAGTACCTCCTTTACACAATTTGATATTATAAATTCCGAAATAAACACAGCAGTTTCTCTGAACCAGGACTTTTCTAAAATTAATCAATTGGAACAAAAAAATCTGGTCTCATTTAATGCTCAGAAAACTAAATACATTAATTTCTCCAAGAGAAAGAATCCCTCAGACTCTCACATAATTTTAAATGATGTCAATATTCCCCTATCCACTACAATTGATATCCTAGGTGTTACTCTAAACCTCAACCAAAGCTGGACAGCTTATGTTAAATCCCATGCTAAAAATGCTTCCAAAAAATTGGGACTTATGTACAGAGTTCGTGAGTTCTTCACTGACGAGTAGATGGCCACAATATACAAAAGACATGTGCGTTCTCAGATCGAATACTGTTCACCACTGTGGAGAGGATGTGGAGCGGTTGCATTGAGACAGTTGGACAAAATTCAAAATAAAGCCATTAGATTAATCAATAATCCTGCCATCACGCAAGACCTTCCTCCATTATCAGTACGTAGAGATGTTGCTTCTTTAGCATTATTTTATAGATATTTTTACCGTAAGTGTTCAGACGAACTGGCTTCAATTGTTCCTCCCCTTCACATTTTCTCCCGAAATACTCGGGCAGCTGGGAGCGCCCATGAATTCACACTCTCTCCCCCGCAATGCAGAACCTCTGCTTATCAAATTTCATATATCCCCAGAACTATTACTCTCTGGAATTCGCTTCCTGGGAGTTGTTTCCCACAAACATTTGATCCACTTCAATTCAAGTCCAGTTGTTATGGGTATTTGATGAATGGAGGATGCCTTTAGGCACATGGACTTATTTGTTTTCTTCTTTATTTTTCGTTCCTCCATTCATTATCTATTAAAAAAAAAAAAAAGAATGTTACACTAATTGTGAACTCCACCACCTCCACCACCTCCGTCTCCAACACAAGCCGCCGACGGGTCTGTACTACCTCTAACGAAAGGTAAATTAGGTGCACTGAATTGCTTTTTTTCTTTTTTTGTCTTTCTTTATTCATTTATACAATGTATAATAATGCTCCTTTACTTTAGTGTTGAAAAGACAAGTAATAAGTACTGTCTTTGCAATTTGGGGGGTGAAAATCCATCTCCAACACAAGCTGCCGACAGGTCTGTACTGTCTCTATGAATGATTTTCTGCCAGTTAAAGGTATATTAAATGCACTGAATTGTTTTTTGTCATTAATTATTTATTTATACATGGTCCTTTAATTTAGTGTTGAAAGGACAAGTAATAGATATTGTCTTAGCAATTTTCGGGGGGGGGGGGGAGAATTCGGTAAGACAGAAATTTCTGTAATTGGAACCAGGGTAGAGCCCCATATAGCTGGACTTGTGAAGGGTTTACTGTAAATAAGATCCTTATGTACCACCATATATATGCCCTAACCAACCAATATACTTTGAGAGAACTGAAGCTCAGTGAAAGAAGTCAGCTTTATACTAAGACATTTCAAGTGACCTTCACAACCATAAATGCATAAATAAACTTTGTAGGTTGTTGACATTCGCTTATTCATATTTTTTGGAGCCATAACATGCCACACGAGGCTGCTATCGATCAAAGAAAAAGTCCTTATCAACCCTAGCGAGAGGCCACTTGCGAAGCCCCTTTGCCCTCCCTTCCTCCTTTATCCAGCCTTTAAAGACACATAAAGAGTATGGAATAGATGTAAATATGTAAAGGCAAAATCAGGCTTAGGTTTAGGCAAATAAACCAAGATTCCTCTCCCAAAGTGTAACACCTAAGGACCTAAATTGGATCACTGAAAAAAAATATTTTATACCCGTAGCATGAAAACTAGATGTGATAGAGCAAATCTGGGCTCATTTTCGGATTCTGCACCCCAAAATTAGTCAAAATCCATTATCAAAGTCCATGTCATTTTTTTTTTTTTTTTAGACCAGTGTTATTGCTTCCATGGCAGAGAGCCATCTGACTGTGACATGCACATTACGGAGGTTATTCTCTTGGATATGGAAGCATACATTTCATTCTCACATCCTTTGACTAATGCAAAGAAACCTTGGTTTAATGATGTTTTCTTTAAGAAACAATGAATGGAGGAAGGAAAAACAAAGGAAGTAAAAAAAAAAAAAGTCCATGTGTCCAAAGGCATCGTCCATTCATAAAATTTTTATAACAACTGGATTTAAATTAAAGTGGATTAAATGTTTGTGGGAAGCAACTTCCGGGAAGTGAATTCCAGAGAGTAGTAGTTCTGGGGACAAACGAATTTTGATAAGCAGAGGTTCTGCATTGCAGGGGAGAGAGTATGAGTTCATGGACACTCCCAGCTGCCCGAGTATTTCGGGAGAAAATGTGAAGGGGAGGCACAACTGAAAGAAGTTCGTCAGAGTATTTAAGACAAAAAATATCGGTAAGAAAATGATAAAGATGCAACATCTCTATGTACTGATAATGAAAGAAGGTCCTGCGTAATGGCAAGATTATTGATTAATCTAATGGCTTTTTTTTTAATTTTGTCCAACTGCCTCAGTGCAACCGTTCCACGTCCACTCCACACTGACAGTGTTCGATCTGAGAACATACATGACTTTTGTATATTGTGGCCAACTGCTTGTCAGTGAAGAATTCACGAACTCTGTACAGAAGTCCCATTTTTTTTAGAAGCCTTTTTAGCAAGGAATTTAACATAAGCTGTCCAGCTTAGGTTGGTGTTTAGTGTGACACCTACTGTAGGATATTAATATGCTGTCCACAACAAGGAGAAGGCCTTCAAAAAATACTGAAGCCAACCTGCCCCTGAATCTCTCTCTCTCTCTCTCTCTCTCTCTCTCTCTCTCTCTCTCTCTCTCTCTCTCTCTCTCTCTCTCTCTTTCATGAGTTTGCCGGAATCATTCTCAGTCTCTTCTTCGTTTTCCTAAAAATAATTTCATCCGTACAAAATCCTCTAAACCCTCCAACTCCAATTCTTCCCGCTCCTTCCAGCACGTTGCAAAAACCTTTCTAACAGCTTTATTTCATCATCCCTCCCTCTCCTTTTCCACTCTGATGGTTCTCTAGCTATTTCTTCTACTGACAAAGCTGATCTCTTCACTGACTTTCTTCTCCAATTCCACCTTGGACGATTCCGGTGCTGTTCCTCCCTCACTTCCCCTCTCTGACTTCCTCATGGCTGAAATTAAAATTTCTTCAACTGATGATTATTCTACCATCACTGGCTTAAATCCTAACAAAGCATATGGGCCTGATGGGGTCCCTCCTGTTGGTCTCAAGAACTGTGCATCTGTGCTTACACCCTGCCTAGGTAAACTCTTTCGCCTTTGTCAACTTATACCTCTCCTTCTTGCTGGAAGTTTGCTCTCATTCAGCCAGTCCCAAAGAAGGGTGACTATTCCCAACCCTCTAACTATCTCACAATTGCTTTAACATCCTGTGTCTCAAAAGTTTTTCCAGACTATGCTTAACAAAAACATTTTAAAGCATCTTTCCTACTACAACCTTCGTTCTGATCGTCAGCATGGGTTTCGTCAGGGATGCTCCACTGGCTATCTTCCCACCTCCCTTTCAGACTTTTGGTCATCCTCCTTTCGGGACTAAGGTGAAAGCTTTGCCACTGCACATGACATCTCAAAGGATGTTGATCGAGTCTGGCATAAATCTTTAGTTTCCAAACTGCCCAGTTACGGTTTCTATCCTTCTAGCTGTGCCTTGATCTTTAGCTTCCTTTCTGGTCGTTCTATAGCTGCTGTTGTAGACGGCGACAGTTCTCCATGATCTATCAATAGTGGTGTTCCTCAGTGCTCTGTCCTATCATTAACTCTCTTCTTTTTATTCATCAATGACCTAAACTATACATCTAACCCTATGCACACATACGCTGATGATTCCACCCTTCACCTTTTCGTTCACTTCCCACAGCCTCCACCTCAGCAGTTTCTTCAACAAACAAGGGATGAGGCTATGGCACACCTAATGTCTGACTTGGCTCTTATGTCTGACTGGGGTAAACGTAATCTTGTTTTTAATGCATCAAAAATTCAGTTCTTACACCTATCAACCCGTCAAAACCTTCCTCAAGAGTACCCACTAATGTGGGTACTTGATGTTTCATTCTCTCTGTATTTATCTTGGAATGATCATATTACAGTTCTTGCAAAATCTGCTTGTAAAGGATTAGGTGTGTTAAGCCAACTCTGTACCTTCTTTACCCCTGTACAGTTGTTGACTTTATACACGGGTTTTATTTGACCCCGTGTAGAGTACAACTTTCATGTGTGGAGAGGCTCCCTACAAACAGCTCTTCTCAACAAGGTGGAGTCAAAGGCTTTTCGTCTCATTAACTCCTCCTCTTACTAGCTCCTATCAACCTCTGTCTCTTCGCTGCACTGTTGCATCTTTATCTCTTTTCTATCGTCACTTCAATGGTCACTGCTTCTCTGAACTATCTGCTTGAACCCCTCCGCCACTACGAAGGGGGCGTAGCACCCGTCTAGCAACAACCTCTCATCCCTTTTCTGTCCAACTCTAATGCGAGTGTTAACTGTTAATCCCAGTCCTTCACTTATACAACAGATCAACTCTGGAACTGTCTCCCTCTGTCTCTAGTTCCTACTTCCAATGATCTCCAGTCCTTCAAAAGCAGTGTGTCCAGGCATCTCGAAATGATCGGATCTTGAATTTGGCTCTCTACTGTGTGTGTGTGTGTGTGTGTGTGTGTGTGTGTGTGTGTGTGTGTGTGTGTGTGTGTGTGTGTGTGTGTGTGTGTGTGTGTGTTTATGGGAGGAACGATTTGCTGGCATCTGGCCTTTGGTTCCTTCATGCATTAAAAAAAAATGCAATTACATCAGAGGCATAGTCCAATCACGTTTTCTTATATGAAGTGGCTATGGTGGTCCAACCTCTGTGCCTTACATCATAGGAAATGCCTAACACTACCAGCTGTTACTGTTTACCGGTTTTGGAAGAATGTAGTTTATAATGGGTAGTTAACAGGGTTGCTTGTTTCTATTCATGTAAATATGAGGATGCACTTATCAAGTGTTGCACCTCTTTTTGAAGTGAGCAGTTGGCAGAAAGGTTATTTGACAATGTTGATAGCTTTTCTGCTTTAATGTTTTTATTTTTCTATCTACCTCATTTCTTCGTGAAAACTAAGGCTGTGGTGATGATGACGACGGTGGTCATGGTAACTGCACACACTCGCATCGGGTGTTAAGCATTTGCATCTGTGTCTGTAACAGTATCACGCCATGGTAGGTTCACTGGAGGATCGGACTTTCTCCTCGGAGGGAAAGTGTTAGCAAGAATTAATGCTTCCCCATGCTGGTGAAGTACGAATGGGGAAGAGGTGTCTGTTGGAAGAGTTGTGCATGTGAACATGGATGTGTTGTATCAGCTGGATTCATGTGTGTCTTTAGGTGCCATCGTTAGATTTGACATGATGCAAACATATGCATGCTTTTTAAAGAACATACCCTGTATACACTGTGCATGCATATTTACCTCTTTATTTATAGTCTGATGGGGATCAATTTTGCGACGTTGTTATTGTTCTGGACACAGGCCCATATGCACGTGAAACCGGTGGACTGCAGGCCAAAGTTGCAATTGTTTTACACTCAGCTATTCTCCTCTCAGGGGATAGGGAGGGGTTTTAGGGAAGATTGTATAAATTATCCGGGTGGCTCTTCTGTCCAGTTACACCGGTGCCACTGCTGAAAGGCACCCTTATGCTGTTTTTTTTTTTTTTTTTTTTTTTTTTTTTAGCAAAACAAAGGAAGGAAAAACAACTGATTGAAAAAAATAATCCATACACCAGATTACTGGCGTCCTCCATTCATAAAGAATCTGTAATAGTTGGACTTGAACAGCTGTAGGCTGAAGTTTAGGGGGAAACAACTCCGAGGAAGCGAGTTCCAGAGAGATGCAACCGTGAGAATTAAAGAATTCTAGTAGGAAGAAGTTCTATAATATGGCTCTGTGACATTCCAGTCATTAGTGCTACCAGATGCCCGTGTAGCACGAGGGAAGGCATGGAGAGGTGGCACAATTGACGCAACTTCGTCTGAACATTTGCCATAAAAGTATCTGTAAAATAATGCAAGGTAGGCAACATTCCTTCTTACTTTTAGGGGAGGTAGGTTATTTGTAATAGCAGGGTTATTAATAAGTCCAACAGCTTTGTTCTTAATTTTGTCTAGTTGTTTTAGTGGAACCTCTCCACATCCATGCCACAAGGATGAGCAATATTCTAGCTGAGGGCGTACATGACTAATAAATTATAGCTAACTGCTCGTCAGTGAAGAAGTTACGGACTCTGTACAATAATCCAAGTTTCTTTGAGGCGGTTTTAGTACGTGATCAGACATGAGAGGTCCAGCTGAGGGCATTGTTGATTGAAACACTGAGATTTTCAATACTTTTGGAGATGGGGATATTACAGTAGTAGCATTGAAGGTAATATACGAATCTGGAAATATCTGTCTATCAGTAAATTGTATATATTTGGTTTAGCTACCAGTAAATGAGAGAAGGTAATTTTGTTCCCATTCAGTGATCTTAGTCTTGAGTTATGGAGATAGCTGCACTGAACTGAGAGTTATAGATATTAAACTTTGTGAATGGGTGTTTGAGTGTGAATGAACTGTGAAGTGTTGAGTCGTCTGCTTATGAATGGATGGGATTGTGGGTGACATATAAGAGATTATAAATATGAATTAGGAGTAGGGTTTGAGCCAGAACTGATCCTTGTGGCACACCGGCGTTAATTGAGTGGAAAATTGAATATACATCATCTACTTTTGCTCTTATTTTTCTGTTGCTCAGATATGAGCAAAATAGAGGAACAAAAGACGTTAGTCCATAGCAAGGAAGTCTGGATAGCAGGAAACAGTGCCACACTCTGTCGAAAGCTTTAGAACAATCAAGGGCTACTGCATGAATTTCTCCATGTTGATCGCTTGATTGATGGATGATATGATTCAGGAGATTGAGAATATCAGTGGTGGATCCTTCGTGGCGAAAACCATATTGTCAGTCACTAATAAAGTTGTTGGATTCAAGGTGTTTAACTATGAGCTTATTTACTACAATTTCAAATAATTTACCAAGAGAAGACGTAATAGCTATTGATCTGTAATCAGAGGTCAGAGTAACTTCCTTTCTTTAGAACTGGGTGAATATTGGCTTCTTTCCATGAATTAGGGAATGAAGAGGTACGTACTGTATGCATAGTATGAATGATTTACCTAGAACAAAGGCAAGTTCTGGGGAACACTTTTACAAAGCAATTGGAGGAATTCCATCTTGGCCTGGAGCTTTGTTGGTTGGTAAGTTGTCTAGGATGGATTTAAGTGGAACAATTTCGAGAGAGTTAAGTTCTAGTAGAGGGACGTTCTGAGTGACATCCTCTATGGTAGACTTTCTGGCAAATGAACTGACAAGGATATTCGCTTTACCATGCGGGTCATGTATGATGTGTCTGAAGATTTTTGTTATGGAATAGGTGATGACTTGTTATAGTTATTATTGGAAGAATTGAGAGTTGACCAGATTATTCTATTGTCATCAGGACTGTTACAGGTATGTAGTTCTGATGTTGGTTTTGAAGAAAGTTTGATTTAACGAGATTTATTACTGCTTTTGCATGATTTCTAGCAATTTTGAGTTGGCAGAGTGATTCAGATGTTTATTTTATTTTAAGTAAAAGTTATATGCTAATGTTGTTCTGACATAGTTGCTATCAAACTACTTTAGAGAGTTCGATCTTTTAGTGAACTGTTGAGTTGGTATGAATAAATCCATAACAGCTAGTATTAAGTCATTAATGTGGGACTGGATAGAAGTAGTATAACTAAAAAAGAGAGGGCCATGGAATAACAGCAAGATAATCTGTGGATCCA